>NC_063213.1:24453768-24828768 GCF_020740725.1 Corvus hawaiiensis
GCTCTGAGCAGGCCCAAGAGAGCAAGAGAGTAAGCAGGTAAGAGAGAGAGAGAGCGAGAGCAAAGAGTGAAGAAGAAGTGATGAGAATAGAATGGAATGGAATGGTGAAGTCCTGGTTACAATACAATAAATCATCTTCTGTACTGAATATTCTAATTGTCACTAACCAATCTAATACAAGATACAAATCCTATAGCATTTACATACAGCCTATAAGAGTTCTTATATTACCATAGAGTGTTACATCTTAACTTCTAAAAACTACTCTTTGGACCCCTTCTGCTGAGCTAGTAGGGTCTGCTCTGACCCTTGGGCCTGCCTGCGAGCAGAGGGTATTGTTCCATCAAGAGGGGATTACCTTCAGTCGGCCATACCATTGTTTTCCAGTTGTTCAGTAACTAAGACTTGGTATTTCAAAAGTGGCTTTCATTTCGATGTCGCCTGTAGTTTTCATATTCCCAAAATCTTTTGTCAGGCAATCATATTTATAAGGCTTTCCTGTTTCATCTTCCCCAACACTTCTTGATCAAAAATGTGTACAAAAATGAACTGTGAGGTCATCAAAACACTTCAACTTCTAGTCACAATTGTTATGAGGAACAATAAGACAATATTTAATCCTGCTAAGGTGAAATTTGATCATGTTCCAGTTTCTTATTTGCCTATTTCATGGACATATGGGAATAGAACAGACTATTTCAGTTGGAAGGGACTCACACTGATCATCCAGTCCAACTGCCCGACCACTTCAGGGCTGACCAAAGGTCAAAGCATGTTATCAAGGGCCGTGGCCAAATGACTCTTAAATGCTGAAAGGCAAGGTCAGGCATGACTAGCTCTCCAGGAAGCCTGTTCCAGGGTTTGGTCTTGGTAAAGAAATGTTTCCTCATGTCAAATCTAAACCTCACTAACTAACTAATGGCTTTCAGCCATTTCCAGTCTTGGCACTGTCTACCAGCGAGAAGAGATCAGCACCTGCGTCTCCACTACTCCTCCTCAGAAAGCTTTAGAGAGCAGTGTAGTCACCCCTGAGCTTCCTTCTCTCTGAACTACATAAGCCCAGTGTCCTTAGCTGCTCCTCAGAGAAAATACCTGCCAGTCCCTTCCCCAGCTTTGTTGCCCTCCGCTGGATCCATTCAAGAACCTTCACATCCTTTTTACATGGTGGGTCTCACACAAATACTCAGTTGTGAGGCCATGCCAACAGTGAATACAGCAGGATAATCACGTCTTTGGACTGACTGTGTTTGATGCATGCCAGGACATGGTCTGCCCTCTGGGCTGCCCAGGCTCACACTGCTGTATGATATTGAGCTGGCTGCCAATCAGCGCTCCTAGACCCCTTCCTGCAGGGATGCTCTCCAGCCCCTCCTCACCCAATTTAGACTTGTGTCAAGTGCTACTCCAACCTAGGTGCATTTGGACTTGTTAAATTTAATCCCTTTAATCACTGCCCAATGGTCCAAGCTACCCAGATCCCTCTGCAAGCCATCTTGTCCCTCAGGAGAGTCAGCAGCACCTCCCAGTTTGGAATCATCAGTGAACTTGCTAATGGTGCATTCAAGCCTGCATCCAGATCACTGAGAAATATATTGAACAGAACTGGCCCTAGGATTGATCCCTGAGGAACACCACTGGTGACCAGTCACCAGCCAGATGTGGCCCTGTTCACCGCAACCCTTGAGTTCTGCCCTTCAGCCAGTTCTTCACCCAGCACACCATGAACCCACTCATCCCATAGTTGGACAACTTGTCCGAAGAACAGCCTTACCGTGTGAAATACTGAAATGAATTCTTTGTTTAGCTTTGCTTGTTCATGCAGCTATTGCTTTACCTACTAAGCTGTCTTTATCAACTCAATCCATGAGTTTTCCCACTTTCACTCTTCCAAATCTCTCCCCCATCCCACTGCAGGAGAGTGAAAGAGTGGCTGTGTGGGGTTGTCACTGCTTGCATTGCCATTGTCAGTGGGTCCAAGGTCAGCTGGGGAAGAACAACTTCCATTCACACAAGCTCTGCCTTCTCTATGTGTGTCCCTTCTCCTGCACCTGCTGCCGCCCATTGTGCTGCTCTGGTGTGCGTCGCAAATAGGTACAAACCAAGAAGTAGAAAAACAGTGTGACAGCTCCTAAAGAGATGCTCAGGAAACCTCCTCTGTGAGGCTGTGCTACTGTGAGCTGCCTCACTACAGCTTTATGTCTACATCATTCCATCAGCTGGCAAGAGGTCAGATCAGGAGGAGATAAAAAGGAAAAAAAAAAATCAGCATTTCTATTGAGTTTTTTTCACTGCACTTTTCCTTGTGTTCTCATAACGGTCTCAGAAATGGCTAATTACACGAGAAGCTGAGCTGTAAGTTTTAAAAATAAGCATGCTTCTAACCCTGAATAACTCCTGAAGGTCTAGCACCCAAGAACCCCCAAAACCACAAAGCAATCTTTGTGACATCTTCCTGATTTCTTGAGTATTCTTTGCAATTTTTCATTTCTCAAGGTCAGCATTTTTTTTTAACAGTGAAAGTATTTTACATTTTCCTTAATGGCCTGGTTTTGTCTAGATCTTCCACTTTTCAATTTTTTCCTATATTACTGCCCTTATATAAACCTAAATGTAAGGCAAATGCAACTCTCAACCACCTATACTTTTACTAGAGTAGAAATGAGTAATATTGGTGGTATTTTAAAAAAAAATTAATTAAATTCACACTTACTCTTCCTGTTCACAATATCCCACTTTCCAAAACCCCTATATCTAGTTCTGCAGCCTCCTTTTTTTTCAAGGCTCAAGTTCATACTTTTTTTCATAGTATACCGTACTGCTAAGCTTCCTCTCTAAGGCATGTTGCTCTTCCTTTCTCAGTACAGCCAAAAGGACCTTGTGGATAGTGGGCAAGATTCTACACGGCTTTAAGAGCACACAGTTTTAAGGACACAAAGACCCCAAAAAAACAGCTCTGGAATGTCCCAAACACATACAAACAGAGATACAGACAAGTCCAGAGATACTAAGTCAACGTCAGCTACTGCAATTAAATATAGAAGGAATGGGTCAAAGTCATGATTTTCTTGATGCACACCCCTACAACTTTACCCACCTCAGAAATCACAATTAACAAATTTACCACAGTATTAATGTTCACAGGCATTTGCCAACAACTACTTTTCTAGTTTAAAGACAAGAACTTGAGACTGGATTTTTCCTCGCAAGCATCTACCATTTTATAAATGATTCATCACCTCCCCTAAACAAAAATCATCGAATCAAGTCTGGTGAGACATTTTACATTGCTTCACTTTTACAGTGATTCCATGACTTCAAACTCATGCAGGACTTTTTTAATCTTTCCAGTGCTTTCTAAAAATCTTACCTATTACATCTCAGCAACATCTTGCTTGAGTCTGAAAGCACAGACACACTTAGATAGCCTTACTGTGAACACAGTACTTTAAAAAAGCCTTTGTGTGACAGTGCACACAGTGTATACTCAGACTGCATGTCACTCAGTGAACTGGACTAAGGCATGAAAATATTCCGCACCTAACAAACGTATCAGAGGTAGGAGCAAGCAAAATTCTGAGCTATTCAACATTCTGAGTTATTCTAACAAAATGAGGCACAAAAGTCCCAAGTTATAGTGAAAGGTGACTAAATATTACCATTGAAGAGAATCAAACTGTATTTGTTCCATTTTTTCTGAGAAACGGGTATGGATGGGTCCCATGTAAGAAGTAATACAGAAAAAATATCAAATCTGGATGTTCTCCAAATGGTGTGAGATCAAATATATATTTGACAGGAACAAATTCATATACAGGTTTCAGCACATGTATATACCATATACTGTAGTTTTGTCACTACGTGATCAATACCACCTTTAGGGATTTTTTTCATAATTGCCTTGTGACAAAACATACTGACACATGTTAAGACAGAGTTCCTCATAAAAATCCTTAGCAGATTTCTAAGTGCTATTTCAAATACCTGATACCTGGTACTTGTTCTGGAAAGAGACTGAAGTGGTCAGAAGTTGTTTGAGTGCTCCAACAAGGAAATTACCATCTTGCAGTTACTTTCAGGGATTTTTGTCTTTTTGTCAGTTGGAGCAAAACATGCTTACACATGAGAAGATGACTCCAAGTTTGCTGTAGCACTAAGTTACATGAATGTATCTTAACTATTTTCATATGCAGGGAGAAATTTGTGTGCTGTGAAGCTTCCTGCTGAAGTCTGAGAGCCTCCTCTCATCACTCACATATCCTAGGTATAAACAGTTACCATGTGCTTCAATGAGAGTTTCACATTAGCTTGCAAATAGAAAGGCTTGAAACTAGTACTTCAATCAACATAGTTCTGTTTGTTTTTAAAGCTGGATTATTCTACTGCAGTAAACATAAGCATGCAGGTCTCCTGGGCCAATTTGATTACCCATCCATAGAGCATTTCATCCAAGCTCGTTTTTCTGTATTTTCTTTCATACCTGCCATTGGCTTTACACAAAAATCATGACATATATAATACAGGTGGCAACAGCGAAAAATCCAAAAGTCAGATTTAGTAAGACTGGATATGAACAGTTGTAGATATTTAAAACAAAATTTGAGGACAGTATGTAACAGAAAATAAGTCATTGTTACATAAAAAGCTAATTCTGCTTTTTAAATAACTCTTCAAATAAATCTACCAAAGACATTAGAAGAGTTTTACAATTATGAAAATGTACTTTAATGATTTTAAAGACTTAATTTTTTAAAAGGTCATGCAGAAATTTCAGGTGAATCCATTCGTAAACACTTATCTTATTGGAAAGGGACCAGTGGTTAGTTGCAACCTTGAACACCTGCCATAAAACACTGCCAAACTTGTGTACCTAGACAAGAAATCTTCACAAGGCAAAGCACCAGCTGTTTGTAGGTCACAGAATCATAGATCATAGAATGGTTTGTGTTGGAAAGGATCTTAAAGATCTTTGCAAGGGCAGGAAGACCTTCCACCAGATAAGGTTGCTCAAAGCCCAATCCAACCTGGCCTTGAACATTTCCAAGGATGGGGCGTCCACAGCTCTCCGCGCAGCCTGTTCCAGTGCCTCACCACCCTAACTTACAGACTTCCTCTTCTAAACTTACCCTCTTTCTGTTTAAAACCATTACTCCTCTACCCATCATCTATCACTACACTGCCTGATAAAGAGTCCCTCCTCATCTTTGCTGCAGGCCTTAAGTACTGGAAGGCTGTGGTCTCCCTGGAGCCTTCATTTCATTAGGCTAAACAATCCAAACTCCCTCAGCCTGTCTTCATAGGGGAGGTGCTTCAGCCCTCAGACCACTTCCATGGAGTCAGCATGGCTTCATTAAGGGGAAGTCATCGTTGATCAACCTTCTGTGATGAAATGACTGTCTTGGCTCAAGGGAAAATGGTAGACATTTTCTTCCTGGACTTCAGTATGGCCTTTGATGCTGTCTTGGATAACACTCTCATAGACAAGCTGTTGATGTAGGGGCTAGATGAGCAGACAATTAAGTGGATTGAAAACTGCCTGCATAGGTGGGCATTGACAGTGCTGATGAGCAGTGCAAAGTTTAGCTGGAGGCCAGCAACTAGTGGTCTACCCCAGGGCTCCATATTGGGTCCAGTCCTTTATAACATGGTAATCGATGATCTGGGTGGATGATCAGGCAGAGTGTATCCTCAGTGAGTTTGTCAATGACACAAAACTAAGGCTGAGGAAGCTGTGCAGCCTGGCAAAGAAGGCTCAGGGGGAGCTCATCAATGTGTATAAATACAAGGAGGGTGCCAGGCTCTTTCCAGTGGTGCCCCATAACAGGACAAGAGGTGATTTTCACAAACTGAAACTCAGGAGGTTACCTCTGAATATCAGGAAACACTGTGAGGGTGACTAAAAACTACCAGAGATTGACCAAGGAGACTGTGGAAGTTCTACCCCTGGTGAATTCAAGCTGTTTGGGCAAATGGTTCTAGAGGTCCCTCTTTAAAAACAGAGTTGGACTAGATGATTTCCTTAGCTCCCTTCCACCCTCAACCACCCTGTGATTCTGCAAATATTAAAACATTAACATTGGTTCAAACACTTGTACTTTATGAGATACTAAATGTCTTCAAAGGAAGGGAACAGTTCCAGTTTGATATCCCTTGTAGTGACACGTAATGCAAATCCCTTCTCAGTTATTCAGCAAGATCCTTTAATACTCTAAAAGGCTCCCCTTTGCCCTCTTGGTAGTTTGCCAGATCTGCTAAGTCTCCTGAAAGCTTCCTGTTTCTGACTTTGGTTTTTAAGAACTTCTTTAGCTATTTGCCCTTGTAATTTCCTTTGTCCACACTGCCTGATACAGTTTACACTACTTGATGCTAGGTATCAACAGCAGAAGCAGATGAGGGATTTACTCTGCCTATCTGGTGAGCCAAGTTTTCTTGTTCCAAGGTTTTCTAATATAAATGTTTTAAAAATTACAAGGCAGCAGCTTCTGCCCCCTTTTTAAAGAGTCTGGCTGTATACTTAAAGGTCTCTCCAAAGAAATTATGTAACTGACAAAAAACAGCCTTTCAAAGACAAAAACACATAAAGGCCAAGAGCTGACTTGTTTAGCCTTGCCAAAAGAAGACTGAGGGACACAAGGGGGAGCAGATCTCTTGCTATGAATATCTCAAAGAGAGAACAGTTATTCAAACTAAGAGAATACTGGCATATAAATACTGCATATAAACTAGTTGTGAATATCTCTAGGATGAATACTGAAAGCAGATTTTCTTCCACTGGAGCAAAGAGACTCCAGAGCAGCCTTGAAATGTACCCAAGAGCAGCCCATGTACACAATGGAATCCAGGTTCAAGGACAAGGGTTTAACAGGAGAGACTGGACTCTTGACACAGAAGATCCATTTTACTATTGCATCCTTGTCATCTGTTTCACATTATAACTCATTCTAATAAAAGATGAATACTTTTCATGAATAACTGTCACTTTACACCCACGCATAAACCTCACAATGGCCTGTAGTGATGAATGACAGTCAAGCATAATGAATGAAAAATTCCTGCCAGCATATGCCTCATAAAAAAGGCATCTGCATGACACACCAGAGTTTATCAGTCTTGGAAATAATCCTGATAAAGCATGTATATAACTCAACCTTCACTGTGTGTCTGACGCACTGATTTTGTACCTATTTCAGCCAGGGGTTAAATTTCTCATGCCCTCTGGAAGGTTTTCCTTAAAAAGCTTGAAAGGTTTTCCTGTAAGCGCTGTGGAGGCACAGTTAGATGGGTACAATATCTCAGAAGAAGATATCATATTCCTCTTTCTTACACTGAATTATGCAATGCAGGCAATAGATACTTTTATACCATTATAACCACAAATTAACTAGGAAAATCATATGCTTTAAATGACTTGAACCACTAACACAGGCTCATGTGAAGTCCTTGAAAGAAATCTCAAATGTTTCTTAAAACTGAACCCCAGCACCCAAATTATTCTTAATTCATGAAGAAGGCTTTGCTTATTAGCTGATTTCAAATGCCAGATGGTAACTTTCATTCAGAACAGACTGCCCTGTGACAATTGTGTGGTGGATTTTCACATTTGTAGTTTTATCATAATTTGAAAGAGGTGGTATCTGAAGAGCAGAGAAAATGACTATACAAAGAATTTATAGACTGAAGACCTTTAGATGCTTCTTTACAGTTTCAAGAAAAAAGTGAAAATTTTCACTAGTAAGAAAAATCAAGAAAGAAACATTAAATATTGGATACAGTGAAACCATTTAATTAAAAACATGGCTTTTATCATTTCTGTAGTTTAACACTGTATGATTATAACAGTATATTTACTAACCACATTAATAGGAGTCTGGCTAAATATATGTGTCAATTTGCTGCCATTAGTTATGAAACTGCATATACACATCTACCAGAAATCTTGAAAGAAAGTGCTATATAAAGATTAGTCTTGTATTTGCCATGAACATATAAGTTTCATTAATATTTTTCTACACAGACTACATAATGGTACATACTGAACTATCTTGCTTTGTGCATTTTTAATTCATTAAAAAGCAAATGCCCGTGGCAATATACCATCCAAAGGAATGCAAAATAGAAAATCTCCCTTAGAAACAGGGTAACTTCTTTTTTCCCACTTAGCAAGTAGAGCTAAACTCCCAGAAAATATCACCAGGAGTGTCAGCATGCAATCCCTCATGCTTTTGATTTCAGCAGACCTTGAGAAAGCACAAGGAATAAAAAATAAGGTCCTAAATGGAAATGACAATACACAGGAAAAAAAAGACATTTTATTTTCAGCCCAAAGGCCAACACAGTTGTCTAGGAAAACACACTAAAATTTATTATCTACAGAAGTGGAAAAATATAGTAAAAAATTCCTCCGCATTTCAATGCTCACAACACACCAGATTAACATCTAATTGAGACTCAAGTCTACTTGAGATGTCAGCTGAAGAAATTCTCTGGGCTTCCACTGGGTGATGAGATTAGGCAACTGGAATCTTTGTACACCAAAAGAATCTTAAAAGAAAACTTGTTCTCATATTTTATAAAAGGAGTAAAGCTCTGAGAAGTAAGAACTGCAATCTTTTTTTGGATGGTACATAAACAATAGTAAGTAATATACCTCTGTGCCAAAAGAACAGAATTATATATCACAAATCAGAAGTACTTGCCTTTGTTGCTTCAATGGTAGCTACCGCACTTTGGATTGCTCCACCCTTCTACAGATACCCAACACCCACTCCTACTAATAAACCACTTTCTCATCCAAATACATTAAAATTCAGTAATTTCCTCTCTCTCTTCCTCATCACCTTCCTTTTAAAAAGCATAAAGTTATTTACACAAAATTGATAGTTACACAAATAATTTGGTAACACTTCAGCTATGGTCACTGAATAAGGTTTTAACATGGTCCTAATACTTCAGGAAATACAAAGAGAGCTGTTAAAAATCCTCCCTATTTTATACAGGACAAATGTAGTTCAAATTGGTGGATAAAAGGATTAAAATCTACAAGTGGGTAAAGTGGCTCATGTATCAACATGCAAAATACAGCATGCTATTTTATTCCTCAGGTTGTTAATATAATGTTGACAGCCACACATGAAAGAAATAGAAGCAATGAAATTTTTCAGCACTTGCCACACTAAAGTTGTATTATAACCATCAGTTCTCATACAGGGGGTCTAGTACTGCTCTTTTTGAGTGAATGGGAGCTACACAGTAGATCTCAGTGGCTTACTCTCCTTGTGCAGGCTTCCACTGTAACCTACTGCATCAATTTTCTGTAAAGCTAAGCAGCATTTCCTTATGCATTTCAAATATCAATGTGTTAAGAAAGGTAAAGAGATATGTACAAGTGTGACGGATGTAGAAATCATGACATAAATGCTCTCAAGAAATGGGACAGAGTAACAAGATAAATTACATTCACTTTCAAATTCCCTAACTCGAGGAATAACAAATCAAATATAGTTCCTACAGGTTAAAAAAAAAAAGTTAAAAAATCCTCAAAACTCCAGCAAAACAATGGGGTAAAAGAATCCATAAATATAATTACCTATTATGTAGGGGAATAAAACAGTATTGCAGAGGCAGAAAATGGGAAGTGCCTTGTCACTGTAAGACAAAAGACAAAATACCAGACTATTGTCTCCAGCAAGGCACAGGCTACACACACATTCACTTACACAAAATAGTGCTAAGGAGGCAAAGCTCAACAATGGTCTAGTTTAAGAATTATCTCTATGGCACACCAAGAGCTGGGATCCACTACACAATCTCTCACAGGTAAAAATGCATAAATATACAATTTTCATCTTTGCTTTTCCCTCATTTTCATCCTGTAATTACTAAAATGCTTAATCTTCCCTGCTTACTTCTCTGTATTAAAAAAAAATACAAAAAACCCCTAGCTACAGAACAGATTTTCACACTTTTGTTCTGCCACTTCTGCTCTACTGAAAAACTTTCAAACTAAAACAGCTCAGCCTTCTTAACACTAAATACAGAGCAATCTTCCTGAATATTCCACACTGCCACTCCTTTCTTACCAGAAATCAACTTGCACAAACCTTCTTTTCACATACATCTTCCCCTTTCTCCATTCAGTTCTCATCACTGATCACAAAGACATAAGGAAGAGCAAGTAGTCTTCCTCAGATGATCATTCTCCTAAAAACATGTTTGCAAGGCCTACAACTACAATTGCTGCAACCATGGCAAGTGCCTTTGTGGAGATTTTACAAAACATTTTCTGAACAAAAAAGTAGCGCAATCTATTAAGTATTTCTGCTCCAATAAATTATGAGAAACAGCATGTGAAGATATATTAGAAACCCATCAGGAGAAACGTTCTTCATTTATGCTTCATTCAGGTAACGGCTACGTGGGTTTGGGTGGCACCCAGCTTCTTTTGTTTTGTCCTCTGATATAAAAACATTTGTGAAGCATCCTGAAATAAAAGCCTGAGCTCTCACAAGCACAATACACAGATCATCCTCTGCTTTCCTTATTGGGAATGACAATATTCAGATAATTGTTACTGAATAGCCTTTCTCCCTTTCACAGTGATTTCCTTTGGTGAAGTCAGCGATGAGCTCTGAATCAAGGATGGAAAGGCATCAGATCTTCTTCTGGGATCCAATCATGACCTTTGATACAAAGTTCACAATGGCACTGGCAGGTTGTTCTGGATCATGTTCTGCAAAGAGGTGGCATACGTTGTCTGTGGCACTGCCTTGCTTCCTGGCAATGAACCCAAACACTCTGCAAGGGCAGCAATCACAGTATGTCAAGAGAACTGACAGATAGGCATTGCCTCATTTCATAAAACAGAAAAGATACTGCAGAAACCAAGCACACAAAGCAGACTTCTCTGTTCTGATGGACAAGGTTCCATGTGACTGCTAAACACAGTGGTCCAGATGGACCAGCCAGCTCAGAAAAGAATCAGGAAAGGAGACTGACCCCTTCCTTCTACTCTGTTTATATGGCATCGTGTGCTGTTTTGCTGTCAGAGACATGCTGCTGAGCCTGTGGACGTATTTAATCTGATTCAATACTGCTGTTCTCTTACCTACTTTGGGGGGCTCGTAGTGTGGTGTGTCAGGGACTGCCCAAAGAGAGGTTTTTGAGGGCCACACACCTTGGTGGACAGAGTATTGGAAAAAGGATTTAAGCCATCTATTTGTGTTCCTTTCCAGAAACACAAATGCTGAGCCTCTCTGTTTTAAGTTACTTCTTTGGATTAACGGATGACAACGTTTGCCTCCAACAGAAAACACTTTGCAATCCACAGGTAACAATGAATTTATGCCACACACTAATATTACCAGGAGTGTTTTCATCTATGTAGCGAGGGAGGGATTTTTTTAAAGCTATCAGTCTAAGTGAGAAAAGTTTGTGTTAAGTCTTGCTGGACAGGTGGAACACAAAACTGAGAGGCAAATAGCTCTAACTTTTGAAACCACAGTCAAATCACAGACCTGCAATCTAAACAAACCATGCTAGTGCTGGCTCCAGACATCCCACCACCACCGATTACATAATTAGGCCCCAACTTGCAAAGGTGTAAATGAAGTAACCAAAGTCTAATTACAGAGGGCTGAGAGACTTTAGTCTCTGAACAGCATGCTTTCCCTTCCACATTTCAAACAAAAGTGATTTATAACACCAAGAAACTGATCACTTTAATAATATTCCTATAACATTCAGTTAAAAGAGACTCCACTTACTTTGCAGAAAGGCCATCTTTCATCCATCTTGTCCATTAACAAAGCAGTAAAAAAACATAGAATGGAGAAATAAAAATGAAACCTATGTTAGTTTTGGTTTGTTTGCTGGGTTTTTTTGGTAGATCAACAATACAAATAACATATTAAAAATACTACTTGTCATACTTACTTTCTGTCCTGTGGATCCAAAGCACAGAAAATAACAGTATTGACTGAATAATGTCTCCGGAAAAAGAGTCTGGATAGGAAGAAATAGAACAAATTTCAGAAACAGTTAAGATGCTTAGAATTATAAACAATAAACAAATCTGAAAAATAAACTCTATTTAGTCTTAATTTAATAAAGACAATATATTCCCTTTGCTCTGAGTGACTTTGAAAGCCACCTGAACTGCTCCAACCAAATAAATACGTATTTAAAATACTAACATCAAGTTTTTGAAACAAAGGAAAACTGACTCTCAAGCTAAGAAAAAGGACTAGGAGCATGAAATGTATTTTTTCTAAAAACTGGCCATTTAGTTACTATTTTAGTGGGAGAGAAAACTTCGTGGAACCTGTGAATAATTTGATCATACTATGTTTCAAAATATTCACACTCCTAGGCATTACAATTAAAGGTTCTGTGATCTGCTACAAATCATTGTAAACCCCATGGAATTAAGAAGTCTGGCACTTCTTCTTTTTTAACCTACGATAAATTCCTGTTGTCCTTCCTTTGTTATTGTCATTTTTGTAATTGAAAGAGTTTGTAGTAGCCTAACTAGCACCTAGAACAAAGTATAAATTGACTTTTTATCATAGTTTTTTATAGGCTATCCAAAACACTGTTTCAGATCCTGGAGATACACATCATCTGCTTAAGTCAGCTCTGTTCAGTGATACTGGTGAAAGACATCATGAAGATAAATTATTTCACTGAACAGGCACAATATCAAATGCTAGCAAAGCCATTACTTTCCCTTTTTATAAGAAATAACAATAAAAAATGTCATATCAAAGTGACCTTCCAGAGTTAAAATATGCCATGTGTAAATAAAGCCCACAGTTTAAAAGATATATTTTCCTGTACTGCAGCCATCTTACACAGTCACCATCATTCCTATAATCCTAGTATCCTCTGAGACAGAGATTGCAAAATGTAACTAGGAACGTCAAATCAACAGTGGCCAACACTTGATAGGGACAGGGACAGATATTCTCGTCCCATCCTTCTTTTGCTTACTTTCTTTGATTATCCGTCAGTGTGATTCCCTGAGCAGACACCTTGAAATGGACAACGGTTGAGACAGGAGAAGGATCTTGCATCAGGGTCATGCTCAAGGCTTTCTGTACTGCCTGGTAGCCTGTGAGGGACTCCATCTCCACTGAATTCAGGTACCAAACGTTACAAGCTGTAATGGAAGAGAGGTAAGACTTTGAGAGGTCACAGGCCTTTTGCTCTCCCTTTGGTTTTAATACCTTTATATCAAAGCCAATGACTATATTTATCTATTACCCATAGATACCCTGAAATTTAAATAAATACAAGACAGCACTAGAGAGTACACTTGTAGGTAGTACTGGAGCAAAGGTATTCCAGAGAGGAAAGAATGGGGATATTTTGCTTTAAAGTTCAAATACATCAGCCAGTAAGAAAATACACATTTGCAGCATACATTCACATGTTCTACAGTTTCAAATGGTATTTGAACTATATTCAAAGAAAACAATTCACTTGACTGGCACGATAAGAATGTTTTCACACCAAAAAGAACTGAGGGTTATTGAAAAGCTCATTTCTCATTCATTCCGTAGTGTTCTGTATATTTAATGATTTCAGGGCAAATAAAACAATTTCCACACTGATGAAAATTACTACATATATTTTTAGGCCTTTTCTTTATTTCAGCATGCACTTACTTCTAAAAGTACTATTCCTCTTCTAGAGATATTAGCAACTTCTGAAATATCTCTATAAAATAGATAATCATTGGTTTCTAAGGCTACCAGTTACTTTTTACATGGTTTCATATCAATCTGCAGCGAGCACTAGGAAAATATGTATTAATATTATATAACTTTACATAGTAGTTCTGTACTACTGTAAAATACTACAAAGTACAGTGCCATCTACAGTATAAACTATTATTATTATTATATAGTATTAACAGAATCACTCACATGCTTACTATGGGACTGTGGTATAAAGTCAAATTTACAAACAAATTTAAGAACAAGCAAGAAGGATTATGCACATCCGTAGCTAAACACTAGTACCAAGAGATTTTGTGTTGGTAAAAACATTTGTGTAGGTATCCAGGACAAAATTTACAACTCTGTCAGTTGACACATACAAACTACCATGGTTATATTTCATTTGTTTAGCAGTTTCGTTTGGCTTGCCAACGTTACTATGAAAGCAAAGATTAAATTAAATATAACAGTTTCTCTTTTTATATGGCTATTCTGTAATCTGTCTTAAGCTTTCTCCTATGACTATTTACATAAAATTATAGAGCTAGACACTGGCTAGCTCAAAACAACCAACAGTTAAAAACTGCGTAAGCCTAAGTTTGATTCCAGCATAATGATCAGCCCAGTAACTTCAAGCTCTGGAGTCCATCAGTGAAAGAAGGGATCCTGAAATTTCATTTATTTGATTTGCCAAGTGTAAAATTTCAAAAATGTATTTGTGCATTGCTGTGAAAGTTTCAATAACTTTTGCTTGACTCAATCACAATTCATGCACAGAGGGATTTAAGATGACGAGTAGAAACCCAAAACTGTTATGAACATTCCAAACCATAAGCTCTCTTCTTCTCACCTCATTACTGCGTATGGTTGGTACAGATCTAAAGCTCTTCACTATCCTGTGAGTCTTTCCCAGAACAGGAAGCTTCCCTTCTTTCATAGGCACACAAATCAGAGTCCCTTCCTCTTCTGCCACACAGTGCATTGCTGTCAACAGACTGTTTTCAGGTTTTGTTTCTAAATGAAATTTCCAAGCATTTTATCTAGATTGCCCTCAAAGTAATAGTTCAAACACCAGTTACCAAATACAGTAGATTGCTTCTGTAGCACAAAAAATAATAAATGAAACCTTTTACCAAAGTGTTGCAAAGTGAAAACATATCAGCATAAAAAGGAGAGGAAAGGTAATGAGAAACACTGAAAGATTTCTCATTTAGGAACATCATGCATGGTCTGACAAGGTATCAATAACAGTAATCCCAGAGAAACCATACTCCAACCTAGAACAAAAGGAAGACCTTTCGTTCAGTGCAGCTGCCCTGCAATGTTGCTGCTCTCATCTTTCACAGGTGACATTTTGGAGCACGTCTGTGCCACCAGCAACAGCTTAACAATGCTGCTTTTAGACTGGGAATGTCCTTTGTTCAGAATGCTTAGTTTCTTGACTGTATCAGTGTAAAGAGAAGTTAAGAACTGCAATTTATTTGGGCAGAAAATTTTGTTGCTGAACAGGAAAGTTAATAAAGCAAGGTGAATTCTACTAGGGAAAAGCCTCTTATTTGTATGGTTTCTAGTCTTCAACTGTCAGTGTCTAAGAAGCAAAGGATTTCTAGTCAGCTTCAGCACTTAGATAGAAACTGGAAATGCTCATTAGGTTTTTCAGGCAGCTATAAAAAATAATCCTTCTAGGAAAACACATCATTTTTTGCTTGTGCAGTGAGAAAAGTGTGGGTAAAGAAGGGCAGGGACAAAGTGTTTCTGCTTTAAAGTTTCTTTGAAAGGACTCAGTTTACATGTTTTGAGTCTGCACTTCAGTGTTGAATTCCACAATTTGAACGCTTCTGTGAATGGAAAGGGACCCCTGATGTATCAAGGCAAAAAAAAAAAAAAAAAAAAACCTCTGAGAACCTCTCATAGCTAATTTATCTATTTGGGTTCTAAAATCCTTGTTTAAAAACAACAAAAACAACAAAACAGGTTAAAACCAAAAGTACTAAGTACCCTAATGATCCATAATATGACAGATCTCATGTAGAGTTACCTGACTACTGCCCCAGCTGAAGAACTACTTCTTTTTTTATGAAAAGCATTGTCCGAGCAAGGAGAAACCAACATTTCTTGAAAGACAACACATGCCCCTTTTGATGGCTTTTCTAGAAGTAAAGTGCTACAAAAAGTTATTCTCGTTTTTTTCCCTGTTGGCCACAACAAACACCAACCAGTGAGCCAGCACATGCTCACTCGCAGCACAGCCTCCCAAAGGTTTGCCATTGCCTCAGCCACACATGCCTGCTCAATTAGAGCGCTCAATTAGAGCACTCAAAATGGTGCTTCACATTTAAAGTTGAAGCAGACTGCTGCACAAGCAAGGAGCAACACTCTCTCCAGAGCTGGCCAGACAACTGCCCCTTCAGAAGTGCTCTAAAATGCATGAGGGCAATGAGGCAGCATTCTTAGAAAGGCATGCTTCACCACAACACTCACTTGTGGATCCAGTGGTAGGCTAAACTCGAAAGAAAGTGGCAAAGGTAGTGTATTCCTGTGCTCTAACGGCACTAATTGGGTGACTTCTGGGGAGAATTCATAGCAACCTGAAAACCAAGGACCATGGGAGAGCATGGGCAGGTTCCCCTGGACATGCCCACTGTACAGCAGAGTAACACAGTGGCTGCATTTCTTCTAAGGACAACCTTAAGATTATGCAGGAATACTCACAGCATTGTCCAATACAGTGAGTTAGGATGCCACCACACTTTTTCAGAGAGGCTGTTTAACTAGCTCTCTGGATCAGCTGCACACTAACAAAGCAAATAAGAAGCAGAACACACCTCTACACAGCTGTTGCCAACACCCCACGTTTGAGAGCCATACAGATGGTAACAATGCATAGCATCATATCATTTGGAGGTACTCTGGTCATGGTTCTTCTGTCACATCAAATAAGCTTGTGGTAACACAAGTCAACTTGCCAGAAATGGTGCTGCATTACACACAAGAATCCATAGAAACATCCAATGGAAAAGACACATGACATTTCCTAGTAACATGCAGCACCAAGTGAAGTACAGGGAATTGTTCTTTTTTTTCAGATTGATGCAACAGCAAGCATTTTGCAGTGGTATTGTTAACCCCTATGATGAGAACTTAACCCTAACTGAACACCTTCCTTAGTTGGCTTTTGCAGACCTCACACATAGTTCTTGAACCTTTGCAACCACAGGTTGAAAATATCCTCTCAAAGTTTATCAGTTATGAAAGCAATATCCTGCTTAAAAATTGCCACACTTGAAGAAACCTATGTATACCTCATATTCTCATAAGACACATGACTGGAAACCAAATACAGGGTTGTAGAACTTAGGAACTGGTTGCAGAAAACAGAAAGAACACGGTACATATCCTCACAGTGCCCTTTACACTTCCTACCCAGTGCTCTAAATTTAACTGCTACCTTTACATATCCTTCAATCCAGTCTAAGCTTCAGCTTCTCCCAACCTGTAAAATGCAAACTTTGGTAACAGTCAAATACAAGGTTAAAAGTTTAACAGACCTGCACCCTGCTTGAGAAGCTCCGCAGCTGAGTTTGCAGCAGTTTGTGGAGAAGTTTCTGCTATCTCCTCCAAGGGATCTGCAAACAGAAAACACTGTCCATGTCTTGTATGGACTTGAATCAACAAATCAAAGTCCACAGTCAAGTATGAGCTTAGCATTTGTAACTGTGATCTCATCTACTGGACAAATCTTGGCCAGAAACATGAAACAACCTTTTATTTGCAATTATAATCATTTATGTAGGCTTTGTGCTGCATCAGGTTTTTTTGCCTCAAGCACCACAAGCAGGATGCTTAACCTTTATTTCCTGACAATAAAAGACATAACATAGGCATATGCTGCAGGGACTCACATGATGACACATTAAGACAATACTTATAGCTACATTCCCTCACTACAACCTGAAAAAAATTTAAATAGTGTGATTTTAATGATCTCATTTGATTTTTATAACTTACACTGATTTATACAGAAAGACTTTGTGTTGCCATGATTTTGATTCAGAGGATGGCAACATAATTTTCTTCTTAAGCTGAAAAAACCCATCTAAACCATTAAGACAGCAGTAGAACGTTTCCCTCCCAATTGTTTGTTAAAAGTAGTAAGAAAACTGTCCCCCAGCATGTTATTTCAGGTATATAAATGCATGTAAAAAGGTCTCACTTACTGCTGCATTTAGCATGAGGTATGCCGTCTTTGAGTATAATCAAATGAGGAAGAGAGCCATAATACAGTTTTTGACACTATTCACATGTCTAGAATTACAGTTATATAAACATTTTAAATACTTCAGGCACTGTATCCTGTCATTAACCACAGAAGATCATCTTAAAATGCATGATCAAATCAGATTAATAAATCCAAAATAAAATTTCACTGTGGTATGTTTATTCAAGACAAGGCAAATGCTTTAGTCCTGCACCTCTGGAGGAACAGAGTAAGTTTTCCATCTTCAGTGAGGGGGATAAAGAGAACAAGCCCACCTCCATACTGCTTTGCCATATAGATGCATGAGATCTTTTGTCACATCTACCACAGCATATTTTTGTGCTAAAATAGTTTCATTAATGTATTCACATAAATCAAATGCTATTTTTGTACATTAACATACCATTTGTAACAAAAGTTTAAAGGGGTCATTCAAAAACCACAAGAACATTTAATATTGCAATAATGTGTCTGGGGTTAACTTAATGTGGGAGAATATCAGGCAACTTAATTACTGGACAAGCATGAGCATTTTGTTTTTGTCTTAGAGTGGTTTATGAAATCAGTATAAGCAAAATTAGAATCATAATCCCATGAAGCAACATAAGACTTTCTGATAATTTACTTACACAAATTTGAACCTGTGCAAGTTGCTACATTCTTCCTGCCAGTGCTGCACTCAGGGCACTATCTGCTCTCTATCTACTTGTCCTTTTGCTATCCAGACCTGAATGAGTGGTTAAACCTAACCATACACTGGCAAAATGTCACGTCTGAGAAGTACATTTGTCTTCCTACATGGTAAATTACTGCATGTATTTCCATGATGCATATATGTTTATGACTGGAATATCACGGTACCAGCACGCTCAGAACCACACTTTGGATAATGGTCATCACCAATACTGAAGAATATCTTTTACAACACAGCTTCCTCCTTGGTGCATTTTTGCTTAGATCTCAACTTGTGACACATTCACCTGTCTTCAGACACTGACACTTTGAAGCAAAACTTGGCTGGGAGTATCTCTTCTGTACTTCAACAAGCATACCTCTGTCTGGGATGAGGAGCTTGCAGGGCAACGCCAGTGGAGTGATGGAATGCTGGTACACCAGAGCTGTTAAACTCCCTGTGGTCAGAAAAGTAACAAGACATGCACAGTTAACTTCATGGACAACAAGAACGCATAAGTTATGTTTGCTCTCAAGTTAGAGTAAGGGCCCCTTCTGCTTCCCTTTAAAAATCTCTTGGGACCTAAGCCAAGATCATCTTGAACTCATTAATCACAATCATATGCTTCCTTTCCCTCTTAAATACACTGCTTAGATCCTAACCTAAATGTCTGTGCTTCAAATGGAGAAAGCACAAAAATGACAAAATCAATAGCATATAGAAGTCAGTAAATTCTTTCCAACGCTCTTAACTTCTGCTACATCAAATGTAGTAAAATCTTAGAAAGGTGGTAAGAGCACAAGAGGTCGCTTGTGCTATATGATGAGGTAAAAAAGAGCAAGTTCTACCTCTTAGCCACCTAGTCTTCATCAGCTAGTGTTCTGTCTACATGCATCTCTATTTTGTACTTCTAAAAGTATAAAAGATGGTCCAGGTAAAACCTCTTCTATTCAATGCAGCAATGATGTATGTAGCATTCTCTATTAAATGATTCTTCTTTTCTATTCAAAGTCACTCTTGCAATTTGGTCTTGGCTTAACTGAAGTAATTCAACATTAGTTATCTTTGATATTAGCATGTGAGACTATAAGGAGTGAGAGGAAGGCATAGTATTCATCAATCTGTACAAAAAGCCATCCTTCGATCCCATTTACTAACAAGCAGCAAACGTTCTAACCATGTGCTGGAGAAAAATCTCAGTTCAACCATAACAAACCTCATTTTTACAGTCCATCAAAAATTTCTTTGAAATGGAAAGATGACCCAATTCTACAAGTGTCTTACAGAAATGCAAAAACTGATTGATACTGTTAGTCTTTCACTGTCTTACCCATAAACATGTGCAACAGTGCCTGTTCAACTACTTTGTAAAGCAGTTTTGAGGCTGTGTCCTGGGTGACAATGTGGGGTGTAACCAAGTTATGTACTCTATTTCCATCTACATAATTCTTGATGAACTGTTAATGGTGGGTCATTTGCAACAGCTGCCCAGTGCACACCCAACCCCTCAGACTGCAAGCTGGGTGTTAGATAAGGGAAAACAGGCAAACCCTGCAAGGCAATGTTTCCTGGTCTTCACAATTAACTTGGCCATGGTAACTATACCCATCCTGAGGGGGTCATCTCTGCTTGGAGGCCACCCTGGACTCAATGGCCCTAGCAAGAATGGACAACTGCAATGACTCAAGAGTATTACATCATTCCATTGTGAAACTCCCCATCCTGAGGGAGGTACCACCTGAACCTGACTGTATATAATCTGGGGTTTTGGGGACTTGGGACAGCACTACCATTGCTCAACAGACCCAGAGGAAGACCAGAATTCCACAGGACCACCACTTTCAACAAGACTGCAATCATCACCACTGCTTAATCAGACTGCAACCATCACCCAGACCAACAAGGTGCAAGGCTGTACTCTTGACTTTGTGGGTTTAAGCCAGTTTTTCTGTATCGTTGCATTTACTGTAATCTTTTTTATTAAATTGTAACTCTGACCTGCTCTCAAGGTATTTGTGTGGGGTTCACCTCTCACTGTGGTTTATTTTCAAACCAGCACAGGATGTACACATTGAAAAACTAGGAGATGTTCAAAGTAAATGACTAGTAGGGTTGCATAAGTGCCTAAACAGGTACTTCAAGATTGAGGTAGGAACGGACTAAAAATTCTAATTTAAGATACGTCTCATGCCAAACACTGATAAACTTCAATCCACCTTTATTTTAAATATGACTTTCATTTTACATCTGTTAATTTTATGGTAGATGACCCTTTCACAGGTGTATTTGATGTATGTGACAAGGCCTGTAACAGAGGGTGGGAGGGCGGCAGGATGACCTCTGGGTAGAGTCCAGGGGCTTTTCATGCCAAACACAACCCGTTCCAGCAGACCCACTGCAGGGCACCTATAGAAAAAAGGTTTGGTGAGACACAGCAGAGGGAATGCCATGGACAGAGGAGGAGAAGGAGATGCTCTGGGTATCCAAGTTTCCATCCCCACCCTCTGGAGGACCTCGCAATGGAATAGATGAGACTTTTTCTGTGGTTGACAGAGAGCACATGCTGAAACAGATTTTTTTCCCCACAGGATGGCAGCCTATGGGGAAAGCCCACATCCCAGGAAGGAAAAACAGGGAGAGGGATGAAGCAGCAGAGGAACTGTTCTGTAATGACCATATGTGAGGAGTCTGGAAGGAAGCAGTGAAATTGAGCTTGGAAAAGGGGAAGAAAAAGTGTTACTTAATACTTTGTTTCTCATGTTAAGGAAACTTCCCTGTCTGACCATCCAGGAGCCACTCTGGCAGTCACTCTTGTATCACCTGAGCTGGTACTCAAAGCCCCTTCACAGCTACATACCCCACACTTACAGTCAGACATTTCCTCACTAGCTCAACCCCTGGTTTCCCTTAGCAGAGTCTCAGATGTCCAGATCCTTAAAATAATTGAATTTTGATGCAACAACTTAAAAGCAAAATAACAGCACAAACTGGGTGCCTCTGAGGAGGGATACCCTTACAGTCTAAGGGCAGGAAAGTCTGGGGGCTGTTGGCTGCTGCTGCGTCTCTTGAGTGTCTGGTCACCTGGCCACACAGGTCCCCGGGTCCTTTGTTATGCAAAGGGTCAGCAGGTCATAGCCTCTTGCCTGGGACACCCATAGATCAATCTGCAGTTTGCACTTCCAGCTTGCAAACCCAGATACCTGCACTGAATGTATCCCTCAACATCTGACTACCTGAATATTGATTTTAATTGGAAAAATATTGAAACAGTTTTCCCCGAGTTTCTTTTGCCCTGTAACTGGTTAGCATCTCCCTGTTTTCATCTCAACTCATAAGCTTTCTCATCCTATTTTCCCCTCCTACTGCAAATCAGTGGAAAGCAAATGAGCGAACAGCTAGGTAGGTCTTTGGCTGTTTGCCATTACAGGTATTGCACTTCCATCATATTATATTAGGTAGGCTTACAAAGCATAATGTACTTTGCGAATGTCTCACTCTGGTGTAATTTTTAGCCACCTTATATGCAGCATAAATATAACACAGGACAGAAGGTCCTAAATCAATTAGGATTATAAGAGTGATCTAGTTCAGCTTTCTGCAGCAACATTGGTATTAGTAGACAAGCTTGATTGTTTGAAGCTTGGTCCTGTACATCTGTGCTAGAGTGCCCTGCATACCTGCTTAAGGTAAATGTGTACAAGGCTCCTGGAACCCTGGAATGGGCTCCTACAGAAGTCATCAGGATTCAAACAAAGCAGTCTCTCATTTGTATTCCATCCAAGTCAGCACTGGCAAATGCCAACTGCTTCCATTTTCTCTGTCCCTGTGATGCACAGTACTTACCAAAATATGGTTCATTCGAGCATCCTTTCAAGCGTACCCCCTTCTGAGTACATTCAATCAGAAAATGCCTTACAAGTTCATTTGACAAATCTCCAACTGTGTTGAAAAAGAAAGCTCACAAAAATAAGCAATTAGCAGACAAGTCTTACAAACTAGGTCTTTATGAAGCAGTTTTGCCACATTACCACCAAATGTTTTATATGCAGAATGCAAAGAATACAATTAGACCTACTCTGCAAGTTATGAGATGTATTTAAAAGGCCATTTTGCAAAAAACAAATAAGCAAACAGCTCACTTTACACAGTCAGAGGAAATGGGTTTATATTCTTAAGTGTCTGACATGCAAATATACACTGGTGTCCAAAAATGTCCAAGTATGGTCCCAGCTGCAGACAGGAAAAGAAATTTGGAAAATGAATGGTTAGAAATTTTGATGCACTTGCCCATTAAAAGAACTTGTATCCAAAGTGACAAGAAAGTAGAAGTATGAAAAAATATTCCAATTTCCAGTGACATTTCTGTTCACAGGAGTTCTCCAGATTAAAAGAGGAGTAGATATAGCTACACAAAGGTAATGATGGCATTTCTCTCAGTAAATTTTAAAGTTTCCAAATGTTTGCAGCTTTATGCTATGTCTCTGCTCCTGAAAACAAACAATTACATGAAACACTAAGGTTTCACTAGATTTTAAGACAGTTTTTATCTCAGGATTCTAAGACAAACCGAAATTGCTGAGTTGGATGTAAAGAGGAGATTCAAAGTCCAGGAGACATATAAAAATTCCCTTGAGATTTAGCATTCTTTTAAGTATATACATACATATGCAGATATATAATTAAGACAACTTAAATATTTCTTGAAAGATGGATTCACAGTACGTCACACCTGACTACAAACCAAATCCTTCTCCAAATAATTAAAAGGTTATTTCATACCAACAGGACAAAGCTATCAAACCATTCAAACCTTAACGAAAAACCTACAAACACATGTGCTCCTTTGATCTATCAGGAAACACTTCAAGAGTTGACTTCCAGGCTAATACAGATGAACGCATTAACATGGACAGCAGAAACCTCTGTGCAAGCAAGTATTACACTTAGCACTTTTTCAAACAGCTTAGTGTTTGTTGTTACATGCTCACAAAATTAAAAATAAATGACTACAAGGTATGTGCGAAAGGGAAGCCTGGAAAAAGAAACCCTACAGGAAACTGAACCAATCTGTGCCTTCTGGGATTAAACAGTGGAAACGAAAAAAGCTAAGTATCATGAAGTGAGAAGTGGAAGAATGCTACAGTCTTACTACTATTTGCCTGTCGTTGTTCTAACATAAACTGTCTCTTAAAGGCTGGCAGAGTTTGAACTTTCATGTCTTCCTGGACTTCACCAATGATTATAAAAAAAGATTACTAAAAACACCTACAAGCCACTTTCAATTTGCCTCCTACTTGTTGCTATCACTACTCCAGTACATCTATGCTGTGTTCATTAAGTAAGTGATTGAAGTGGTTCTGCTGATGTTTATTGGCAACAAAAAGGACTACATGGCAAGTTGTTATTAAAAATTGTTTCAAGATACCAGATTAAAACAGAATTTCAAAGTGTTACTGTAATAGAGGTGAACTGCTAACCTTGCCCCAGAGTAAGCAAATCCAAACCAACAGCAAAACAAAAAACCAAACCAAAACAGCCAAAATCATACTTTCATAAAAACAACATTAAGAATAAATGCTTTCCTGTAATCTTAGTTGCTTACCTAACCAGTCATTATGTACTAATGAAACATAATAAGCTTTGTAAAAGAAAAACAGCAGCAATAAAAACCACTCCACTAACCTTGCAGTAGTACAAATGGAACCAAGAACACTACAGATATTGGCTGCTGAGTTTCCACATACCAATTACTGATTTCTGCATGTTCTTCTCATTTTATGTTTCACAATCAACAGGCACAAGTTATATATGGAAGCACTGGAGCTGACAGAGTAAGTATACAAATCACCACTTCTTTTAAACAATTATCCTTAGGAAATCTCTTCAGATTAATATCTGAAGTAGAACTGTGTCAAAACAAAACTTTGGCATCAAAAATATTCAGCCCTCCACCTGAGAGAAAACTTTACATTGTAGTCTGTGAATCAAATGCAGACTTCTGACTGCTAGGGAAGACCAGTTGCTGAGATGACACTGATTTTCTATTAGGTTGATGAGGTACAACACATGCACAGCCACAACACACATACATTTACAAGTCATGGTGAAACCATACAGTACAACAGGCATCATCTCCAGTCTCACTTAACAACGCATCAAATGTAGTCTGCAATTCAAGTTGCACTTACAAGAAGAGGGGAAAATTCCATCATTTTATTACCCAGCAATAAGGACTACCTACTATGTATAGCTTGTTTAATAACATACAGAAGTACCTTTCTTTAACTGCAGCACAGAAGGAGGTGGTATGGCAACTTTCATAGCTAGCCCATAGGCTCCTCGGAAAGAATGACTGTCTCGAACAATGAAAGACCCAGGTTCCTTTTCCTTGAGAACAGCAATGGCTGCAAGAGATTCCAGCAAAGAGACAGAAAAACAGTTCAAGAACAATGCACATAGTCAAAAAGTACAGAAGTGCAAATGTATAATGAATAGGACACCAGAAGAATTAAGATCTTTTCCTCTATCATCACTGCTGTACAACAAAATACCATCAATCATATTTGCGGGACCCAAGTGGAAACACCTTGTTCAAATCTCACAGATACTTATTTTAGAAGAAGCCTGAAGTACAGAACCCTACTGATTTTTAAACTGAGAAGGGTGCTCAGGTCTCACATTCCTACAACCAGTGCAAGAGCAAGTCTACTCCTGCTTAGATTTTGTCAACTTGTTAAAAGACTCCATAGCTCTCTGTAATTCCCACACTGACTAGACAGCACTGTTTTTCACTTCCTATTCAGCCTCAACAGGCAGAACAGATTAATTTCCATCCACCAGCAATTTTTTGTCCCTGCAAAGCCACCTTACTGCCTTAGGAGTTTTAAAGCAAAGGAAGGAATGTAAGTGTGTATTTTGCTCTTTGACTTTGAAATATTTTTCATCTGTATTCTGGGAAACACTTGCAGGGAAATTGCTGCTGCTTTGCACAAGTCAGTTGCAGACTTTGAAATCTAGTAGCTCAAAATCTTAAACTTACTTTGAAAACAGACACAAAGTTAATCTAATGATTGATCTTAATAAAATTTTTGTACTTTGCTTTCTTCCCTCCCCCATAAACTTTTTAGAAATACTTGTTTATACTAGTATACTTTGTTTCTAGAATTCCTAACCATCGGCAATCCTTCAGAGAAGCCCTAGAAAAAGCCCAAATTTGATGCTGGACTCCTTAATTGACTGTTCACACAGAACATGGATATTATGCATACAGGGCACAAAGGCATATTTTGCAAGCCCTGAGCAATGTTTATAAAGCAAAGGTTCTTTTCATGAAAAAAGAGGAAGTTCAAAAAAAAAAAAAAATCAGGAAAATGCAGACATAATTGTCTCTTCTGTTAAAACGAGTAAAGCAAACATGTATGCATTCTATTCTCTTCATCTGTCAGACAGCAAAGGAAAGAACCTTTTTTCACAACAATGTCTTGTTTTGAGAGGATTAGGATGAATACGCAAACCCCTGCAATTAAGCAGTACTCACATAACACTTCTAAATACAAAGGGATGCAGTAATAATTTGTCACAGGAGCAGTCTATTAAACACAGGGAAAAAAGGACAAATACTCCCCTCCTCATCAACAGTACCCTAAAACGTTTTTTAAAAGGAGTTTTACTTCAAGGATGAAAAGAGGCATATTAAAAGGTTGGGAAGATTGTTGTTTCGTTTATTCAAGCAGTTAGCTTTAACATTGCATTTTATCTACTTCCCTCTCTGGACACACATCAAGTCAAGTATTTTTCTGCACATTTAAAGACTCAGTTCTCGTTATGGGTGGTGAGCAGATGAGGGGAAAGGGACTGGAGTGAAAGGACCAGCAAAGTATCATCCAAAAACGAATTAATGTTCTGTTTTCTATGATCTTTATTCCTCTGGCATCATATTTACCACTACACAAGAACATCCTCACCATCTGAGAACCTAATAAATAGACAGACATAGCAATTCATCATTTGCCAATAGCTGAAGTTCACACTATTTTGGTTTAGTATGAACATCCTTCTGAATGCAGAACTAGTTAGTAATTTTCCCTTTTTGACAACTACATTTTAAAAATCCCAGTTTAAAATCCTGCCTTATCTCATTAATCGCAATTCAGTATAGCTGATTATTACTGTATAAACACAAGCACAGTCAGACCAACTACATTTGCAAAGCACTGTCAGAGACTGAAATGTTATAGTTTCATGGCTGAAACACTGTTATAAAGGACTTTTGCCCATTATGGCAAAAGTGTGTAACAAAGCTGCACCAACAAAGCTGCACCAACAAAGCCCACCCCAAATGGGCCTCCTGACTGAAACTCTGAACTGTGAGTCAAGCCACCTAAAAGAACCTGAGGTAAGATAAAAGTGATCCTGTTTTTCAATCATCTCAAGTCTGAGAAGAAATGGATAAGGCTAGGGAAGAAGGATGCATTCACAGAAAGGCCAAGCCCAGCAGCTGTCCTGAAAATCATCCCCAGCTGGCTTTGGGGTGGAGGCCATAGCCCACAGGCTTATCTGCAGCTAGGTTTGCACAAACTCCTCTCCAAACAAGGGGGGAGGAGGAGAGTTTTGGGCGTACGACATGACCTCTGGTCAGAGGCAGTGAACACCCACCCTCCATTACACAAACTGGCTCAGTTGTAAAATCCCCCACACCGGGAAAGCCACATCCACAGGACATTCACGTGAGGGACAGCTGAGGAGGTGTCATAAGCCATCAAAGACCCCCAAAGCACTCCCCAGATTCATTCCTGAGGCCTTGCACCAGGGCACTACACATGATGCAAAGTGATGCAACTGATCCAGAGTCTTGCAAGAGACAGTGTCAAACCTGCCCCCCTTCAGGGGAGGTACTTGGGCATTCCCACCTGGCCCAACTTACATTAATCGCTTGAACGCTACGTTTTTTGGCAGGGGACCCTCACCACCAAGAAGACCTGATGGAGAGGACCAACAGAACACTGCTGGGACCCTCAGAGGGGTCTGTATTTCTACTTACTCTGTTCCTGTCACTCTTCCTGTGCCCCTCCCAACCTCTTTTTCTATTTCTTTCTTTCTCTTTCTCTCTCATTTACTGTTAAATAAAATATATCAATTTTCTGGTATCAACATTTAACCATGTTTGGTTTTAATCTCATTTCACAGAATATTCAAACCTGAAGTTCTATCCACTATCCACAGAGTGAGCTCACCCTGCTCCTCTATGATTAGCGGATTGTAACAAGCACCCAGCACACTTACACACATACTGTTGCAGGGACAGTATGTAAGTTCACAGAATCATGGAAGAATGGCCTGGCTTGGAATGGACCTTAAAGATCATCTACTTCCAACACTCCTGCCACAAACAGGAACATGTTTCATTAGGCCAAAGCCACATCCAACCTGGTCTTAAACATTTCCATGGATGGATGGCATCCACAACTGCTCTGGGCAGTCTGTTCCCATACCTCACCACCCTCACAGTAAATCATTTTTTCTAATATTTAATCTAAACCTACTTTCAACTTGAAACCATTTCACCTTGTCCTGTCACTACATGCTCTTCTAGAAGTCCCTCTCCATCTTTCTTGTAGGCTCCCTTCAGGTACTGGAAGGCTGCAATCAGGTCACTTCAAAGCTTTCCCTTCTCCAGACTGAACAATCTCAATTCTCTCAGCCTTTCCTCACAGGAAAGGTGCTCCTTCCCTCTAATCAACTTGGTGGCCCTCCTCTGTACTCGCTCCAACAGGTCTGTCTATGTCTTCCTGTATGCCAGATGCAGTACTCCAGGTGCTCTTAAGTATTCACTTTCACATAGGTAGTAAAACCTTTCTTCAGTTCACTGAATAATACATCTACATACAAATGTACTCTTATCTGCACTGTTCCATGGTAGTGACCTTTAAGAAATAATGTAAGTCACTTGACATTGAAATTCAGATTACAAAATGACTGGTAGGTGAGGATGCTTTTGTGATGACCTAGCTAATAAATTATTCTGAGATCATGTCAGAACAGTACACTTATACTCAAAAGGTTTTGGAGAGCAGACAGTCGTTTGGTATTGTTTCATGCATATCTGCCATTCAAAAATGACAACAAAGAGCATTTGCAGCAGCTACCACAGGTAGATCTATATCACTTCATAGTTAGTTCAGTTAGGCTAATAATTTGTCTGATTAACTGAATATTTTTCAGGACTATTTGACTGCCCTCCACACTCAAATTCAGCCTTCCAACAAAAGAAACTAAGAGGGGTTGTCTGTGGCCCTTCTAGGTTGTATATTCCTTTTAGAGATCAGGTATGAATCAAAAATCGAGACTTCACCAACTAGCTTTTCTGTGAACAGATATGCCAGAATATATATCAATTGACATACCTTGTTCTCTTGAGATATCTGGCTTATACCAGAACTTGGACGTGTCCTGAACAAATTTTACGGTCACATGTATATCAGCTGTGTTTTCTGTGAAATAAAAGGGAAAAAAGTCAAGACATTTTTTAAAATACAAAAGTGTTTTTACTTTTCTTTCCAACTTCCAGTCACCATGATTACTCAAAAAACTCATCATTAGGACGGGTTAGAGAAACTGAGCTGTTTTAGAACCAGCAAATATAACACCATATGCTAAGACTCTGAAAGCATGTTCAAAGTTTCATTTTGCAAAATCCATAAAATGTTAAAAACTTTTAGTTATAAAGCTGTATTAAATACAAACTTCTCAACAGGGCCCAGTGAACACACATGTACATTTTTAAATTTTCTTGGCACAAGAAGGTGCAGAGAGAAGCCAGCCCTTTTTAAAAGAAATTGGACTCCACCCCTGTCCATTTTAGTTTGACAGCTGAAAAGGTAGGCTGTCCAATAGCTGACTTCTAGGAGGCACAGGAAGAAATCTGCAGCCTTGTTTTCAGAATAATGCATCCAAAGACAGTGAACTGGCACCATTTACTGCAAACATTGAAGACCTCTGTGCCATTTTCATTCCACTACTTTTTTTTCCCCTCTCTACTTTTAAAATCCCCAAAGTTCTTTTTATAAACTCATATAAAATCTAAAGTATTTCTCTGATGCAGAACCTACCTGGCACTGGGGAAGGGCTTAACATTTTTGAGAAATCTGGGAGGACATTTGGGAAGGGAATGCTGATTGTGCTTCCACTGTGCGGGCTAGAGAAGCCACTTGAAGAAGGTGACACAGAGGCAAAGGAACGTTCTCCTTCAGAGGACCTCTTCTTCTCTGGAAGAGGTGGTTGAGCATGTTGGTTCCCTCCATGGTGATGCTGAACTGCACTGTTCTGGCTGTTGTGTCCACAGGCCACTGGAAGAAAGTTTTGTGTCAAAAAGTCATTGCCATCAGCACTTGCCACTGATGAGCTCAGGGTTTTAGATGTGTTAGTATTGGCTATGCAAGTAGCTTGTGTCGCCTCTCGGGGGGAGCTACTGTCCCTGGTACCCGCACTGTAGCTTAGGTAGGCACGGGCACTGCTGCTGATAGCAGGTTCTTGGTGTGGCTCTGATGGTGAACTCTCCAGGTTGCTCAGGGTGACAACTTGAAGTCCTGGAGTTTGGAAATGAGACAGGAGAGAGACATCCTGCACAGCACTTGAAAATTCAGAGGGCACAAGGTAACCGCCCAGCTGCCTGGTATTTCCCAATGAAAATTGGGTTGACAGGGAAGCTTTAGAGCTGCTTTCAAGCCAAGGACATTCTGCTGCAGAAGAGCTGTCAAAAAAAAAAAGCCAAAAATTGAATACAAAAATGAAACAACAGCCAAAATCATTCCCTTAAATGTTACTGTACAACCCATACTTCAGTGATCATTGGAAACAATGAAACATCACACCCAGGACAAAATCTCAGGGTGCTCTTTGAAAACATGCTGGACCAAGTAATGCAGCTGGACCAAGGGATTCCAGCCTTATCCTGACCAGTAATTTCTTCAATGTAGGTCATTATGTTCTGCCTTATCTCACCTCCACCTAGCCATGTTGATGGGATAGTTTCTGAGTTTGCACTGTAAACAAGTCCATTAAATTAACGACAGCTAAAAATACTTCTCTCTGTCTGAGGGCGTTACTTTTAATATGAATCAGTTTAGTGAGGCTGTTTGCAGCATTGCTTCACATACAGTGGTCCTGATGAGCTAAAGTGCTGCCTCAAAAATAGCAGTAGGAGGCAACAATTTCTTATGCCAAAGCTGCATAGAGGTAGAGGTTTATGGAAGAAACCTGACATGGCCATACCAGTTCTTACATGCAGAGTGTCTTATGCTCACCAGAATAAAAACAAAAATAAATGGGCTGAGGAGGTGGTTGTGCACCATCACAAAATAAATCAGTAACTATGATGATGATAAGAACACAGTTCACAAGGAATAACTTGCAGACCAGGTCTCTTTTAATACAGTTTATAATGTAAGGTCCAGTGGTTAATTTATTTGACAGTGGAAAAATTCTGATTTACAGAATTAAATATTTCAACAGCAAACATTCTGTTTTTCTACTGGGTAGCAATTCTACCTGTTCAAGTGAAAAATAAAAAAAAAGTCCTTCTAAGCAAGAGCAACTAAGCTTCTGATAAAATCATCTGATAGAAGTCTAAGTTGTCTCCTTGCTTCTAAAAGTGAAATGCCCTTAGGCTGTAGCTGGAAAGTATTACTAATATTATCAAATCTAGAGAGAACAAACTCATTGGGAAATGCAAAGGGAAAAGAGCTGACATAAGACATACATCAAAAAATAAAGGATTTTTAATTAAAAGGGAGCTGTGGAAATGGATGCCAGTAGATTTAAACAGCTGAAATTAGAAGGGCCATAAAGAAATGGAAGGTAAGCAAATTGAACAAGACATCACTGCAAGAAAAAAACCTCTAGAGCTGTAGCTATCTGCTAGGTGAAATAAAAAATTATAGAAAAAATATTTAGAAAGAAAGGAACAGAATTTTCTAGATAAAGTCTGAAGTAGGAATGTAAACTTGATAATGACTGAATTGCCTGATAAGCTCTTAATACATATCCACTTGTAATTGTTATATTGTCTCTTCTGCAGCAAATACCAACATATTTTGTTCAGTCTCATGGTTCACATTCATAATCGCAAAACCAAAACATTCTTTCACAGTCTCAGTACTGACTGAAAATGAAACCAATTAGATTGGAAGATAAATAAAAGATAAATAGGTAACAACATACTTGAAGTACTCATTGAGACTCTGACACTCCACCCAGAACTATTCTCAAATATTTACTGTGAAAAAGGAGCCAAATAGCTAAGGATGAGAATAGGATAATTAGCCAGAAAGGAATGTTTTTGCAGAGTGATAGAGAAGGTAACTTCATTAGGTGTTATGTACCACCTTGTCTATTGAGTTAATATAGTGCACAGCTAATGATTGATCATGCATTGTTATGTTCTTCTGAACCTTCTAACAGTAACTAGGGACTCCTTGTTTGTTCGCTGTTTCTTGCCATTTCTTAGCTTATGCTGTAAGCTCCTTTAGACAAGGACTACTTTGTAAATTTATACTATTCAAGCTCTTGTCCAGAGCTCTACATGTTTACCACAATATAATTATAAGCCTGCTGAGCAGTTGAAAGGAAATTGGCTATATACTACCAAAGCAAATCTACTGAAATTTTACTGACTAGAAACACGTCTGCAGTGAGAAGAGTGCTCCCTTTCTCTCATATACAGCTTATTCCAATGTGCATTTTCATGACACGGCTTTAAGTAAAACATCAGAGAACTCAGTTAAGCACACAGAAAAATATATATGAGCTTGTGCTAGCACACAATAACATAACTGAGCTATAAAATTCTATTTACTTTTGTCTTCCCACTTATCTTCAAAGCTAATTGTGTCCCTGACATAAAAGTAATATCTGTGTACGTGTTAAAATCCAGACGATGGACAACATCAACATTAAATGTCACAACCAATCTCAAAGTTCTTGGAAAAATAGTCTGCAATGAAGATGAAAGCATAATGTGTTGGCTGAGAACGATCATTATGAGAGCTAAACAATAAAGTAGGAGAACTGTTTCCTACCTTTCTGCCCCTGCGATAGGACTGCTACTTGAAACAGTACATGAAGATGCAAAACAGTGCTGAAAGGAGGGATCAGACTGCATGTTGGCCCTCAGCAAAGAAGAGTTAGTGCCCACAGTGCTGTCAGACATCACCATAGAGAGGTTAATGGCTTCCATGTAACTTTGAGATTCTGCAGCAAAGAAAACAAAGTAAATGCAAATTTAAAAACAACATGCATTTTTATTAACCTTGTACTGAAAAAAGTGTTCATAAAATATTTTGGTTTTCTCTTAATAAGATTATAAAGAAGAGTTTTTGTTTGTTTGAGCAGCAGATGTTATTTCACAAAATTATGTTTATTGCTGAAAACATCCAGCAGGTCAAATGGCAGAGGGAATAGAGATTACAGAATTGCAACACTCAAACTGTTTGATCATTCTCCAGAATACATTCTCTAGCCCTAAAGATGAGAATGGACCTGTCTGTTCCAAGATATTTTGCATTCCACAGTCCACAGTGTTAATCAGTACATCTAGTCAAGTGTACCATTTGCACTTAAAATACCAGTAGAAAATAGGGTGTCACCAATAGAAAACTGGGTGTCCTGGTCCAGGCTACAATAGAATTAGTTTCTTCAGTACGCAGTAGAGGGCATGGCCAGGACCTGGAGTTACTGTATACCACCACCTCATGTCATTGCTGGGGGCAGGGCAAGGGAGTCTCTTCCAGGGAAAAAGGGTCCTTTCTGATTAAGAAAGCATGGTGGAGGGAGCAGTGAGGTGGTGGTGGTAGCAAGCTGGAGGGAGGAGCTCAGGTCAAGCTCTGCAGTGAGCATTTCTGCATTTGAATCACTCTCTCTTTTCTTAGTATTGTTACTCTTACTGGTTTTTTTCTCATCTCATTGCTTTTTTCAGTAAATTGTTCATATCTCAACCCATGATCTTCACTTTTTAAGCCCGACAAGCCCATTCAGCCCACTTGCTGAACAGGGCAGGGAACCTGGTGGATAATGACAGATGACACTGAGCTACTCACAACCTTCTTCATATCAGTCTTTATCAGTAAGACGGGCCTTTAGGAACCTCAAGCCCCTGAGACCACAGGAAAAATCTGGATCAAAACATACCCTCAGTGGAGGAGGACTAAGCAAAGGAGAACTAAAACAAACCAGACATATTTAAGTCCACTGGGGCCTGAGAAGTTGAACACACACAAGAGCTGAGGAAGCTGGCTGATACCCTGCAAGACCACCCTCAATAATTAAAAGGTCTCAATGACTGGGAGAGATTCTTAAAAACTGGAAGGGAGCAAGCATCACTCATACCTCCAAGAAAGGTATGAAGGATGATCCAGGGAACTGCAGGCTTGGTTAATCTAACCTCAGTCTCTGGAAAGCTGATGGAGCAACTAACCCTGGAAACCACTTCCAAACACATGGCAGAAAAGGATTGAGAGTTGTCAGCATGAATTTACAAAGGGGAAATCACGCATATCCACTGAGATAACTTTCTTCAATAAACTGACTAGCTTAGTGGCTAAGAGAAGAGCAGTGGATGTTCCTTATGTTGACTTTAGTAAGGCTTTTATCATGGTCTTCCATTATATCCTCATAAGCATGCTGACAAAACAAGGGTTAAGTAAGTAGAAGTGAGATCTACTAAAAACTGGCTGAATATCTGGGCCCAGAGGCTTGTGATCACCTGCAGCAAATCCACTAGAAGGCAAGTCATAGCATTATACCTCGGGGCTGATTATAGGACCAATACTCTTCAACACCCTTCATTAATAACATAGATAATGGGATGAAGTTTCATCAGCAAGTTTTGCAGACAACAGAAAACTGTGAGGAGTCATCAACAAACCAGATGGTTGTGCTGCTATTTAGAAGTGGGAGAAATGGGAGAAATGCTATTTAGAAGTGGGACAAAAGGAATCTTAAGTTCAACAAGGGGAAATATAAACTCCTGCAACTGAGACAGAATAATCCATGGCACCAGCACATGTTGGGGGCTGACTGGCTGGAGACAGCTCTGCAGAGAGGGACTTGGTGGTTCTCATGGACAATAGCTGACCATGACCCAGCAATACAACCCTATGGCAAAGGTGACCAATAGTATCCCAGCCTGCATCACAAAGTGCTGCCAGCAGGTCAAGGGAGGTGATCCTTCCTCCCTGCTTAGCATTAGAGGCTACATATGAAGCTGTGTGCCTATTTACGTTCTCCTCAGTACAAGAGAGACAGGGACTTGCTTGAACAAGTCCAGCACAAGGTCACAGAGACGCCATCACTGGGACTGGAACATCTTTTATAGGAGCTGAGTCCCAGAAAGCTAGGACTGTATGGCCTGGAGAAAAGAAAGCTCAGGGGTATATTATCACTGTGTATATAAACCTGATGGGAAGGCATGAAGGTAAATGAGCCAGTCTCCACACTCTTCTGCTCACAGTAGGAGAAAAGAACACAACTGGGACTAAAAGGCAGTTTAGCAACATAGTGCAGCACATGGTTTACCTGTTGTGCTGGTTTTGGCCAGGGTAGAGTTAACTTTCTTCTCAGTGTTTGGTATGTGGCTGTTTTGGATTTGTGCTTAACACAGTAATGATAATACAGAGATATTTTTGTTATTCCTTGTGGAAATACTTACAGCTTTTTACTGGCTAGGCTCGTAGTTCAATGCTTTAGAAAGTCACGAGCAGCCTAGAGAGGTAGCACGGGCAATCTAGCATTTCAGTAGCTCAAAAAGCAGCAAATAGTAGCTGCAAAGCTGATACACCAGTAGAAGCGAAGAGGGAGAAATATAGTCTTCAGCTTGCCTAATTCCTGCAATTAGAAGCTTTCAAACAGAGACAGAAACACACAGATGTTCGCAGAAGGATTGCAAAGCCAAAGAGCATGGGGCCCCCTCTCGTGCCCTTCTTTTATTCAGAGAAGGGGAAAGGGGAGGACTGGGGGCAGACCTGGGGTGACTGGCCAATCAGACACTGCTAAAGAGTTTGAGTTACATTTGGTTTTGCCCATGCTTGGAACAAAGGAGTTCAGAACACATGGCAGAGGCAAGTCCTGGCTTGACTTGGGGAGGGGGAAGGGAAGCTCAGAACAGGCAGCAACAATTCCTGGCTTACACAGAGACAAACAAGGCCTTTTCTGTTTTCCATACTGCCACACTGGCAAGGCAGTTGGGGGTGTATGGGAGGTTGGGAGGAGACACAGCTGGGACAGGTTACCCAAATTGACCAGAGGGATATTCCAGACCACATGACTTCAAGGAGAGGAAGGAGGAAGGGGAGGACATTTGGAGTTATGGCATTTGTCTTCCTAAGTAACCATTACACGTGATGGGCTCTGCTCTCCTGGGGATGGCCGAACATCTGGCTGCCCATGGGAAGAATCGAATTAGTTCCTTGATTTGTGTTGCTTTTGTGCATGGGGCTTTTGCTTTCCCTTTTAAGATGTCTTCATCTCAGCCCACAAGTTTTCTTTTACCCTTCCAATTCTTTCCACAATCCTAGGGGCTGGAGAGTGAGCAAGCAACTGCACTGGGCTTGGTTGCTGGCTGGGCTTAAACCATGACACCTGTACAGCTACAGTTTTCAGGTGTGACTTTTTGCACACCACACAGACAAAGAAGCAAAACAACTGTAATCTTTATTTTCTAATAGCCTGCAAACAGCACTAGCATAACTGGTTTCTAAACTGACCGAAATCTGAAATATGTTCAAGTTAATTATAGTGGACATAAATACTACAGGATATAGGTAAACAGATGCGTTTAGATGAGGAATAATGTGGATGCTATTACTGCAGAGCTTTATACGGGAACAGTTTCACCTCGTTTTTTAGAGGTATACTTAAATAACCAGTCAAGCTCTAATGGGGATTACATTTAATTTTTCTGGATTCGTATAAAAAAGTCAACACCTATTGACAGGTCCAGGCTCAACCACACTGTTTTCCATGACAGAAGACTGTAATACAACAAATGCCCATGCATCTGAATAGCTTCATTCACCTGAATAGTCCTACTGACCTCAAAACTGGCAGGACTGAAACCCAATACAACAGTCAAAGATGAAACAATCTCTAATTACTCTCGCTTGACTTGATACACTTCCAAAGAATAAGGGAGAGGAAAAAAAAAAAAAACAAAACCAAGTAAGTTATGGAACAATTCCATTCCTACAAAGACTTAAGATCACACTAATGCATCTTTTCCATAAGGAAACCTTTCTAATGTAAAAAGCCACTGAAACAAGTCTAAATGAATATCGTTTTCCCTTCAATTCATGGCAGAGCTTGGTTCTCCTATTACTTGAAATGAGGAGTGTGCAAGGTACTTAAAAGATATGTCTTAGAAAATCTGCAAATTAGTGCCCTGACTATAAACCATCTGAATTTATCACATAGCACACATGGTACAGAACAAACATTTAACTGGATGAGGGAAACAGAAAACTGCCTTTTAACAGAATGTCCTGGGTTGCAGTGTATTCTATTACCATCCTCATGAGCTGTTGAAATCAGGTGGGGCAGTGTTTCCTTGCCTCCTCCCCCCAGACTATCTTGCTGTTAATGGCCCATCATTGTCCTGCTGCATGACTCAGAGATAACTCCCTCTGGACTATCTTCTGTTAATGAGCCTAATCAACACCTGGCCTCATGACTCATTACCCCATTGTGAGATGCTCCACCCAGAGGGAGGAACCAAGCATACCATCCTGGATATAATCTGAGGCTGAACACCAGAGACAACGCCTTTCCACTGGATTTCCAGAGGACAGGAGCTACACAGCCACCACTGGACCTTCTGAGGAAGAGCAGACCCTTTTTTCTACAGGATCACCGCTTCAGAGGACTGCAGCTACCATTCTACCAGACTGCTACCACCACCCTGCCTAACAGGGACTCAGGTTGTATCTTGACTCTGTCAGTTTGAACCAGTGTTTTCTTTTACTTTTTTTCTTTCCTTTTCTTTAACTTCCCCATTAAATTGTTATTCTGACTTGGTGTCTCCCACTGGTTTGTTTTCAAACTAGTACACAGAAACTGTCTTTTAACTATACCATTACTTCAACGATATTCATAACAGCCATAAAAGTGAAATTTAAGGAAATACTGCAGAAACGTTTAGTGTGGAAGAGCTACAGAAATCTCAATATGTATTTATCTACTAGATCAGCTACATTACAGTCATCTTCATACTGGTGCAAACACAGTCAGAAAAGCTGGCTGCACAAACCCATGTTGGTCAAGGTATGTTGGTCAAATTGATGTCGTACGTATGAAGACTACTAGAACCTCCCCAGCAACTCAACTTTGACTAGGCTAAAAGCAGACAAATTTCCAGAAACTAGCATTTGACAAAGTATCTCAAGTGCAACAGGAATCTCATCTCTACACATGAACTTCCCCAGATGGTTCCCAATTACACTGCAGGTTGAGATGATTCTGCTTCTGAATGTGAGAGGTTAATGCGTTCCCCAGAGGAATAGGAATTACAATCACAAGCTCATCTCTATCTGCTTGCTTGTTTTCATGCCTGTGTGTCTGTTCTCCTGATACCAGACTATACAGAGGAGTCACTGGAATCCAGTTACCAAGAGTCTGGGGGCAGGGAGGGGAGTGGCACTCCTGAAATAGCTTAAAATCTTCTCCCACTCTAATATGATCTCAACTATGTGCATATGAGTTAATCTAACGGATTTCCATAGCAAATTCCACTCCTCCTTCCACAGCACTTGCTTGAATAAAGGGACCAAGGCTTGATTCTTCCCTGTTTCAGGCCTTGGATTGTTGCTATCACCTTTAGAGCACCATACACTGCATGACAGAAGGATCACTGTCACACTCACAGATGCATTTCACACCCCATTTTCACAGGTGTAAAAAGAGTGAAAAGCCACTGGCAGCCAGGCATGTAACCTGCAGAAAAAACACACACTCAGTACAACTCTTCCCAGGCTAGAAACAAATATATCTGAAAGGCACCTCCCGTGAAAGCAGTCTTGTTTTTACTTCAATTAAAAACAAGACTGCTGGATATTTCAGCTATGTCCTCTCATTGTCTGATGCAGAGTTCACTGGTCAGCTGTTAACCCTTTATCTCATGGAATCAATAACTCTGCAATTTCACAGCTTCTACAGAATTAACTGGCCTGACACATTTGACAGAAAGCAAAGCATCAGTGCTTCTTGGTTCAGGCCCCTACCATGCCATTTATAGCCGTGAAAACACTGACAATGTAAAAGTGCAGCTCCCTGTTTCACTAAGAGACATGACAAAGCCAGGACCATTCATGTTTGTATCTTTTCATGCACCCAGATCAGACCTACATTTACTATCACTGATGATCAACTTTAAAGGCAGGACCTTAGAAAGGAGCTGGACTGTTTGGACCATACACTACTGAAAAATGACATTAATTGTGACAACTGTTTGTTTGTGCCAACGTGCAAGGCACAAAAATATCCAGCTCACTCTTCTACTTGGCAGCAACAGGTAAAACCTCTAAAAGTTGCAGGCTTTTTTCAGTTGTAAGCAGAAACTCCAGGATGTGCCTAGCACACAGCTACATAAAGTATGATCTTACAAATTAACCCATATTTTAATCCACTAAACCTGTTGAAACAAAGAAGAAAAAGGAACCCACCACCCTGCTCCCCCTGCCCTCCCCCCCCCCCCAAAAAAAAACCCTACTGAAAAAAACCAGAGTAGCTTAACCCACACCATGGTCCAGATAAAAAATAGATAACAACACTCCTTTTCTTTTCTTGCAACAGCTGAAGGGCAAAATCATCTCACACCTTTGGAGATGTTATAAAGAAAGTATGTAATTCGTGCTATTATGTATAAAACTGGAATGTAATCAGACCATGCAGAGACAGAGTTTCAAAATCCCTCCACCAACCTGGCTGAGAGAAAAATTTCACAACACTAAAAGAAGTTCTCACACAGTAAGTGAGGATTCCACCTAGGTGGGGTTGGATCTTATCACCGGGACATTTGCACCATGACGACTTGATTACCACCTTCTGATATCTACATCTCATCTGATAAGGAATAGGACATTCCAGGAACTAAAAATAACTGTTCCACGAACCAGAGATGGCCCATTCATCATCAGAGATGGCCCTTCAATCACCAGAAATGGCCCACTCATCACCCAGGATGGACAATTCACCAGACCCAGGAAAGGCTTTGTGCAGCCCAACTCCGGGACAAGAAAACTTCATGAATATGCTAAAATTACGAGAAGACTAGAATTAATTTGGACTCTGCCCAAAAACTGTATAAGAAGAGACCAGCCGAAGCAGCACTCGCGAACTTGGGAGGTCTGGTGCGATAGAGATCAGATCTATGCCTGTTCACCCAGCTCCGACCACGGGCTCGGAGCTGCTTTTGGAGCTGCTTTTCTCGATCGTGGCCTTTGAGACCGATATTTCGGTGGCATAATAAATGTTATTTCTTTATAAATTTTGATTGGGCAATTCTGTTTACCTCAGAGACAATCATCCAACAACAGTGGGCAAGTAAAAGCAGTCATTTCACTACCATACCTTGTATTTTAGTAAGTTCCCATACATTTCAAACTTTGTAGTCCTTTCCATGAGAAGGTGATAGTTAATGTGAATCACATCAGCTTGAAAACTCGAGTCAAGATCCTCAGTTACAACTTTTGGGGAAAGGGAGCTTTAAATCAGTGTTCTGCTTCCAAAACGCTCAGCTCACTACCTCACCACTACTTGAGCCTAGCCTAAAAGCTGAATGGACAGAGAAAATAATACTGCTCTGAAGTGTGACAAAGTAACGAAGCCACTTGATGGCCCACTTGAGCCAGTTTACAAACCAACACTTTTCCAAGTCTATGTGCACTGTAAGATTATTATCTAGCTTCCCTTTAACTCCCCTGCTTTTCCAAATACAAAGGTTCCAAAATTAGCAGTCTGCGAAGTATCAACTTTACTGAAATTCTGACCTTTTAAACTTGTTACGTTCTGCTTTCAATGTCACAAAAATACAGTGAACCAAATTATTCCCTCATATGAAACCCATCAACTTTGGTCACACTGCTCCTTCTGATACCTAGGTTTCAACTTTTCTATTTTTCAATCCTGTACTGCCTAGTATGCAACTCTGAAACGTCATATGGCCTGTTAGCTACTGTTCTTTCATGCTGGTCAGAAGTAACAAATCCTCTCTAGGTTTGCACTTCAAGGACACCTTGCTCTCCCAGGCCTCAAAACGTAAACTAAAGCCTTTGAGAGGAGGAGCAAACTTGGGGTAATTACATCATTAATTGAAGTTAAAATTGGAGAATTAACCCTGATATGCAAATGAACCAAACTTATAAAAGTGTGAAGAACCCATGACCCAGGGTCCATCCTGGGCGTAGCCTCTTGACTGCCCAGGGTGTGGCCTTAAAGGCCCTTTGAACGAATACCTACTTTCATTCTCTCAATCTTGTCTAGCCTCTGTTTTCAGGTAGCCACTTCAAAGCATCACTTCCGTTTCACAGAATATGTGGGAATCAATACAGGATGCTTAAAGTTTGGTCTTTTATAACTTCAGATGCCAGGGAATGGAATAACTTTATTGTGTCTTTTGCACAGTATGTGCTTTCCTATTCAACACAGGTAGTTCCATTTCTCATTTAGAAGAAGTACAGGTCATGAGTCAAAATCATGTACCAACATGGAGACACCTGCAGTTCCCACTTTCTGAAAACCCACCAATACCAAGCAGAGAGAATGTAACAGGATTTTTTCATGTTTGTGAACGAAAAGACAGAATTACTATTGCTTGGAGATTCTGCTAATGCCTGTTTGAGTGGACCAACTCTCTTTGCAAGTAATCAATCAGTCAGGCTGAACCAGGGAAAGTTATTAAAACAGTGGCTCTAGCATCCAGGTATTAACCTCTCTGCACAAAAAAAGGTCAGCTTCAGTTGCTTCATCTGAGAAGAATCTCAGTGGAATATGTATTACATGCTTGGATATTACAGAAAATACAACAATGGAGTGGCTGACAACCTGGGAAATAAAACAGCACATCTGGAGAGGCAGTAAAGTATTTCTCAGAGATGTTTATTTGGTGGAAGAAAAAACACATTCAACAGTTAGAACCCAAACTGCTAGTAATTAAATGTAATGTACACTACAGTACGGAAGGTTTTTAACTTCATGCAATTATTTATTGTGTGCATTTAGAAAGCGATCACTGGTCACTGTGTTTTGGGAGCCTTTGAAATGTATTTAGAATTTAAAAAAAAAAAATCATTCTTGCCTTATGTCCTAAAGAGAGCTTTAAATCATCCGTGTCACCCCTTGAGGAAATATCCTTGGCACAGCAGTCTCCCCAGCAAGCACTGGGTGAGGAAGGCTGGCACTTCACCACCTTCACCATGGGAGATTCTGGCCTGCTGGCAAGATGCATGACAAAAGTGGGAGTGTATTGGGACACTCCTGTGTTCTGCAACTTCTACCTCCCATAATGGCCTGCCAGTAAGAACCAAATGCAGACTCTGAAGCTATGACAGGTGTCAGCTTATCTCCAGGCAACCACAGGCTGACACAATTAACTACACTTAACCTTCTGCCCACTCTGCACGTCGGTAAGAATCAAAAGGATGATTTACCAGACCCCACTTTACCCCACTCACACTCCCTGCCCTAAAGCCTGTACTATCTGGCTTCTTTTTGACTGAGAAAATAGCTAGACCATTTTACAGGTAACTTGGTATCATACATTCATATAAACACCAAAATACAAATAACTCCTATATGCTGAACAGAATTAACAATACAGCATCTTCAAAGCAGAAAAATCCTTATCATGACTTTCTGAAAGGCTTTCTTATACTAATTCATTTCATTCTCCCAAGTAGTACGAGGGGAAAAAAAGAAACTTCCCCAAGGACTAAAGCAATCAGTTGCATATGTCTTTAAATGTATTTTAAAAGTTCTTGCAGATGCTCTGCTACTGACTTTAAGCATAGCTTTGCTGTCTTAGGAATGCAAATCAGCTGCAGAGGCATGTCCTCAAGACATCTGGATCACATACAAACATAAAATGTGACATTTATGATAACACTCTTTAGGAGAGAATCACTATCATTACACAACACATAAACAAGAGAACCCCTATTCTGTCTCCACGTACAGCAGCTCATTCAGTGGTGAAAAAAAATAAATCCAATAAGACAATTAGAACACAACTATTAACATGCCCACACTAAGTTTGCACAGCAAATTAGTAAAATGGATTTGGAGACAGACAATTCCATTCTTATCATGGTTTCTCTCATAATGGCATTTCAGACATTCACATTGCTGAATATAACAATTTTCATCAAATTGTAAAATTAAATTGCAATAGTTTCAGAGAAGAAAAAAAAGAACCTATGAAACACGCAAATGGTACCTTCAAAATGAACAGTAATACTTTTTCAGGCAGAATGCACTGAAAGACCAAGCACCTTTCAAGAAAAGCATAAAATACCAGCCTTGTGCACCAAAGTTCATTATCCATTAAAATTGCTTGAAATGTTGGAGATGCAGGTCTAAGATATCTCTGCTCAATTGAAAAGTGCCACTCATGCATACTGACAGATACACTGCAAAGCCAAAGGAAAGGAGGCAAGGGGGAAGGTACAGGGGGCAAACTGGAGGAAATACTGAGTGAAAGAAGAAGGGAGAGAGCTTGGGTCTGATTTTGACACTTCTGAGAAGCAAGCATGAAGACTCAATGAAATTTTCTATTTTGTGTTATGACCCTATATACTTTTCCTAAGGTGAAAGAGAGGAAAAGAAGGAGTTTAAACTCCCCTTTTCCAATCTCAGTCCAGTTCCCTGGTGTCACCAGGCACCAGAGAGGTCCCAGTATGCAGCTTTTGATGTCTGAGGCATACTTATCTCATAGAAGGAATGGAAGCAATCAAACTGATGTTCAGACCCTCTATCAAAACTCTCACTTTGGTCCTGTTCTGCTGTGAGAAAAATTCTGCCTAAATGTGACCCTCTTCAACCCTTTTTCACTAGAAAAGTGAAAAAGTTCACTTTTCTAGTCACTTGCCTGCAAGAAAATGCTGAACCCAGCTCACCGCAGACTGAAAAATAAAAGCAAGGGCTGCTTTTTGATTTTCAAGTAGTATACCTAAACCATTTTATTTTAAAACCAGAAAATGAACTGACTTTTCAGAGGCTGCTTTTAATAACCTGGGATTGAAACTGGTAAAAACAAACTCAGTTCAGTTTACCTTCAGTGTTGTTCAGTATCAACAAAACACAACTGAGAATTGAAGCTCTTGCAATTTTTTTCTTGGTCTGTCTCTCAAGAACTGTGAATCAGTAACTCTTAGGGTTGCAGTCTTTACCCAAGCATATACTGCTACTGCCTGAATAGAAAAATTGTTTGCATTAAGGCGGTAAGAACCAGGGTCTTTATTCTGGTGCATCCTGTATATTGCACCATGTAATAGTTGGCTGCTCTAAGACTCTATTATAATTTCATGGAAAAATCAGATCTGAAGAAAGAAAGTGAGAGTGTTTTACATATATTTTACACAAATACACTTTTGTCTTGGATGCAAGAATTAGAGGCATTACCCTTCCAGTGCTAAGGCACAATAAAGTGTTTTTCTCATTAAACGAGAAAGCACAAGAACTATGCCATATTCCTCATTTAGAAAAGACTCGTGTTTACAAAATCTGTACATCTTTCATGCTTTTGAAAAGAAATTCAGTGCTGCCATAATATTACTAAGAGCTCCTCAGGGGAGGAAAAAGACTCAGTCTGGACAAATTTCTTCTACATAGACAGAAATTATGTATGTTCCAGGCAGTCCTCATTTCTTCAACTTTGAAAAAGACCCAACACGACCCACAAAAAATTAGAAGCCTTCCTCGGCAGGAAAGTGACTAAACAAATCTCTCAAGCCCTGCCTCACGCCCTCAACCATTCCCAAGCGATTGCAGAAAACTCTCATACTGACAGAACTCCTTGTCTGCAAACCTTCTCAGTTTCTGTGTAGACTCCCAACGTTGTTACGTGACTACAAAAGGCGTAACTCTTCCTCCCACTTCAGTTCTACAGAGCTCGCAGCAGCAACAGGCCGCAGGCTCCGTGCCTTCTCCCAGCTCCCCGCCCCGCCAGCGGAGCGGCCCCGGCGGCCTGTCTGAGGCTGGTTCGCTTTAGTGAACTCCCACCGCCCCCCCCTTTTCCCAGGGTCATGTTTCGCTGCCGCTGAGGCGAGCGCGATCAGCCAAACACAAGACCAACCCACAAAACGAGTTCTCAGATTTAGGAAAATGCACAAAACACGGGCGCAGGGAGCCACAAACCTACCTATGGAAGCCATCGTGACAGCAACTCTCCCACCGGGCTGTGCGAAATCCTCCTTCCCTCCCTCCGTGCCGCATGCTGCCCGTGGCTCACCGAATCGAGGCAGCCGGGCGCACCGCCCCGCCACGCAGAGACTTGGGAAAAGCTATCTCCCGCATCTGCCAGCACTCTCCGCTCTCCCTCGCGTGTTAGAACTTCACCGCAAAGTGGGTTCCAGTGTCTGCAGCGAGAGAAGCACAGGCTCCCTGTCTCAATACAGCCACCCAGATGAAGAATAGCCAGAGTTCACTTCATCCAGGCAGAAAGTAATTCCCCGATTGTTGTTAGATTAGGCTTCCCGCTCGCTCTTCAGCTCGACTGCCCATTCCGTGTATGCCTGCTGTGCTGACTCCACCTCACTTGCGTTTGACTTGTTCCCCCCTTCCCCCGCCCGGCTCACACCGCCTCTTCCACGCGCAGCGCCGCTCCCAGCGGGTCCTGTGCTCCGCGCTGCGCCGCGGGGGCGGAGAGCGAGCGGCCAGCACCGCTCTCCTGGGGCGACTGGAGGCTTGGGTTGGGGGGGAGGGTGTGTGGGTGGTGGTGGTTGGTTGATTTGGTGGGGGGAGGCAGTGCTGGGGGGCGGGGGAGGGTGGTGTTGTTCGTCCCCCACCACTTCATTTGACCTTAGCTATGTGTTTCTTTCAGAGAGATGAACGACACGGAACCGAGAACTGTCAGATTAGTGCTTTTTAATGTAGACCAAAGCCCAGCTACTCTATTACACCAAACTAGCTCAACACTCTTGGATAAACTTAGTATCCAGAGCTCTGAATAAAGTTTTACTCGAGTCCCAAGATCATAAAACACGTGTAGCCTTACTGTGTTGCATTCAACATCCCCCTAGCATTGTTCTGAGCAGGTTTTATTTACAGGTCAGGAAGACGAGTGGAAACACTGCAGCTCCACAATGAGCAGCACATTTCCTCTTCAGATTGTTCTTCAGTGCCCAGCACACCGTATTTTCTGAAAGGATGACTGCAGGAAATTACTAGATATAGACAGAAACAAATACAACCATTTAAAGCTTTCCCATAATGAATTGCTTTCAAATTTCTACCGGCACCATCTTTTGAATGTGTATACTAAACCGTTTTGATAATAGTAAAATACACAAGCTGGCTTGGTTATAGAGATGAGTACTGGTAAACTAATTAACATTTTGCTTTCTTCCACAGACCATAATGTAAATCAAACTATTCCTTTTAAGAATATTCATTCATACCACTGTTTGTCTTTATATCAGCTGCTCCCATTAAACATGTTTCATAAAGATTGCACTCAGAAGAATGCAATAGCAAAGGTTAGTTGTGATATATACCATATTATCAGGTAAAAAGAAGGGAAAATCCTTGCCACAGGGTCAGAAGAGGTTATTATGCAGCAGTTCAGAACTGACATCAGTTACTTCGATTAATTTATTATACAATTATACTTTGTCTTGGATGCTTCCTGGCAGAGTCAGATGCAGTCAAACACAGTCTTCATACTCCTATAAACAATAATGATTAGAGAAAATTGCTCTCCATAGAAAGCATCCCTGTCTCTGCATAAAAAGCACTAATCACAGGACCTTCGCATATCTCATTTCTTTCCTGATTTTCAAGTCTTGAAAGCTTTGCTTGTTTGGCTATTTACACATGCTGAATTAGAAGGGAACAAGAATAGTAACCTTTAACAAAGAAGATTACAGCAGTATGAGACACCATATGAAGAAGGTTGGTTAAGTAAGAAACTTACTTTCCAAAGTAATATAAGGATGTAATGTAAGCAGAAATCGTGTAATTAAAAGTATTAATGTACTTGAGTTTTGTCAGCATTTCAAATTCACCCTTTCTTAAGATTTTTTTGCATGGATCCTTCTAACAGACTCAGTTATAGTTAGGGGGCTACTCATCAAAAAAATCCCTCTGACCTAGACAGTTAATGACAAACAAAAGGGTGCATAACAAAAATCTCACCTTTTGCTTGTCTTTCTGTCACAAATTCAAAGTTTCAACCAGATGAGATGAGCTCTAAGGAAGAAAAAAATCTGAAACTCTAAAGCCAGAAGATATACAGGGCAAGGCTGATTATACACAAAGGAAGAGTTAGGAAGGGAAGGAAGGGCAGTGTTAGACGTCTCAGGTGAGGAACTGATCAGCACAGTGTGTAAGATACTGCCATCTCAAAAGGAGAAGGTCTGTTATTTGGCAAAAAGAATTGGTTTCATGGCTGTTTCAGGGACAGCACAGTGATAAGAATCAGGTCTTTCAATCTCCGCCAGGTGTTACCAGTATACAGTTCTCCTAGATATAGTACACAAGGTTCCTGGTTTGATCAGAACCATTGCAGTGCAAAATCTATCTAAAATAGTTTAAAATGCAGGGCTCAAATTATAACATGCACCTTTCTCCAACAAGAACCCCTGCAGCAGAGTGGCTATGCTGTGTCCTTCACACAAATTCAGCAAACTCCACAATTTGTGAAGGAATGTCATGTGTTTCCCTGCTACTCTGATGATTGACAGAAGTGTGGGAGTCAATGTCAAGTAGATTGCTCATTTCGGATTTTGTCTACAAGGTGCCTGAATATAATAAATATTTGTGAAATAACATGCCTAACTCAGGCATAGGAATACACAGATTAATTTGGTTTTCTCAATAAACATGGAATAAACATGAAGATAATTAATGTAGGGTAGAACAGCATCTTAAAAAACATAAGAGCAATAGGACCTTTAGACGATAAACAATTTAAGTGGAACTGAAGGTGTATTTCCTCTCTGTTCCCACTCAACACTGGAAGGTCTGTCATTCTGAAACTGCACAATATCTTTTACTTGTGAATGCAGTAGACAGACCTTCCCAAATACTCAAACAGAGAATCATTTTAAAACTGCAATTTTTTTAAAAAGTGTGCTCACAGCTGTACTTCGATTTTTGAAGCTTTCTTCAGCCTTCCCTCAAACTACATGGATTACTCTGGCACATCACAGTCGTGAAAGTGCCACATCACATAGTAGGAGGCCTCACCCTGGAAAAGTTGAAAAAATTTCATAGAATCATAGCAAGAGAAGTAGTTGTTCTCATGGTTTTTTGTTAATTTAACCTTTTCCAGACAAAGTGACTAGTGACATCTCAAAAATGCATGCTATGCACATGCACTGCAAACAAGCAACATCAGGTATGTGTAAAAACAAACACATCTGCCAGGCTGCCTGCTCATCCAATCCTGTATTACTATTAAATTGTTTTTAAGTTTCTGTCAATGGCTTATTGTTTGCATCTTCAAAAGAAGTAAAAATTAGTGACAGACTTCTCAGCTTCAGATTCTTTTTGGTTTTTATATATGTGTAAGATATTATTCATCTATACTCAATGAATACATACAAAGGTAGTTATTTATCAAATGACTAATTTATGTGGGGAAATGGATGACTTTTTCCCACAGAAAGGGAAAAACCAAATGCTCTAAAGCAGTGGTTTAAAAACCTCTCAAGTAATCAATTTTTCAGTGGTTCTTAGCAAAAAAAAGAAAGGGGGAAAAAACCAAAACCAAATCACCACCACCCACCAATGTATTATCAGGGTGTATTTCAAATTTAACGGAAGAGGCACATATGCTTTGAGACCATGATCAAGTAACAACATTGAAGTATTGTATAAACACATTTTCCCCATGTAATATTTGATTATTTAAACAACTTTTTTGGGCATTTATATATAACTTCAGAATTATACAGCTTATTTTATTGCCTTAATTTTAGAATTTTTGAGCTCTCGCAGATAGTAGTGAACATAACAGCACCCTTGGAAGTGCCATCATCTTTTCAGCTAATAATGCGTATTCCAAGTACAGTCAGTTATCTTGGATGGAAAGTATAAAAAAAAAAATCCCACAAAAATAAATAAACACAGATTAAAACAGATAATGCTACTGCTTTCTCTCAAGAGAAAATGCCTTTGGACTAGAGCTACAGGAAGGATGTAAGCTGCAGGCTGCACAATTAAACTTTCAGATGTATTGGTTCCTGAATGAAACTGAAACAGGCAGTAACATGCATCTTATGCAAAACTTCTTCAATTTTTTTCTCAGTTACTAAATCCTTTAGAAATAAGGCAGTTGTTTCATTTTCAGTTCACAGTGGTATGAAAAGTTAGTCAAGACAAAATAACAGACACACTGGATAAAAGTGTGGTGCCCCAAGTAAGGGAAGCACTTACCAGGTGGGTTCTTGAAGAAGAACCTATCAGCAGGTGCTTGATTTAATGCTACTAGTGAGGGATCAAGGAGCAGTCAGACTTGTTGAGGTACCACTGATGAAAGACAAATAACAGGCAAGAGACTTCAAAGATATCCCAAGCTAGAAACCTTATTTCATATGAATTCCTGTAGGAAAACTCTTTTGTCAGAAGATCTGCCATTTCTTTAGTGCAGTTCAACATTTGAATTCAGGACAAAATGAATGGATAAGAAAGTAAGAAAGCCTGTTTCTGTAGTTAGGGTCCCCACCACTTAGATACTCATTTCCCTGTGAGAAAACTTAATTCACGTTTGCTGCTTTAGGCAGAAGACTCCATATAACTTTTCAGAAGTGTCTTGGTTCAAATTGATAATGCAGGCAGTGCCAGGTCCCCTCTGAGAGGGCCATTTTTAGGGGAACAGTCTCAGTTCTCTGATTTACATATCTATCAGCACTTTGCCCACATGGAATGAAAAGTCATCATTAAAACAAAACAAAACAAAACAAAACAAGCAATAAATACTTGCACAGAAAATTAAACAGGCAGTATAAAACAAAGTCTTTCCAAATCAGTATCTGATACTTTCTCCAAAGCAGTTTCAACAGGGCAGGATATGGTTTAAGGCCTATTCTGATCTATGACCACAGTGTTTCTGTCCAGATGAAAATCCTGCTACAAAAGCAAGGGGGGTAAGAAGAGGAGACAGTGAATACTTTCACAACATCTCTTCAATGTAATGTCTGAAGAATCCATCTTCTCTTTTTTTTTTTCCTTCAAATTCTTCATTATTATAGAGAAGCTGCACATGGAATTATATACGTGTGCACTAGATGATGCATTCTGCGAGCAGAGCCTTTTCCATGACCATCTGCAGCACTTGAATTTTTCTCATGTTCAACATGATGTTCAACATATAGGTCACAGCAGACCGTGTCCCTTTCCAGAAGTTTAGCTCGTGCAGCTGTAAGAACAATTCATCATGAAATATCTTTGTCTTGACATAAGCATCAGATGTGAAGAATTTTTGAGTCTGTGATCAGATACAACATTGGCTACAAAACAAAATGTATTCATGTTCCAGAATATTTGATCAACCTAGAGTATCCAAAACCAATGGAAGAGAGAGTATATCTTAGAGAATGAGTTTTCTTATGAAAATCCAGTAACGAAAGTGGTTTATTTTGTCAGCTTTAACATATCAGCCAAAAAACCCACATATTTATATTATCCCACTGGTTTATCATCACCTAATATCTGGCATGGACTTGGCATGCCCTAGCTTTTTATATTCAGTTATTGTAATTATATTCCTTTCTCCTCTGAATCAATGGCATATTAGAATGTTTACTGAGTGGCTAAAGTATGTACAGATTTTTTAAAGTTTTATGTAGAAACACATAACATAGCTGTAAACAAAACCTGTCCATATCTAGCTAGCTAAATGGATTAAGCTCTAAATCATTTAATCTCTAAAGCTTTGGGAAGTTAAGTAGTGTAGAGGGGGAGAGTACCTCCCATGAAAATCTTAGCCGAACTGAGTGGGGGGAAAAAAATGCTCAATTAAAGCTGATTACCAAACAGCTCAGTTGTAGACATTTATACTGTGAGTATTTCGGTTAATACGCCTCAGTAAAGGCAGACATAGACTACAAGTATTTTAAGTTATTTTCAGTTTCAGTTTCATTCTACTGTCACAAGATATTTTCCACCATTCAGATTGATATAAACTAAATTAAATGGTTAAGCTTTTCAGCACATGAGATGGAATATTAATATAAATTCACTTTGCTGTGAATTTAGACTACCCGAATGAAATCACTGATAATAAGCGTTGCTTATTTCTCTGCAGGCCAAATAAATACATCATTTCCATTACTGTATTTGAAAGATATGTTAAGAACTCTATTATAATCAGTGACACAAAGGGAAGGAGATCTGTGACAATGAAGACTTGAAAATATATCATATCCAACCTTCATGCAATAAAAAATTTGTATAAAGATTAGTTTTACTGAGCTGAATGTCTCAATGAAAGTAACCCAGCGATGAAAAAGTGTGATAGATCATAGTACATTATATTGACTTCAGTGTTTACAACAGCCAATAAGTGGTCTCTGAACATTTATGATTATGCTTTACAGCATTCCACATGCTCTTTCTGGAAGCCCTCATGAAGTTCATGGTGTTAGAATCCCAACAGGAGATCCAAATAGTTTCCTGCTTGCTCCTGAAGCCTATGGAGGCTTCTTATGCACTAGTAAATGGTGTATTTTATAATAATTAAGAAACATTAGGTGTTCAATTATAAAAATATGGTGTAGATGAGCACTGTATTCGTCCACAAGATAAACATGTCAAGGGCAATTGCAGGACGATGAAAAACGTAACAGAAATCTGGTGTATCTGCTTTGCATTAAACATCATAAATTTCCTTTCTCTAGTTGTATTTTTTATCTCATTGATAGCCTCAACAAACAAACAAACAAATGAAAATCCACTAAAATAAACAAAACATCCAAAAAAACTTAAACACAAAACTGCAATAGCAAAAACGAAAATGCACCTATGTTTCCAGGAGAACAGAGCTTATCATAACCATCACGTATGTTCTAAGCAAATGAACCCAGATGTCTGGAAGAGTTCTGTACCTATTACTTGCTTTGGACATGTATATCCTACATAAACAGGTAAATGGAGTAGAGAAAGACAGGTATAAATGAATATTATATGAAAGCTTTTCACAGAGAGAAAGTTTTTGCCCATCATAAACAGGAAACTTTTCCCTTTCACAAATTGTTTCACTTTTATTCCCAATGCTACTGACCGTCCTGACACAAGGAAAATGTTTTCAGTTTAGAACCCTGACATTTTTTTAATCAAAAAATTAAGCGGTATGTATCATTTCCCTTGCAACTCAGTAACTGGAAGAAATTACAATCCCGGAATAATAGTATAAAACCACAACAGTATAAAATTCTAATCAGTAATAGAATTATGCAATAATGAGGCTGTTAGGTTGTGGGTTTGCCTCCCAAAAGATTTATTAAACACTCATCACTCTACTGGATGATGTAATAGAGTAAGTCTGTGTTAGTCAATGAGGGGAATTTAGGCCTACAATGTCAAATAAAAACAGAGTCTGTATGAGAAGAATTGTGGAAATATTCCACTGTGTGGTCTTGAAGAGTTCCACGATGGCATGAGGAGAAAAGTTGCCCTTTTTAAAATTTTTAGAACAGATGCAGCTCATACACAAGCTTTGAGTACAGTATCTAGGCTAAGCTCCATGGAAGAGATGAAAAGGCAAGGCCTTACACATGGTTGAAGGCTCAGAGATTCCTTACACTGGCAGCAATGCTTTCATTCCATCATTTGCACTGCTTGAACTACACAAGTCTAGTTAGGCTGTTCAGAAAAGATGGAAAAAAAAGGCATCATGTCTTCTCTTTGTCAGTACATTGATAAAGGATTATAGACAATCTTCCCTTGTTCCACAGATCCCTGCCTTCTGTTGCAAGACAGTGCCTGTTTGTTAATGCAGACCTTCTGCAAAGTTCTTTCTATGCTTTGACCAGGGCTGAAGAAGGGGCAGCTAATCACATCTAGCCTCAGGCATGGAGTGGCAGGACAGCTAGCCAGCTTCAGTCCCCTGGCAAAGAGCTTGCTACGCTTTTATTTGTTACTTCTATATACAAAGGGACTTCAATTAGCTATCTGCTGTCTGAGACAAAAGAGCCTTTATAAGCCTCAAAATAGCCTACAAATAGTGCTTCTGTTCCTTCACTGATATGTGGGACTCTCCCTCCCATGGGATATACATCAGCTATTGTGATATTCCAGAGAGCTGTATCTGGGTTCTATCTGGAGCAGCCCTATTTTTTGAGGGGTATTTATAAAACTAGCCAATTTATAGACCACTAGCCAATTTATAGACTACTTAGGTTCATCTCAAGAAACAAGGTGTCTTTCAAAGAAAATTCAGAATTAACTCCGTGGGTGCTGTATTACTTTCAAGCTATGTAAAGTGAAGAAAAGGGCAATGAAACTATGGCAGTAAGTGATCACTGGAGCAGCAGTGCTGACACAAAATTGACTGCATGCACACAGACTGAGGGAGGTTAAATTTACACCTGTTTGATAAAGAACAAGGCTCTGAAAAGAAATCCTACAGGCAGGACATCTCCAATAAATGTACAGGGAGAATGAAGAGTTAGGGCATAGCTAATGTAAGGGAGACAGATACATAACATTACTTCACTGACTTTCCCTAGCAAAGTGGTTTTGCCTGGAAAGAAAATTAAGATTTCTAGGGATAATAGAGCTCCATTTTATAAGGCTTTATTAAAGACAATGTCCTTCAGTAAACAGGTTAAAAATCAGATGCATTCAAGATACTAGATACACAGTTTACAAGAATAACTTAAAGAAGAGAGAATTTTATCATTTTTTAAACTTACGGACTGGATGCCATTGCAATTCTTGACTACAGGATACACAAAACCATGTATTTTTCTTTTAAAATATATACTTTCGTGCTTTTCTAAAAGCACAACAGAATCCCTTGATATGGTAAGTGCTAATTACACGGAACGCTATTCTCCACAAGGAAACAGGGAGGAAATAAAACAGTAATATGTCTAGATAATTGGCAACCAGGTTACAGCATCCTCACTGGTAATTTAAAAAGCAGATAAACAGCAAAGTTGAGATGCATAACAAAGCAATTTTGAATTCAAGGGTGATCTGAACTGAGACAAAAGTGGCAATATCTTAATGGCAAAAATCAAGACGCCGGAGTCCATGACTCAAAAGGCCTCTACCTGTTGAAAATTTCTGAAGAAGTCAGTATATTTCCCAACTTTTACCAAAACAAAGACCATGTAAGCATTTAAAAGAAGAGCTAGGCTGCAAGGGAAAGTACTAAAAATCAAGGCTATTAAGAACTCTTGTAAAGTACACACTGTTAGAGTCACCTTTGTGGTATGTGCATTAAAGCAGTCTCAACCACAGGAACAGCTGTTTCTGTTCCCTTCAGATTCTTGGCCTCTTCAACACACAAAACATAACGCTCTTGCTCTGGGCATGAATTAGGGATTGGTAGCAGAAATAAGAGCACTTCTTGCAGAAGAAATCAGAAGACACAGAAGCAAGTAGGTACTTACTGTAGATAGAGGCAATAACTATAGTAGAAGCAAAGGGAAAAGAGAAAATTTTTTAAAATTTAAAGTATGATTCTAACTTGCCTCTGACAATAGACGTTTCTGTACTCTGATGGGAAAGTCACCCAATTAACATTTCTGAGAAATGCTTGCTAACAGGTCTTTTTTAACTGCATGTTTTCTAGCTGACCCATTTCATACACCTTTAATGTTTAACTAACAACTAACACCTTTAATGTCAAAGTACCTTACGTTTACAGCTAAAACCAAAGCTGCATGGAGATGAGCACTTAACTTGCAGCATTCAGTACACCTGAGCCTCATTTTGAAACAAGCACTCAAAGGAAGAATTGCCTCCTTTTCTAATAATTAGAATAATTATTTTCAGTGTTCCATTAACTGAGTATCTAAAACCAGCATTTGAGAGATGACAGCATTTAGAATTAAGCAGAGAATCAAAACAGAGAAATACATTGAAAGCCAAATATTTTTCCAGGGCAAGTCCTAACTCTTAACAACATTAATGGAAACCATTTAACAACAAAGTGTTCAGAAGATTTTTGGGGGGTTCGAGTGCTGAAGAGCTAGCCAGAGTAACGACACATGCACCGATACGATTTGAGCATCGTTCTCCACTTTATTGTTCAACTATACAAGCTTATATCTACTTTTGCAAAGATTCACGCCCAGTCCCTCTAGACAGCCTCTAATCTGTGGGGGAGCCGACCAGTGTATTGCTTTGCCAAGGACTTTCAGGGCTGCCTGCAGCCAGGTGTTTTCCAGGCCTGCCTGCAGCCAGGGGCCTGTTCAGGGGTTTTTCCTCAGCAACCCTGGGTTGTCCAATTTTTCCAGGGGTATCATATGCCCCTGTTCCGCAAGGAATCCCTCTACAGTAGATCAACCTATAACTGATTTGCTGAAGTTGTCCTCAGGAGGCTCTCTGCCACTAATTATTTAGAAGTAGGGAGAACCATAAAAAGATGTCTTGAACCAGGTAGAAGATTCTTCTATAGCTAAAGATAACTTTATTCTGTGTTGATGTTATTTGCTTTTCACTATTAAGTGAGGCAAATTAAACATAAAGGGTTTTTTTAAGTTAAAACCGTAACAATAACTATTATTGCATCAAAACCCATTATCACATTTATTGAAATCTCTACTATCAAGATCCTCCTGGAGAAGACAGTCATAGCCTAAGTAGTAAAACTATATATAATATACATGAATTTTCATTTGAACATCATGGAATGCATAAAATGAATGCCTGTGATTTTTATTCAGGTTTTAAATACGTTAGCTGGCTTCCTGCTATGTCCAGCACTTTCTGATACAGTGCAGAAATACTTTTTTCTTTTAAATCTTAGTGTTTTCAAATAATTTTGCACAAAAAAGGTGACAGGTATCAGTAGCTTAGCTGCTATTTTTAGTAGCAAAAAGTTAAGGCCTCAAAAATAATCGTTTATTATAAAAAATCATAGCTAGATCATATTAAATCTTTAAATATGTAATCATCTACTACCAACTGCTTTTCTGTGTGCATTTACAAACTGTATCATGGCAAAAAAGCCCTCCAGAATATCCATTCCTCTGGTTAAGGATCTCCTTGACTTGAGCATAGCTACTGTCAAGCTGTATTGTCAGCTTCACTTGCCTGGAAAGACGGCAACATGGATATCACCCCTCTTTCCTCAGATGGAGACAAAACCTGCTTAAAATCACAAAGAACTCAAGTCTCCTGATAGTACTATTCTGACATCCTCAAATATTAGCAGAGACACTGTGGAACGTTGAAACCATGCAAACTGATAGAACGAGAGAAGGATAGCCTCAAACACTGAGCTGTATTTCATCTTATTTCTGTGACGCAGCTGCCTAATTGCTCCACAGTGAATTTGCACAATGAATGTGAACATGGGACTCCCTGTTGGCAGTTAAAATCTGGAAGGCATTAAATATTTCTTGGACAATTCTTCATTATTCACTTCTTTTTGGTGTGATTAAAATAGGACTGCTAAAATCCATTTCTCTGACTTACACATCTAAATTCATTGTGTATACGTCCTATTTATAAACCACTGTTGTCTTAATTGCCTTCATCCACAGTTCATTTTCACATTATTTAGGAAATAGGGGTACCTTACCAGGAATGGTTCTGTACAGCTCAGATGGGCTGCTGATCTTTTGGCTGGAGGGAATCTGCTGATGACATAGTGGAGGTGCTGTAACTAGGAAAGAGGGAAAAGTGCAATAACAGCTCTTCAGTAACAGCTAAAATGTCAAAAGTGCTATTTAAATAAATAAATAAATAGATAGATAGGTAGAGACAGACATCTTCTTACCATATGTCATCTCTGGTGACAGGGAAAAAGCTGATGTGAATGTGACAGCTTCATTTCCATTTTTTATTGCGGAGAAGATTCCCCCATCCATTTCATCTTGGTAATGTACGACAACCATCTAAGAAAAGGCACAAAGAAGCAAAATTACAGTGTGATAATTCTCACTTAAGCCTATGACACAGTGGGGCATTCTTCATCAAATTACATAAGGTTTCTGTAATCAGATATAATGTGATCTACTGTTCTGGCAGAGAGATCTTGGAACACTGAAAACATGCAAACACAGAATAGACAAGAACATTTAAACATTGAATTGCATTTTTGAGGTAACTGCAGTTATTTGTTCTTATTGCCATGATGCAACTGCCCAATTGCTTCACATTAATTTTGGACACACAACATAAGACTTCCTACTGGCCACTTGCTTCAGTATTTAGTGAAAAATTCTTGATTGTTTACCTCCTTCGTTTTCCCTACAGCAACTGGTGATCCTGGAATTACAGCCTGGTGAGTAGCAGGAGACTTCATCCATCCACACCTGTTATATGATGGCTCCCCAGGAACATCATTGTCATACTGCCCAACACTTAACTTTCTGAGCCTTTTCCCTGTTGCATCATCATCTTGCATACCTGTTGCTGAAAACAAACATGCAAGGTGAGTAAGAAACTTTTTTCTTTCAGTTAAAACTGTTAAAACAAACTTCACTATTGTGTCTGTAGTGATTATAATCAAGAATGTTCAAACTGTTTTACAAACCCACATAGGTGGGGAAAAAATATCACTTGTAGTTAGCTTTGCTGACACCAGTGGGAAAATATTTGCAGTCAGCTTGTTTTAGAGGAGTCAGTCAAGCAGCATGTTTCTTCTGATGCTCATTTTCGAAGCGATCACCCCCAGTGCCATTGGAAGAGCAAGCCAGCAGGGGCCACTACAGGCACTCCAATGGGAAGCCTCTCTTGCCGTTTCTGACACACACAGTGGTGCTTGGCAGAAAAAACATTGCTGCTGTCCAGGACTGCATTCCCTCCTCACCTCTCACCCCTCCTCCCTCCCTCCCTCCCTCCCTCTCTCTCCCCCCTCCGCCCAAGCAGTTTATTTTTAGCTAAAACAGACCCTGGCCCTTATAAACTCAGTTCACTGTACACCTTTTGTGACACATAGCAATCACACTTAATCACAAAAATTAGGTATTAGTTACACACGGAAGCTGTAATCGTTTTGAGGAACAGCACAGAAAAGTAAGCTAAACCAGCAGAACGATCCAGTATATTCAAGGATATAAAGCAGCATTTGTTTCCAAAGATGTTATTGAGAGCATGTCACTAGATGCAGTTATGATTAGCAGGATTTTGTATACACGGTCATTCACTCCAAACAGCAGGGGCTTCCAGATTACTCCTGCAACAAGGCTTTTGCCACCCTTCTTAAGTCAACAGTAAGGATCCAGAGAACTTACTGAGTAGTCACAAAAACAATCACATGCATAGCAACTTTTCAAATATTCCTCTATAGTCTTCATATGCAAAATGGTCTTTGAGGATTAGCTATTTCTCTTAAAAGAGCTCAGTATTCCCACAAGAACTTACTTTAATTGCTTGGTGTCATTTAAACCTTTACAATCATTTCCAACTGTATGTGTTGTTGAAGCACATCTCCTACACAACCTGATCGTGGAGCCATAACACTAGGAGTCCAAAGTGTGTACTTCATCTAAACCACCAGGAGGGCTGAATCAGTAACTTGGGTAGAGAAAGACAATAGCATACACCTTTCACACACATCGATTTCCTAATCTGAAGTAGCTGATAGAAGCTAAGGTGTAAAATCCAGCATACAGCATAAGAGTCTGTGTTACAGACATTTCACCTTGATTACACCACACAATTATAGAGCATCAATGCACAAATAAGTTTCTGTATAGGAGAACAGTTTTTATTCAAGCTTGAAACAGAGACAGGGATTTTAGACTAAAATCTATGGTACTTAAGCGATTCTGCATTGACATACGTATGTATCAAGCTGAGTAACTTGCTGGCAAGAAGTGGCTTATCCTAAAAATATTAATAAATCTCTTGTTAAACTACAGAATCTGACACTTCCAAAAAATCCATCTCTGCTAGCATCAGTGTGATAATAACTACTACTGAAGCAAATAAATACATAAGTAAAACCCTGTTAGTAATTTTTGAAAATTCTACCAATAGGGTTAAATCTCAGGGTCCAAATACAACCAGTTATTAATTTTATCAAGTCAATATTTATAAACCTAGCACGTTTTTAAAAAGTCACAACTGAGATTCTGTTTTTATGGTACAACTTTGAAAACTAAAATACTTTTTAAGCACCTATATTTAACTCTTTTTCTCTTGACTTAAATCTTTATGTGTGGTCTCTCATTTCTGGAAAGAATATCTGCTGAAGACACTGTGAGGAAACTAGATTCATCACTCAAGCCAGAAAAGGACATGAAATCACAAATATCTTCCAAACCTCTTACATGATACTAAAAAGTCATGGTGAATTCTACTGAAATTGGAAACACTTAAGAATGTAGACTGAGTTCATACTATTCCAGCATTTACCAACTTTTTGCATTGGATTTCTTTTTTTATTTTTAATTTCTGTAAAGAAAAATGAGTGGGAATCACTGCAGAATCTCAGACCACCTGAGACCAGACACTCCCAAGCCCCACCACTTCTCCACAGGAGGCAGTGGGAGCCAGGAACAGCGCATAAGAGTTTCACTCCACTTGTAACCAAGTTACGAAGGTATAGACAATTTATTTCAGAATATTTCTCTTAGTTAACATGGCCTTGTAGATTACTTTATGATAGAGAATATCTGTGTTTTGGAATGGGTCAAAAGAGACCTTTAAAATTTACTGCAATTTTGCTTGTCACACTAATGATAGGATTTCATCATCAATAATATTGATACACTCATAAAGCTTGTAATTTCTACAAAGTTAATGTAGTCGTCAGAAAGCTACAAACAGGTCTCTCATTTTTCAGAGATTTTAGAGACTCTCTTACTTTCCTTAAATAAACTGGAAGTGCTTTACATGCCAAATTACCAGCAGATGGTGGACAACAGAGGGGAGAAGTTGAGCTGATGTATTTCAGTAAAGCTTAAAGCAAATAACTCAAATCTAAGAGATTAAAATTAAGTGGCGTGAGCAAAAAATTACTTCTACTTAATTCATTAGTTTCAAAAATGTACTTCAAAGCTGCTTCATTTAATGTAAGAGATGTTTTAGACTTACTCACTTAAAAGGCACCTTTTACAGTGTAATATGTCAGTTGCCAAGACTCCTAGAAGTTACAAAATTCACTTTTGTTCTTATAATTTAGCTTAAAGTTTTGACAGAGCTTCATAAATATCCCAGGAACATATATTCGTCTCTTTGAAAACATTTTGTATACTCTCATTTCTCCTTTCCCATGTGAAAAGCAATTTTTCCCTATGAAAGTGTTGGGGTTTTAGGAGTTCTCCTAGTTTTTTTCTGTTAAAGGAATTTCCCCCCCATACTGTTGCTAAGAGGACAAATTGCTGGGTACTTCAGGAAAACAAAGAGCTACCCACTGCCGGTGGGGTGCACCTGGCTACTCTTTTGTTTCACCTGGGTATGTGGGCAGTTTGGTCCCCGAACGCCAGAGAGGGAAGCTGTTTTTTTCGTTGGCTGTTTTTTTCCTTCTGCAGAGAAAGACCCCAGGATCCCCGGCCCACCTTCCCTGCCCCGCCGGAGGCCAGGCCATGGCCACCCTGCCCCACCGCTGCTTCGAGCCTTTGCTACGCTGTAGCCCTGCCCGACCTGCCTAGACCTCCGGGGGGTTCTCCATTTGGATACACCTCGTCTGCCATCCAGGAATTGTGCTCGTCCCTGCTGTTCCAGCCTGTCGTTCCAGCCTGCTGTTCCTGAGGGTCTGGCTGGACACCGGGATTGGCTGCCCAGGGGCTTGTGAAGCTCCTTTGTTCCATCCCTTCCTGGGATCCCAGGGCACTGGTGCCGCGTGCTCCCCGAGCTCGCTCCGGAGCGCCCCCTGCAGCCGCGGGGGAACCATCGCACCTGCCCTGCTCACCGGGAGCCGCCAGCGCCCCTGCCGGCTGCGAGCGGAACTGCACCCGAGGGGAAAGGGCCTGACAGCCAAGAAGGCTGGGACTGGGTTTGTGATTGTTTGCTGTTACTGCCATAGTTGTTGCTGTTTGACTGGTTATACACATATAGATATATAATAATAAAGAACTGTTATTCCTATTTTCCACATCTTTGCCTAAAAGCCCCTTGATTTCAAAATTATAATAACTCGGAGGGAAGGGGGGTTGCATCTGCCTTCCTTAGCAGACACCTGTCTTTCAAACCAAGACAGAAAGTAATTTTGTTTTCCCCCATGAACAAATAATAACATCCCAACAGATGGGCATCAGAACAACATCAGGCACTTATCTTGTTAGATAGTTACCACCATGCAAAAGCTACAGCTAACAGAAGCATGGCCAGTGATTAAAGGTTAATCATTGTTTGGTTTCTTTAACTGCTTAGCTTTCCTCAACTCCTATTGAGAGGTATTTATAACTATTAGAAAGAAAACAATACTAAGCTTAAAATCTTGTCTCCAGCAGCTTGTCAATAATAGTGCTGTATCTCATATATTAGCAGTTGCCCCAGCTATACTTCAAACACAGTTATGTTGATTCTTCATCTGTTAGACACACTTTTATTTACTGAGTGCATGAGGCACACCATAAAGAAAGTCCATATTTCCTTTCAGTTACCCCAGCAACTAGCAAGAGGATGCTTGCATATTTCCATTTAATTCACCCAGTTTGTGGTGGGCTAGCCTCAAAACCAGCTTTACTTGAGAGCAGGGCAAGCACAGCATACATGGTAGAACTCTGTGAAGAACTTTACTTGTGGAGGTAGAAAGAGAAACTGGGCTGATAGCCTTTCTACCCCTCATGGAAGTCCTTATCATTTGTAAAATAGAACTATCAGTCTTTTCCAAAGCCAAGCATTGTCTATTGAAGACCTCCCCTTAACTTCTACCTAGTTTGTATCACAGCCAACTGTGCAAACCACAGTCAAACTGGTAACCCATTACAACAGATAATTACAAAATAAAGTTCAAAAGAAATATGAAAGTTTCAACATTTTGTTGTTTGCTACACCATAAGGGGCTCTAAATCACATGACTTTGAGCATGCAGAGGTACAGTTTTAATGATCTGAATACTACTGGAGGCCACCCAACTGTCCTTCCATATCTCTGCGTTGTTTTTCTTGATAGAGGGGTAGGGGTTTTTTTGCTTTTTAAACAAAGCAATATGTTACAGAAAATATTTTAAAACCCCTATAAATAAACTCATTCAAACTGCTTGAATTACATGGGGAGATGGTGTCACCCCTCAGCCTCCTTCTCTCTGAACTAGAAAAACCCAGTGTCCTCAGCCACTCTGCACAGGACATGCCTTCCAGCCCTGTCTCTGAACACATTCAAGCACCTTCACATCCTTTTTAAATGGTAGGGCCCAGAACTGCACACAGTCCTCAACATGAGGTCACACCAACACTAAATACACCTTATAAGGCAGGTTTATTTGGCAATACTTCCTTCAATCAATGGCAGCACAATTTACACATGATATCAAATCACCAAGAATTAACTTAAAACTGGAGTCATTAACTGTAGATTTTTCATATTTAAATGTAAGATGAAGCACATTTCCATTTACAGTATCTTTTGGAAATTAGCAAATATTTACATCAGCTTCAAAGTTTTAAGAAAATGTGTTAGATTGTTAGACTTTATTAATAGTTTTCTAATGAAAGGACTGATCAAAGCTTGTGTATAGGTGACATTCTGTTTTTCTAAATCAAAAGGTGCTATCAAGCTTTGACCCTAATACTATTAACTGGAATTTCACACTGACCTTAGAAAGTACTGGAAATTTGGAAAGAAAGAATTGCTGCCATCAAAAGGAAAGAAATTGATTATTCAGTTTTTACAAGACACTTATTTTAAAAATTCTTTACTGAAATTATCCAACTGGTTGCAAACATGATTCCTTGTTATAGCACTGAAATATAAATGTCTGAACTTGTAAAACTGATTTTAACCACTTGAATTTCTATCATCCATACTTGAGCAACAGTTAAGACCATTTTCTCTGAATAGAGCTTAAGTAATGTTAACTATATTGTTTCACAGGCAGCTTCTCACTTACTTAACTTCATTTATTGCCTAGCAGGAATTTTGGAATGTGCAGTTCATTTCAATTCTAACCCTTTCACAAGAGACAAAAGAAAACATCTATACATTCAAGAAAATCTGACAAGCTTTTAGGTGGTTTAAGAAAATGACATATTGTTTGAAGAAACAAAAGGAAAATTTACTAGGATGTATGCTTAATCAACCAATCAGTACAACTTAACAGACTCTGCAGATATACAAGCTGGAAATCATTCTGTGTACAAGCATATTACACACAGAGAGGAAAAGTGCTTGCACTTCAAGTGAGCTTCTTACCACAGCTCCAACTGGTGTGGAAAACTAGCATGAGATAAGAAGCTCTCTACCAGTTCTACCCACAGATCAATAAAATGCAGGGTTCTGTTGTGAAAGGTACAGTGAAAATTTCCACAAAGCTGTTTTTCCAGTGCCCCTGTCACAGACCTCAGCAGAAGTCATGAAAGCTGAAATAACACTGAGGAGAACTGTGTTAACATTGCAGAAATTCCAGATGCCAATGCCTAAACAGCAGTTTAAAAAGACCTATCAATTACTGTGAAACAAGGTGATTCAATCAACATGAGGCTTAAGAATGCAACAAGGAAAAAATAAGTCCATAAGTTAACTTCTAACAGAGGACGCTTCAGGGACTATCCCACATACTAAAAAATGTTATCAACAACATTATACAAATCAAAAGCGATCTACGTCTCTGCCACCATTTATCTTCTACAAAGTTTAAGATTTTTAAAGAAGGCATATAATAATCAAGCTTTTGAGACAGCTTTACACTTAAACCATAGCAAATCTATTTTAAGAATTTAGAATCAGCTTTACAATCACTATTACATACTGAAAGAAAAAATATCTTCAAAGATAGCAAGACAAAACTTGAGCTAAACATTGCTGTGGTGGAAAAAGGATAAGCAAATATATACCCAGTTGAAGCAAAATCACAGAATATTCTGAGTTGAAAGAGACCCACCAGGATCACTGAGTCCAAATCTTAAGTGTATGGCGATTGAACCCATGACCTTGGTGGATTTGTGATGCAAGTACTAAATGAGAATCTTGATATGCTCAAACTTTCAGATTCCCAGAGCTATAGGAACACTGTTTCAAAGGGATTAACTAGAACAAAAGCGTGTGATACATTCAATGCCTTAACCTTTCTAAAATGTAACACAAAGTGCTGCTAAAGTCAGAAAATCCCTTCATTCTTGAAAAAATACCCAATAATTAGCAATGATTAACAAGCAAACTATTGTTTTTACCCCAATTTTTAACAGTTATTAGACTAGCTGTTAAACTCCTTATAACCAATTAGTCTAACAAGCAAATGAAAAAGTCTAAACTCTACCCCAAATTCAAGTAGACCATTACACATAGGACACAGCAGCTCTGCAGGTCTGTCATCTTACTTTCATAGCCCATTATATTATGCTAAGAATGGGGAGAAAGCCGGGTGCAAAATACAAACTGGTATCTCCTTAGAGAGAGTTCATAATGATGGTACACTCAGGCCCACATGCTGAAAATTACAGGACTGATAAAAATCTGTGGAGTAAGTACATGACATAAATTAAAAATTACTGTGCTGCTAAATGTAACTGAAATTCAAATTTTAACTGTAGCTTTTAAAATAACTATTTATTTAATTTAGTTTAAAAATTGAATCTAGTTAAAACTCCAGTTATAATTCAGAACTTCAATTTTTACGTTTAATTTAGCTAAAAACTCAAATTTGCTGTTAACCACTGTAAAATTAACTCCCAAGTCAAGCACCAAAATGTTCCTATCCAACGGAAACTACAACAGGTTTTGTAGTGTAGTGTACATACAAATAAGGCAGGTGACAAGTTGGACAAGCTTTGTTTTTCTCTCACTTCAAAACTTATTTCAGAGGGACTGTGCTTACCCACAGAATAGCACAGTAAATGGGAATATCTGTAATGGTTCAATGCTTTTAAAAAATATTATTTAATAAAGTATGCAAAAAGGATTTCTTCCCCTCTCCTTTGTCTGCAGAGACACTGTAGTATAATTTATGATACTGTATCTTGGACCATGTCTGAAGGTTTATTTTTGATAGAGGAAAGATCTCTGAAGGTATTTCAGACATATAACCAGATGCTAAGCCACCTCAGTTTTATTCATTTCGCAATATTTTTTTGAGAGGGAGACTTTGTTTAATGCTCAGTTCTGTGTTGTGTTGAGAAACTATATAAATTCCAAGTAAAATGTAAGGCTGTATGAATTGTGTATCTGTGTTGCTCTTACAGTAGGTAGGCTAGGGAAGTTTTGAGATGATAACTTCAAACACCATAACTCATGCATGAAGAAGAATTAGAATTACCTGAGAGCAACAATAGAATTTCAACCTTACGGAAAACACAGTCTCTCTCTTCCTTATGCTGGCAAATTTAGACAGAAATGCATCTCTCGGTCACAGTAATTGAAACAGGCTGCCCCAAATATTGAACGCATGTGTTTCTGTGTTCTGCCTTAGCTTGATCACATAATTCCTCACCTGCATCTAATATTTTTCTAAAGATGCAAATTGTAACATTTTAACAGTGAAAAGGAGGGGTGCACAGATGAGACATGGTTTACAATGATGGTAGGCTATAATGAAAATGGGTAAAAACCTTTCCGTTGTCCACATTTATTAACAGATTCTTGCTTTTACAGTTTTGTAGGTGGAAGCAAAACATTGATTTAGCTTTCCTTCTTTACAAATAAGCATAAGCCATGTGGTAAAAGACAGCCAATTTGAGAAAATAAGTCTTACAAATATCTTTAACAGTAGACTGAGGTCATGTGTTACTAGGCATAAAAGAATATACAGAGAATGAAGTAAATGGGGAACATAAGGCTGCAGAGAAAAGCTTATATACACATCGAAATTTCTTCATGCTACAAACTTCCTGTCATTTAAAATTAAGCACTATTGCAGCACTGTGTTACTAGTAAATGGCAGCTTCATTTACTACCGGAAACTTATCTCTCCATAACTCAGCTCATGTAAAAGATAAAAACTGGAAAAATCTTAATGAACAGTGCAATGATTCACCTCTGCTAAGCAACACATATAACACAGAAGGAGAGAAGAGGTCATCAGCCATTGTTCTACATGGTTCATAAAGATACATCCTAGCAAAAAGAAATTCAATGATCCAAAAATGATAAGCACTTAACCCAAGACGTCATTTCAGACAGAACCCAGAACTCTGCTGCGTGGGCAGTCAGTAGTTTGTGCCATGTTGACCTATGCTAAGGATATATGCGTATAAAAACATCTAGGAAGAAGCATGAAAGGAGAGGTAGTTGCCTATCTGTGCAGAATCAGTGCACAGTGCAGAATCATATGAGCAAACAGAAGCAAGAATGCACCATAATGTACATCCCAGCTGACACACACACATTTCATTCTTATGCACATTCTTCCAGCTTTGCACTGGAAATATGCACATGACATTTAAGGCATATATTTTCTGCACACTCATGCAGGAAACCAGGTAATTCCACCATCCTCGTGTAACACAACCCTCAAGTTAGATGCACACACACCATGCATCACATTGATCCCATTCACCTCCAGCACTATTTGTTCCTGCTCACACAGAATCTCTCATTCATCCAATCAACCTCACTCAAACCATTCAGTCCTGATCTGCCAACTCTCTTTATCACAGGCCAATTCATTCTATTAATATACTTGTTAGGTCAAGGACTGCTTAAGTCACAGAGTATAAAGCTCCCTCTAAAACCTGACTCTGTAAGATCAGCCATTGTGAGCAACTTGTGTTGTTTTGGTTATCCATTATTAATGGATAATATAATATATATAATATATAATAATAATAATCTAATAATTATTATTATTCTAAAGCCATACTAATTATTTTTTTAATCTTGTTTAATTAAGAGCTATTCTAATGTTCCTGACTACTAAAGTCTTTCCTCTCTGTCTTAGGTTACAGTGCAAGATGTAACCAAAAGTATGTATTCTATCACCATCTTCATAAGCTCTTAAAACCAGGTGGGGCAGTGTTCTTTATGTCTTCCATGACACATCCCTGATAACTCCCTCCTGGGGATGCCTTCTGTTAATGGGCTATCAAGTCTCACTGCATGACTCGTAAAACTACATCATCCCACTGTGATATGCTCCACCCATGGGGAGGAACCAAGCATTCCTACCTGGATATAATCTGAGGTTTGGAACACCACAGGCAGCCTTACCTACTGGATTCCCAGAGGACAAGAGATACATAACCACGCTGGACCTTCAGAGGAAGATTCTACGGGATCACCACTTCAGCAGAACCACATCTGTCACTTTAACAGGACTGCAGCCACCATTTGATTGGACTGATACCACCACCCTGACCGACAGAGTGTCAGGTTGTGCTCTGACTCTGTCCGTGTTTCTGTATTATTGCATTTATTTTAAATTTCCTATTGAATTGTAGTTCTGACTTGGAATCTCTCACTGGTTTGCTTTCAAACTAGTACACTCTCTCATACTGTGCCCTGATACCTCCTCTCAAATATCCAGGATTTTAAATGCTGTCTATGTATATATATTTGATTCCCTTAAATATAGAAATTCCATAATTTAATTCTTTAAAACAAATCCTCTTCCAGATCATTCCCCAAGTACAATTATTTTCACTGGTCTTTATTTACCTGACATTAAAAATGGAAGGGAAATTACAGTGACTCCTACTTCCTTTGGGAGATGACCAGAATCTGTGAGAAAATTTCAAGTATCTCTTTTTAGCTTCATATATTTAAACACAGAAGTGTAAAAGGTGGCTTATTCTAAATGATCTCTTTATCCCCTTCACTGTTGCAGTGGGGATACTGCAACACGCATATATCAAACCAGGCGTCCCGTGGAAAGGAAATATATACGGACAGACAGATTCTTGATAGCTGTTTCAGAGAGATGTTTATTTCTCCAGCCTCATGGCCGGAGCTCTGCTGAGGAACTGTTCCAGTCACGGGACCCGAGGGTCCTTCTGCCCGCGCAGGGAACACAAACCAACCAATGGGAACGAGGCTGAGCAGGGGCAGGGAAGCCCCGTGTCTGTGCCCTCAGGGCCCCTCTCCCAGGGCTACACGGCAGGGGAGGGACCCCAACATCTCACCCGTTTTATTTTAATAAAAGGAGCATGAAAACAACTGGATAAACATAACAAGAACAGTTTCAAGACAAAACAAGCCACCCTCCTGAGTCTTTAAATGTCCAAACAGATTCTGTGGAACATCTTAGGGCTGACAGAAGGGAGACAGAACTCTCTGAGCATGCTTTGTGGGGAAACTGAGGCAGGAGAGGGTTTAACTTCTTCCCTCCCCCTTTTCATCCCCCACTCAGCATTGGAAAGGGATTTTTGGGGAAACAATTGGCAAAAGCATGGTTTTGTGAGGGAAACCATGGGTGAAAAAATGGATTAGGAATACACTGGGGGTAATAGGACATAGGGTAAAAGGGAAAGGTGGGATTAGGAAAGGGAGACTGTAGGGGGAGCTTACAATGGAGATATTGTCTAACATGACTACGATTTTTGGCATATATACTGCCTTTTACAGGAACACCATCAGGCCCAGTGACCTGCGATGCTTGTAACCCTTTTCTACCTTGTATAATTTTGAATTCCACCACCTCTCCATCTCCCAAGCTTGGGATGCATTTTTCAGGGTTATTCTTTTTAATAGCAGTTCTATGCACGAATATGTCTTGCTGGTTGTCACACCTTGTTATAAAACCATAATTTTGCTTAACATTATACCATTTTACTATCCCTAAGGTCTTAGTTACTATGATCTTTTCCTTTTTCTGAGTGGCTGCTGTTTTCTGTCTCGCTGCGTCTTTGCTCTCTCCTTCGGTCGCTCCCGTGTTGGAATTGTCGGGGCTGCTGGTGCCTGCGCGCTCTTCCCGGGGTCGCGTTCGGGGCTGCGCGGGCCGGGCCAGGCCGGGCCGTGCCGCTCAGTTCTCCGTGCGTCGCCTCCTCTGGTCGCAGCTTCGCTGCCGCTGCCGGGCGCTGCACCCACATCTCGGCCGGGTCCCCGAGCGACGACCCCCCCGCACCCTGCTCCAGCGCGCGTCTCGGCTGGGCGCGGCTCCGTTCTACCGCCATCGCCGCCCGCCGCCGCCCGCGTGCCGCCCCTCTCGGCCGGGCGTTCACGGGGCTCGCTCCACCACGCACTGCACAGGACCGGGCAGGCACCACCGGGTCCCGCTGCTCCCGCTGCGCCTCGCTCTGCTGCCGGCACTGCGGCTCGCTTGGCTCTGCCCGCACGCGGGAACTGCCTTGCTGCTGCTCGCAGAGCACTCGGTGCACGTGGCCTGGGCCGCACGGTCCCTGCGCCAGGCTTCCCTTCGCCAAGACACAGCTGACATTGCTCAACAGTCTCGGTAATTAAATAATATTCACGAAAATATTCTTCCATCGGCATATATTTTGACTCCAGTATTAACTGTGTCCAAACGGTTTTCCAAAAGCCCTTGGTAAGAATTAAATCCCAAGAAACATAGAAAAAGTTCTTAAACAACCATGCCAGGAAGTGTTTCAGTTCTTTTTGAGCTTGAATCAAGCTAAAATTTACAAATCGTTGTTCAAGAATCATTTTAAGTTTAAGATAAATGTCCATATGCGGCTCTGAGAGCCAAGAGTCTTCCCACGGTTCCTCCATAGTTTAGATATGGAATAGCAAAGCAAAACCAAGAAGAGGAATCCAAAGTTTCCAGGGTTTATTCACACAAATCAGTCGCTTAGGGATCGGGGATCGTTCTGCTCTCAAATCTCCACCATTTGTTGCAGTGGGGATACTGCAACATGCATATATCAAACCAGGAGTCCCGTGGAAAGGAAATATATAGGACAGGCAGATTCTTGATAGCTGTTTCAGAGATGTTTATTTCTCCAGCCGCATGGCTGGAGTTCTGCTGAGGAACTGTTCCAGTCACGGGACCAAGGGTCCTTCTGCCCGTGCAGGGAAACACAAACCAACCAATGGGAACGAGGCTGAGCAGGGGCAGGGAAACGCCGTGTCTGTCCCCTCAGGGCCCCTCTCCCAGGGCTACACGGCAGGGGAGGGACCCCAACACTTCACTAGATTTACTGTATATAAAGTGAAGAGTTCTCTCCTGTTGGGAAACGGTTAGAGGATCAGGGGCATGGGTCATTGATAGAATTATAGGATCAGTAAAAGAACTGTACAAGCAATAGGCTTGCAAGCAAAGGTTAGTGTGAGAAACTGTCTCCATGAGAAAATCCCTGTGTGAGAAACAGGCCTGAGAAACAAAAAGGGAGTTTTGAAGAGAAGCAGCTGTGCAGATAAGATGTACTGACCAGGAGAGAAGGGAGGGTGAAGTCTGAATTCTTTTAATCATAACATAACTAGTAGAAGCTTCCCAATGTAGTCCAATTAGGTAGAAGCAGAAATGCGCTTTGATAAGTTTTAAGCCACTTAACAAGCTGGTATACTATATAAGTGCCTCTGGATGGCTAATAAATGGAGCTTGCTTTTATCAACCATATTGGCTGGACTGCAATTTCTTCCTCCCCCCGCTGGAGTCCACAGACCCTTTTCCAACACTCTCCTGCTGGAAAAATCTCTATTTGTCCATCAACTAATAATTTGGAAAGATTCAAGAGAATTACAAACTAATGCCACAAAATACATACTGTGTATTGAAAATAAGCAGCGAAGCATCTCACATATATTCATAATGGATTTTTGGACTTCTTCCGTGTTCAGTTACCCTCCTAAACACAGAACTGTGATTTCACCTTCTCTACAAGCATCACCATCCTTGATCACATAGGCCTGCCCGTGAACAGACACCACACACTAGTTAGGCCCATTCATCATTGAATGGTTTAGCATATCCTACTGGGCTTGAGCTGAAGCAGCTCATTTGTGTCCAGTGAGGCCATGGGCACATCTTCTGTCATGCTGGCTAATACTGAATTAAATCCTGGAGACACAAGCAAGTCTTTCATTGCACCATGACTGGAGACAAGAAGAGGAAGAAGAAGATGGAAGGAGAGAAAGGAAGGTAAGGGCGTATGTTTTGCCAGAGAAATTAGACCACATAAAATTTTCAAACATGACAGTTAGACCAGAAAGAGCGTTATTTGTCATAAATTTTAGGTATACCATTAATAATAGGTTTAGTGGACTTAGCCAGAGGCAGACTACTCATCCTTTTGCAAAGCTGCTAGTTCTAGTAGTATTACTTAGGCAACAGAGCCAGCAAGTGTTGCATATTTAATTCCACCAGCTGCAGTCATTTCAGAGTCAGAGACAACAAACAAGCACTGTGACTTATAAATTTTTATACTGAAAACTTTCCGAAAGAGCATGTCTTAAAATATTTTACTGGTAAATATTGCATTATTTGTGAAAACATTGCATAGAAATTTAATGCCAGAATCATTACACTAAATTTGAAGATAAAGTTGTTGGAACTTTTTCTCCTACTTTAAATGGAAATAATAAAAAAAAGTAATATTAAAAACGTACGCCACCGATGCCTTCTAAAAATGTGTCAATGTACAAATTCTGGTCCCTTATAACTTAAACTCACAGCAGAAAAAAAAATCCCAACAGATGATCTATAACAGGTAAGAACTTGCTGGACAGTACTTTTTTCAAGCAAAAAGGCAAGTACCTGCAAAACTCACTTATCTTACATCAATTTGATTCCCTATCTTGGATGATTATGTTAAGAAGGCATCAGAAATAATCCCTTGATAATCATTGTCAAAGTTTTAAGTCATGACCTGAGGGTCCTGCTATACCATGTAATGAACACACAGGTGCTAGAAAGAGCATTATTTTCAGAAAGTATTACAGCTTACCATGCCAGGAGGGATTCCTGTTTGTGACCTCTAATTTGTCATGGAAGCCAGAACTACGGTTAAGCTCTTCCATGTGTGCATCAAGGCTGGTAAAGCCATTCACTCGATTTCTGTCACTGGTGAGAGTGTTAATGCGGGTTGGGATAGGTTCAAATGCAGAGTCTAACTCCAAGATCAGCCTATTCAATTTTTCAATGGACTGATCAATATCCAAAGTTGGAGAAGCTGGCAAGTCCCCAGAATTTTGGCCTAGATCCAGGCCATTTATGTTCCTCTGAGGCATTGGCCTTGACTTAAAAATGTCAGCACTTGCACGTTCTTCAGGTTCTGCAGCACCCAGCATGCTTCCTAGCCCTCTCTGCACAGCGTCTCTGCTGCTAAAGCCACGTGTTGGGGTGCCTGGGACGTGGGACTGGCTCTGGACACTGCCCAAATTCTCCACAGTGTTATGAATGCCAACCCTAATTTCATTCTCTGGGGCAAAACCATACTGGTGAGCAGTGACCATCTGCTGCTGGCATACCCAGGTCTGAGTAGAGTAGTTACTTCGTCCATAGGCTTGTGGATGGGGTAAGACAGAAGGATTCTGTTGCAATTGCTCAGTTGACTTTGGCTCAGTGCTTCCAAATGATCTCTCATAGAGGGAATCCACACCAATTCCCAGGTCTGCAGAAAAAGCATTATGATGCTCTTCCCCAACATTACTTCCAAAGCCATCTGAAAGAAGTGAGTTCTGACTGCTCTTGTGGCAACTAAAGTTCCCTAGGTGGGTGGAGTGCTGCCCTTCTGAGGAAGACAAAGTCCCAATGCTGTCCACACTGTGAAGGTCATGATTAGGCATTTCGTCATCCAGAATATCAGTCTCCCTGTCCTTCATTTTGGTGATTTCATTCATGTGAACTTGAGCTGGCACTATGTGGTGAGTGGCACTGTAGTTGCTTTGAGCATCAGTCATATCCTTGGTGGTGCTGACAGAATCCTCCAGACCAAAGCCACTAAGTAGTCGGTCCAGTTCTGCCTTCTCTTGTGGGCTCAGACCCCGTTTGACTCCTGGGACAAGGCGTTCCTCAGTCTTGTCTGTCCTGATGGAAACTGTGGAGTGTCCTGAATCACTACTGACAGACAGGGTGTGATCACTGTGATCAGGACTGCCTGTAACATGAACACCCTGAGAAACACCAGGGATGTTGCTGTCTGAAGAGCTCTTCTTTCTCACTTTTGCATACAGACTGCCATCAATGGGACCTTGGGTATGCAGCACTGTGGAGATAAAAGTAAAAAGGAAAGAGAGAGATAAGGACAAGGCATCATATAAGGGCTATGACTAGTGTCATGCCACAAGTATTATTAACACTAACGGTACTGTTTCTGCCAAACTAAATCAACTCTATAACTACAGCAAACACCAATGACATTATCTTCTTTAATTTTACAACACTTTTCTTGATGGAAATACAATATGCCATTTGTAGCTCAAGATCAAATCCTCTCTTTTTATGCTGTTTTGAATGCATGTTTTTGCTCCACAAACTCCTCATACTAATTTAAAGAATCCCACTATTACAGCACTAGAAATTTGAAAGATAGCTACTAGGCATTCTACTCAGAGCCAGAATGGTAGAAACCTATCAGCAATACTTCCCTTAAATATATATATTCTGTAATTACTACTTCATCCATTTTTACTTGATGGTATAACTTGATGGTATAACTATACTACAAAGAATCATTTTCTCCTTTCCTTGGTGGCGCAAGGAAAAGACAAGCTTTTAATTGGAACTGCAGTCCTTGGAATATACATAAACACTCTTCACAAAGGAATGCATGAGTAAATGTTAAGAGTATGGCATTTCTACATATGTGGAGGATCTGGTATGCATGTCATGTTTTTGCTTCAAAAAAGGACTAATGAACTTAAGTGGAAACCTCCACGGAAGTAACTATGTTTGTCTTACTCCCATCTAACACATCACACCTAACACATCAGGTTTAGGCCAACATGAGGTTAAAGTATGGCAACTGAATTTTTATCCAGTGCTGAAAATGAGCACAATTCTATTTCTTAAGAAAAGTTTTAGGAATAAATATGTCTAGTGTCTGTAAAGCCAAGAAAGTAAAGTAAGTAGTTCTACTTTCAAAAGATTTAACATTCATTTACACAAATATTTATATTAAGCAGATGTTTCTGAAAAACTTTTCCTACCCATAGTCTGAGAATAAGAAAATTAAACCATTACAATTTAGGAACAGGCAGACTTTTCTTAAAGGAACCATCAGCTACAACTGTTGTAGTTTCAGAATCAAAAGCCCCATGGCAAGCCCAATGCATTTCAACATCAACTCTACCACATATTTTCAAAATATATGTAAAATGGCATCATGATTATAAACTTCAAAACTACAAAGCTTTTCTAGGCAATACCCATTTAGAAAAAGCATTATGCAGAAATTGTACTCATAATGGTAATGAATTCATTGGTTTTTATAATGGCAAGAAAAGTGGTCTGGTTAGAAAAAGTTTTCATTATGGGACACACTGACAAGGTTCCATCAATTAATATACTTACATACTGTCCTGGGTTGCAGTGTATTCTATTACCATCCTCATGAGCTGTTGAAATCAGGTGGGGCAGTGTTTCCTTGCCTCCTCCCCCAGACTATCTTCTGTTAATGGCCCATCAATGCCATGCCACATGACTCAGAGATAACTCCCTCCAGACCATCTTCTGTTAATGAGCCTAATCAACACTTGGCCTCATGACTTATTACCCCACTGTGAAATGCTCCACCCAGAGGGAGGAACCAAGCATACCATCCTGGATATAAGCTGAGACTCTGAACACCAGAAACTACCCTTTCCACTGGATTTCCAGAGGACAGGAGCTACACAGCCACCACTGGACTTTCTGAGGAAGGGCAGGCCCTTTTTCTACAGGATCACCACTTCAGAGGACTGCAGCCACCATTCTACCAGACTACTACCACCACCCTGCCTAACAGGGACTCAGGTTGTATCTTGACTCTGTCAGTTTGAACCAGTGTTTTCTTTTAGATTTTTTTTCCTTTTCTTTAATTTCCCCATTAAATTGTTATTCTGACTTGGTGCCTCCCACTGGTTTGTTTTCAAACTAGTACACATACTAAAGGTTATATGATAATTTTAATAGATTTTACCTAAACTAAAGCACAATCTTTTACTTTCTAAGGACTAGGAAATATCATTTGTCTGATGTTGATTTTAAAAACAGCACATGCAAAACACCAAAATACTCCTTTTCAGAAAAAGTTATCAGACTGAGCAAAAAGGAAAGCAGCTCCCCTTGCTATAAAATTTCTCTGTGGATCAAGTTTGATGTGTAAATTCCATGGTGAAAAGGGCTGCTATGCATGAGGTTGAATATCTGTATACAGATACTTAAAAATAATATTTATGAAAAAATAGGTATCAAAAATACAGCCAACAGACAGTTTCTCAGGCTCTTTCATGCTGTGATTTCTCATAAGCTCTCACTACCTTCTAGGACAATGAAGCATACCTGGTGTTTCATGTGGAAGTATTTTATACAGTTACCACAATAAATTGCAAAATTTTAAAACAAAAAACCCAACCAGAACTAGGAGTAACTGTTAGGTGGATTTTTTTTATTGTATGCTTAGTTTTGAGTTTAAAAACTAAAAAACAATAAAAACCCAGCTTTGATTAGAACAGTTGTATATCCTGACACAACATAAACTTGAAAAAGTTACAGGTCTGAACTGGAATGCAGTGAAGTAAATACAGAACTATTAAATTTGAACTATTACAAAGTCTTCCTGTCTGAGTGTTCTGTTACTCAGAACTAGGTTCTGTGCTGTAAACATGCTAGTCAGCTTAAAGACTGTAGTGGGTTGACCTTGGCTCTTACGCCAGGTGCCCACCAAGCCACTCTATCACTTCCTTTCCCAGCAGGACACCAGAGAGAAAAATAGGATGGAAAACACCTAGTAGGTTGAGATAAGGCAGTTTATTAAAGCAAGAAAAAAAGTGAAGGTTTGCACACGCTTAAGCAAAGGAGAAAAAAAAAAAAAATCTCTTCTTCCCAGCAGAGAGTAATGTTCATCCACTTCCCAGAAAGTAGGACTTCAGCACACAGAGCGGATGCTCTGGAAGGCAAACACTGTAAAATAACAAATTCCCCTCTTCCTCCTCCCTCCCTTAGCTTTTATATCTGAGCTGACATCATATGGTCGGGAATATCCCTTTGGTTAATTTGGGTCAGCTATTTTAGCCTAGTTGTGTTCCCTCCCAGTATACTGCCCATACATCACAGCCCACTTGATGGGAGGAGGGGAGGAGAGCATGTTAAAGAGACAGCACTGATGCTGTGCCAGTACTGCTCAGCAGTAGACAAAACACTGGTGTGTTATCAACACCTTTCCAGCTACAAATGCAAAGCACAGCATTGTGAGGGCTGCTAAGGGAAAATGAACTCCAGCTCAGCCAGATCAAATAAAATACCTCACTCCAGATCAAGCATTCTAGCATGCAGATCTGGTTCTCCTTGTGGAAATGACAAGTACAAAAAAACTGTCAAATTCTCAAGTACAGCCATGGAAGCAATGGAAAACCTTTGTGTATCTCCCTCCCTTAGCCCTCCCAGTATCATCACACAGTACCATGCAAGCATAGTGGCAGAAGTACAGACAAGAAGACAGATATACTGACAGTGGACTACTGACCCAAGGGTCTCGCACATGTGCGCTCTGTAGATTCAGAGATAACCCTGTCCAGTAGTTTTTCCACTAATACAAAATTACCAAATTTATTCTACATCTTGCTTGGAATGTTAGGCAACACCAAATGTTTGGGGGTCTTCCAGCTGTGAACTGTAAAGCTTCCACTCCAAAGAAGAGACGCAAGTACAGTTTACTGAAAATTTCATTTAGAAAAAAAAAAAAAACAGAACAGCAAAACCCACAAACAGAAAATTAAGTATTGCATTTATGTGTTAGTACAAACCTTAGCCTTAAACTACTTCTCAGACAACTTTTAAGTTAGTTTAAAAGTATCTTTCCTGGTCAACCAAAATTTTATTTATTCCATATCTATCTGTGCCCAAGATTGTTATTGTCTCTTTAAGACCCAGAACCATGGCTGGAAACAGGGCCAGGGGTTGCCAGGGTTTCTTTAAAAAGTCAGAGCACCCAAGCCAGGTTCTCTTTTGCCTGGTGGCTTTTGCTCAAGGTAAAGGCTCCACTTCGTCAAAGGTTGTTTCAGGCAGGTTTTTCTGGGCTCACAAAAATAACAACTCATAAATCTGAATTTCACAATCAGAAACTGTTTCAGAGTGAATTTTGCAAACTCTGTCAGCAGCACAAAGCCTGAGCCAGTCCCAGGGCTGGGCCACCCCACGTCAGTGTGGGCAGACCATTTTAGGAAAAAAGACATCAATGCTGAAAGTCTGGTCCACTACCAAGTTTCAAAAATCCCTAAAGCAATTTCTTGAAATAATGGCTTCCCAAACAGAGGTCTCATTGATCACAAGCAGGATGGTGAGCCTGACAGACATTACTTTTGATATTTATGCTAGAACTTTAGGAGCCATATTATGGCTCTACAAGTGAAGTGAGAAACAGAAGAGTTAGGGATCTGCTGATTTTTGGCTCTAAATTTAAATAGCAATACAATTATTATTAGATTTCACAAGGAAACAATTGTGATTGTGGGTCAAAACAATTTTACTTGCAACTAGACAATTTGCTTTAATAGACAGCTGCCTTTTCAGGAAACAAAAAATACCATTCTGCTTTATAAACAGATAAGAAACAATTAAACTCACAGCTAAACAAAAATCCAGCTGCTCCTCAGGAGTCTGGATATTTAAACTTGAAGCTTCTAATAGTGAAAATAAAATGCATATTGCACATAACAAAATTATTTTCTGATTTGCCCAGTTGTAGGAAATCATTCTTAGATTAATTTGGAGTTTTTAATTTTAACTACCATCATACAATATATCATAGAATGGTGTGGGTTGCAAGGGACCTTAAACATCATCTAGTTCCAACCCCCCTGCCATGGGCAGAAACATCTTTCACTAGACCAGGTTGCTCAAAGCCCCATCCAACCTGGCCTTGAGCACTTCTAGGGATGGGGCATCCACGACTTCTCTGGGCTGCCTCTTACAGTGTCTCTCTACCCTCTATTTATTCTTTATATCTCATCTAAATCTCTCCTCTTTCAGTTTAAAGCCTGTCCGGTCACTACATGGTCTTGTAAATAACCTCTCTCCGTCTTTCTTGTGGGCTCCCTTCAGGTACTGGAAGGCTGCAATTAGGTCATCCCTCTTTTCCTTTCTCATTTCCAGACTGAACAAACCCAGTTCTGTCAGCCTTTCCTCACAGGAGATAAGGAAATCCATCCATCCTTCCAACGAACTTGGTGGCCTCCTCCGGTCTTTCTTCCTGGGGACCCCATAGCTGTATGCAGCACTGCAGGTGGGATCTCGCCAGGGTGGAGGGGGTGAATCACTTCCCTCACCCTGCTGCCCGTGCTGTTTTTGATGCAGCCCGGACACCTGTGGCTTTCTGGGCTGCAAGAGCACATTGCTGGATCTTGTCCAGCCTCTCAACCACCAGCACCCCCAAGTCCTTCTTAGCAGGGCTGTTCTTGATCTGTTCATCACCTAGCTTGTACTGATACTGGGGGATGCCCCAACCCAGGTGCAGCACCTTGCACTTGGTCTTATTAAACTATAAACTACATATATAAAAACTATGAATATATGCAAGTATAAATATATAAAAGATATATATATGTGTGGTTTGTTTGTTCATAAAACTAGGACAAATAAACTATTCAAATACTACAAATCTACAAAATACAAGGGTTTGTAGTTGGTCTTCTCTTATATAACATCTTTATTTCGTATTCTACCTTTTTCTTATACATAATTTTAGAATACCTCTGCACTAAGACTTTCAGACTTCTCTTTACTCTGGTCTTCATGTATGTTTTTTCCCAAAAAAGGTGATAATCAACTTAATTGTAAAAGCAAAGCTATGCATATAGGAGGGGAACATTTTGACAAAAGAAAATGAGAAAATACAACAGCAGTGCAACATTTTATTCTGTACACCTTGCTAAGTAATGGTACCGCAAAGGCCTTACAAATTCAATACCTCATCTCCATGCACAATTCAATCCCTGCTCTCATTTTATCCAATGTGGGAGTAACACAGCTGTCAAAAAACAAGATCACAACAGAGGTGACCTAAGTAATGCTGAAATTTAATTAACCAAACCGAAGGGGCCCACTTTCTTTCAACTTGACCACTTTTCTCGGGAGCTGTTTCAACTCTCTGAACTGCCCAGGCTGAAGCCCAACAACATTCCCATGCTGAATTTGAATACCTGAAAAACCCCCCCACACACCCAGTATCAGGGACTCTCTCATAACTGAAAATCTCAGAGCAAAGGGTATGTGTGTATTTTCACCCCTATACCTGATACACAAAGAGCAACTTACTTAAAAATTAGGACATGAAATACTAACGCATACCAAATTTAGTGGCATCCTTCCAAGCCCGTGTTTTCCCAGCACTTCTCTCCTTGAAATCCAAATACCCAAAGGCAGGCTTGTGAGTTAAAAATATTTCAGTCTTTAAGCCTTTTGACTTGTCCCCACAGTTACCCACTGTCCACCCACCACTTGGGAAAACGCACACAAATGAAAGCCAGCTAGGTAAACTCATACACCACAAATTCAGCAAGAGCTGTTCTGATGCAGTCCACCTGAACAAAAGATGATTGCAAATACACAACCTTTTTCAAACTGTACCCTTGTTCATGTTGCAGCAGGAAACATTACAGAAGATCTGGATTATCTTTTATCAACCTCATAAATAAATACTTTTACCTTCAGGCAAACCTGGACAAGTCCTGAGCTGCATTCTTTTGAAGTTAAATCTTTTTATGTGTGCTTGTCTTTTCCTTTCTCCCTCTCTAACAATGACAGGCCTTCATTCCTTACAAACTCTTCCTGTATAACTCCTATAAAATCCATAGAGAAATATATGTGGTTTGTATTTCCAGCTCTTGAACCAAAATGAAGCTACTCACCTCCTTACTAGGCATGACCAGGAATTTTCTGCAAAAGTCAATCACTGGCTTATTTACGTCAACTAATATTCTCTAAGCAAAGCTCTGCACATAGGAAAACCAAAGTTAGGGCAAATCCCCAAGCTTAAAAAGGCCAGAAATGTCTCTAACTCCTGCTGTTTGAGCTGCAGCCACTGTTTCTGCTCCTGGAGGTAAGTAGTCTTGCTAAAGACTTGTGAGACTTGTATCAGCCAGAAAAAGCAACTGAAAATCTAAGCACAAGGGAGAAGCCAGAGGAGACAATCATTTTCAAGGAAATCTGAACTATTGCAGCCAAGGAGGAGTGGAAACATGTTGGCTGGAAAGGTAATTCAGTCTACAAGCTATTCCCTTACAGTGGTTCTTTTCAGAGTCTGTTTCAATATCTAAAACAAAGCTGAGTGAATTTCAGTCTCTAGATCACTGACATCATTTTTCCTAAAATAAACAGCTGCTAGAAAAAGTTGTTCTCCTGCACTGACCAATCAGGCTGGACACTTGTCCACATCTTCAAGAATTCATGTATTAACGGAGTTCTCAGGCAGGAAAAGCTTTCTGGAAATCCTGTAGCAGTAACACTTACTTTTATTTAGCAGCTGCTGTTCTCAAGCTCCCAGATCCCAGAATGCTTTACCTTCTCTGTCTCTGGAATGAATCACCTCAAACTAGGGGAAGTGAACCTCTTAGTTCCTCCTTTAGTAACAGCTGTATCTCACCACAGAGCAGACCATAAACATGTGCTCTAAACATTATTCCAAATGTACATATGCATCACCACCAGACAGCTGGGCCCCTGGACAATGTTCATTTTCTATTTCAGGTACTGTCAGCACTTTAATCACTTCTCAGTTGAACAAAGAATGAAAGTGGCTCTTGTATCCCCAAAATACATCTACCTGTTCATTGTTTATGTAGGAGTTAAAAGTTAAGTTCAAACCTAATGCAGAAAGTACATATTTTTTGGTTCAAGTGTTGCTGTTCTTGCAAATCAGTTAATGGTTGCACATGAAACAAGTCAGGACTCTGATAAAAGACACAAAGCACACAACACAAACTATGCTGGCAGTACTCTTACAGAACCAGGGAACTGGCTCTCTCCTTTGGGATGATGCAGAATTGCTTTTAAATTGGAAACATCCCACATTTGCCTCAAAGATATGAAAAGAAAAAAAGTATATTAAAAACTCTTGATGCAAATTGATGAGTCTCACTTAAGATGCAAATTTAGTTTTAATCTCCCTGCATTTTGGTTCTCTGTGAGGAAAAAATGCCTGCTGTTTTCCTTGCTTCAATTACAGGCCTCTTTTGCTCCTTCATAAGCCTGAACTGCATGCACTTGCTGGTGATTTTGGACCATTAACACTCAGCATGCTTGAATACAGGCTGAGGCTCAACACTAACACCTGCACTTAGCTAGATTATCAGAAGAAACACAGACAACATAATAGCATCACTGCATGAATTAACTTATCCTATGGATAAGTTTACCTGAAACAGATTCATTCAGACAGGTCACCATGTTGCTTAAATTTTATTGTTCTAGATATAGACCAATATGGTGCTCTTGGTTGTTGGGGTTTTAGAAGTTCTCCTATTTTCTCTTCTCTTAAAGAATTTTCCCCATATAGGTTGCCAGGGGGACAAATTACTGGGTGCTTAAGAAAAACAAAAGACCTGGGCACAGGGGGAGGGGTCCATCTGGCTACTCTCTTTCACCTGGGTTTTCTTGTGTAGAGTGGGGGCTACCACGAGATTTAAACTGGGAAAAAGGGGTTGGGTACAGCTCCTGGCTGGCTGGTGTTCTTGGCAGAGGGAGAGGAGGGCTCCCATCTTTGTGGAGGGAGTTCGTCACTGCTGGAGGCTTCTGCTTTCAGCTGCCTTCCTTCTACCATGAGTGGTGCTTGCTCACTGGAGCGGCTGTTGCACTGGGACTCTAATACCCCACCTTACTAAAAGAGGGACCTTTTCACCATCTGCTTGGGTGCCTCAGGGAAAACCCCGGGATCCCAAGCCTGCCTTTCCCTTCCCGCTGGGGAGCCGGGCTGCAGCCGCCCTGCCCCCACCATTGCTTCGAGCCTTTGCTACTCTGTAGCTCTGCACACCCTGCCTACTGAGACATCCCGGGGCTCCTACCGCAGCTCCGGAGTTCAATACATCTTGTCTGCCACCCGGGATTTGTGCTCATCCCTGCTGTTCCCGAGGGTCCGGCCGGACACCAGGATCAGGTGCCCAGGGGGTTTGTGAAGCCCTTGTTCCATCCCTCCCTGGGATCCCAGGCCACCATTGCCGCGTGCTCCCCGAGCTCGCTCCGGAGCGCCCCCTGCAGCCGCGGGGGAACCATCGCACCTGCCCTGCTCACCGGGAGCCGCCAGCGCCCCTGCCGGCTGCGAGCGGAACTGCACCCGAGGGGAAAGGGCCTGACAGCCGAGAAGGCTGGGACTGGGTTTGTGATTGTTTGCTGTTACTGCCATAGTTATTGCTGTTTGTTTGCCTTGTTATACACATATATATATATATATAAGCAAAGAACTGTTATTCCTATTCCTCATATCTTTGCCTGAAAGCCCCTTAATTTCAAAATTATAATAATTCAGAGGGAAGGGGGTTGCGTTTTCCATTTCAAGGGAGGCTTCTGCCTTCCTTGGCAGACACCTGTCTTTTAAACCAAGACACTGGTGGTGCTCCATCACAAGAATGGTTTGGGATAACCACTGGTTAAACCTATCCATGGATGTGTTTAGAAAGATGTTCTCTAACCATATCACTCAAACGGTTTTGCTTCCTCTGTTATCAGTACCAGGCTTTCTGGGATGCATCACCTTTTTGCAGTACTAGGTACTTCTGGCTATGTGCACATTTCCACATCTGAGGGCAACTGGATTACTGGGTGTGCCAGTCTCATTCACTTCAGATATAGATTTAAATTCTGTAAGCAAGGCTACAATATACACCTCTTCAAATTTTTTATGCTGACTGTTGCAAGTGCAGATGGTACCTGGACTGATGCAGAGTGGCAGAGAAGGGTCATGCAAATGAACCAATCACAATGAACTGATCAAAAATTTTGGGGAAAACATATGGATTGTGAATCCATATCATCTTAGAACCTGGTATTGCTGTTTTGTGGCGCTTTCTACAATTTGGAGACCTAGAACTGCATTTAATGCAACTCTCAAACAGTGACATAAAAAGTAGGTCCTGATTTAGTAAATTGGTACAAGGCTGTGAGATCAATTTCTGGTTCATAAACATTCATCTGGCAATCCTTTAATATGTTTTTAAAGAATTTTTAGAAAAATTATTATTTGAGGGTAACAGAATTTAACTAGAAAGGAAGGAAAAAGGTATGAAGTCATCTATCACTTTTTTCCTTAACATGACCCAAGCAAATGCTGATATTCATATATGCCTTGCATTTTAAACAAAACTAGTTTCCAACATGAAAGAGCAGTACCTAAGTCATCAGGAAACTGTTTGGTTTGCTAGGTTTCTCAAGTCTGTGAATATAACAAAAATAAAGGAGGCTGAAGAAAACAAGGCATGTTACCACAAAAACAAAAAGTGAACAAACACTATGAAAGGAGAACAACTGACGGGATTGTTTTTAGCAAAATGCTAACAAGCAGAACACACAGAAATATGAGGTCCTTAAATCTTGAATCTTTTGAGAAGCAGAAAAGGGGACATCCAAGACACCACAGAACCTTTATCTGTGCAAAGGTTAAGATTAATTTCCCAGACAAAAGGATCACATTTGTATTTCAGTGTTTTTACAGGTACACTGGAGCAAGAAAAAACTGCTTAACAAAGTACAAGCTTGTAGACCAGAGGCTGGCTGCTGTTCAGCCAGTATGGAACACAGGCAGAGTCAGCCAGCACAGACTCATCCTTAGAATACTACTGAAATTTATCATTCCACTTTTACCCACCTGGGATCAAAAGAAAATAATACCTGTTACATTATCCAAAAAGAATACACGGATACATTTACAACTGTCATCCAATATACAGAAGCTATTGTGTCATTTTGATTATACTTCTGCAAACTTTTCTCAGTTATTTTAAGCAAAGATTTAACTTGAAGTACCTTGTGCTTTGATAACCAGCAAAAGAACAATATAACATCACAGTACAGAAACATTGCCACAAGTACAAAACACTAAGTAAAGTTTAAGGGTATTTCAAAGTCACCAAACTATGTGAAACTATCTCCCTTCATTCCTATCAAAAACAAAGCCCATCTTCAGGAACACTTCGGTAATTTGCAAGTGCATACTCCAAATGCTGACGTTCAGAACTCATGACTATTCTTTCTAACAGCTGAAACAGCACACACAACATGAATCATGGCATTTCTCTTACTACACTGCTAGGCTTTCAGCAAAAATTAGTTATGGTCATTAAATATAAAGCAGCAGAAAAACACTGATGACTCTACATGGTTGCTGAAAACTGTACAGAACCACAGTGAAAAGGCTTAAAGTGGCTGTCTAAAAGGTCAACCTAATGAATTTACTCCTTTTTTTAAGTATGGACCATGTAGTTCCACAGTATTGCCATTTATAATAAAATTGCTCCACCACTCTATGGCACAAAAAATTGATCTTCAGGTGTTTCTAAGCAAGTACACATATCAAAAAGGGAAGTTCAGGCACACATATGTTTAGCAGAACTCTTTGATTTTCCAACTCACTAATTGAACTTAAAGGATTTTGCACTGGGACTCAAAAGACTTGTAATTTATTTTCAAGTAATAGAGCAATAGTAGAAGCAATATGGGGTAACCATATATGATAATAATTATAGTATTTACTTCTTGTCAAAAAAAATTGAAGATGATTTACACACATTCAATACAAGCATATACTAACGTAAAAAATTATGTATATTTGGTGGAAAATTTATGCTGTACCTAAGTGACTTAAGAACAAAAGTTCTTCATACAAAGAATATTTTATGCGTATTTACTGAAAGGAACACAGGGAATAGCCTGACACCAGAAAACTTCACATGAACTTCAGAAGTCTACCAAGTTTCTTAAATGGGTAACAGTTTAGGCAATGTTCTTCAAGGTTCAGAATAAGGTAGAGAAAAACAGTATCTAGCCCATACTACTCAACAGAGAGAGCTCACTGCTCTGGGCCATCTCAGAAACTGGACAGATCCTTCTGCCTGGGACTGCAGGAGCAGAGAAAATATAAACAATGTGAAAGAGCTGTAGTAATGCAGCTCTCTCCTTACACAGCTGGAGAAAGCGTGTCCACAGTAAGAAATAAGATTGGGTTCTGACAAAAAAACTTCCCTCTGCTTACTGAAAGTTGCCTCCATCTGTGCAGTCTGGAAAGAGTTTGAACTAGTGCTCTTCTTCAGCATTTAGATTCTGCCCATGTTTGACAGCAGAATCTAGAGGAGGTATGATAAAAATGTAGGCAGACCTGCAGTCTACCCCATCTCTCACTTTCCTCTTATTGTTTAGCAGTCTGATCCAAAGCTTTCCGATATCCGGGGAAATCTTTTCGAAGAACTTAGGCTTTAAACAGGAGGGATCACAGACAAATATTTAACACTTAATAAGTGAAACTGCTGGAGCAGGGATAGAGATGCCCAGGACAGCTTTCTGGCATCCATACATGGATAACAAATTGTATTACCTTTAGCAAAGCTTCCCTTACCACAAAAAAACAAGCAAAGCACTAGAGCTGACTACGCTAAAGGCTGTTAATGTTATTTGTACAGCTAAAACTCTTCTGTTGGTCACTTAAAAAAATATAATCTCCTGGTTTGGAGGAATTTATTCAACCACAATTTACTATCAGATGTGCCTGTGGTCTACAGTGCTAAAAGAACACTTACAGAGTATTAAGCTTCACTCTGTACAGACTATTGAATATAACAGGCACCTCTTCAGAATTCAGACATTAAAATCTAAAGTTGTGGGACTCAGGAGGGTTAGTCTTTTATTATACACTTTTCCAAAGTCAAGAAAAAAATCCACCACCACATATATGAGGTGGTTGTGCATGTACTAACACCATCTTGGAAACACATGCAAGGAGATAAAAGATTTCTCTACATATCACTATTTGCAGAAGATGCTTCCTGCAGAAACTTTTCCAGGAAAAGTCCTCAGTTCTTCCGTATCTGTTGTACGTATTCAACGGCAGAAACTTAACACGTTGTTTAATTAACCAGTCTCCGACACTAAAAAAAATGGACAGTTACAGGATAGTCCAAATAAATCCCAGCATGATAAATTTGCTGAAAGAGCCATCCTTCAAAAAACAGTACTTGTCATAGAACCAAGCCTTCCTAACCAAAGCACCTTCATAACAAAAGACCACATTTTGAACAAGCTGTAACCAAAAACTAATGAGGCCTTTCTAATCAACAGAACATGCTTGTCAATGGGGAGAAAAGGGTGAATACCACAAAATCCTTATCTTATAAAGGGCGTGTTGCAGTGGCCAACTGAAACAACCAAGCAAGACCAAGAGAGTCACTGGAAAGAAGTCTAGCAAAAAAAGGAAAGGTACATTATGTTAAAAGACCAGCAAAAGGGCAGAAATTACACCCAATCAGAACAATATGATTACTTCAGGATTCACCAGAAAAATGATTGCTATTGCTTCATGGTAGCCTAGAAAACCCAAGAATCTCCCACGAATTTTATGCTGTCTCTTGTTCTGTAAGTCTTCCCAGAGATTTGTCATTTGGCAATCATAATGAATTTGGTATCTTAACTCAAGCTCATTCATGCACATGCAATGGTTCTATGATCTCTTACATCAGATATAAATGGCATCATGACTGATAATGCCCTCTATTCACATTTCCTTTGTTTACTAGAGTAAACATATATATGACACATAAGGTAGTTCAGTGTATGCATGCTTTTGGTACAGACACGGAGTGGGGACCTAATTGCTTCTCCTTCTGGTCTTAGGAAAGTCACAGAACAAACAAGAGCCAAATCCTAATTTGTACTAAGGCATTTTGGATTGTTTCTTCCTTACACTTTTAATCTCTGATGCTGCCATGCTAATTTTACTCCCGAGCAATTAAGGTGTTAAAATATATCCAGTACCTATAACATCAAGGTTATTTTTCCTTGTCTCATGAAGCTAAACAGGTGGGATGCCCTATTGCCTTCAAAAGAAGGAGGAAGAGTTGTCCAGGAAGCAGGTGCAGGGAAGGAAAACACCTGTGGCAGAGGCTTGCCTCTTTGAACTTTTTATTCAACCTGGTCCAGTAAACAGGTTGTAAGATTGGGTGAGGAGGCTTCTCCTGTTGTATCTGTACATGGGAAGAGATACTGATTTGGACATCAGTGTTTAAATTAACAACATTAACAACCATAGATTGTAGCTGATGTGACTAAGAAACAGGCACATACTAAAAGATAAATACAAACCTGCTGAAAGAAAACATAAACTGGGCAAAGATAGACTTGGTTTAAAAAGCAGTGTTATATGGCCCCTAAGATAATGCTACTCACAGTCCCATCTGTTACCTTCCTCCTACTTTCTACTGCCTGAATCTACCATGCTGAAGAGAGGTCTTTTGCACAGTCTTATGAACGTAGAACTGCAGAGTTAAATGTACCATAAACTACATTAACATCTATTAAACCACTGAAATTGCACCCTACTGTCTTTGGGTTTAAAAGTGTAATGAAAGCTTTTGATAAATGGCTAGTGAATAAATCCTTGGGATAACAACACTGCCTATCACTGAGACAGAAATAAATTGGAGGATATTAAAATGAATTTTTTCTTTTGAAAGCAAGAAATTGGCTCTGCAGTATCTTGGAGTATTTGACAGGTGCAACCTGTGCTTCAGATAAACCTGTGCACTGTTATAAACATTGGTACCAAGGGCTGTGGAGGCAAGGGTGCCCAGAAATGGAAGTACAGGTAGTGAGAGGCAGGAGTCTCATGGAAAAAATCCAGGGGCCTAGGGAACCCTGGTTCTAATCTCTTTTTGTCTTCGAACATAAGACTTTAAATATTTAGGTAAGGTGTAACTCTTCCTCCTTGGCTCTTAGCATTTTGGGGGAGATTCTCTCTTTATCTGTAAGTTTAAACTCAGCAAAACTGACAAATGGTACCTAATGAAATCACTGTCTCAGGGCACTAAGTAAAATGTACATAATTTCTCACTTCAGACACTGTCTTATCAATGCACTTATATGTTTGGGTAAAAGGATGTCCTGGGTTGCAGTGTATTCTATTACCATCCTCATGAGCTGTTGAAATCAGGTGGGGCAGTGTTTCCTTGCCTCCTCCCCCAGACTATCTTCTGTTAATGGCCCATCATTGTCCTGCCGCATGACTCAGAGATAACTCCCTCTGGACCATCTTCTGTTAATGAGCCTAATCAACACTTGGCCTTATGACTCATTACCCCATTGTGAGATGCTCCACCCAGAGGGAGGAACCAAGCATACCATCCTGGATATAAGCTGAGATTCTGAACACCACAGACAACCCTTTCCACTGGATTCCCAGAGGACAAGAGCTACACAGCCACCATTGGACCTTCCAAGGAAGAGAAGCCCCTTCTACAGGATCACTGCTTCCACAGAACCATATCCACCACTTCAGGAGGACTGCAGCCACCATTTTATTGGACTGCTATCGCCACCCTGACTAACAGGGTGTCTGGTTGTATCCTGACTCTGTCAGTTTAAATCAGTGTTTTCTGCCTTTTGTTTTTTAATTTCCCTATTAAATTGTTATTCTGACTTGGTGCCTCCCACTGGTTTGTTTTCAAACAAGTAAAAAGGAAAAAACTATTTTTCAACAGACCTGGACAGACTAATTTCTGGAGCTCAGCTTAGCACTTAAGCAAACATGCAAGACTTTCAATTCAGTATATCTTAAGACATATTCCTAAAAGAGACAACAAAAGTAACTTCGTATCAGTAAATCCTTTAAAAGTCTGGCCCCTGGCTGCACTTAACTGTTGGTTCCTATCTGACCAATCCAAAATGCTAAAATAACTTTCTTTTTAACAAAAAAAAAACAACAGAAAAACAAAACAAACCCAAAATCGAACACAACCAAAAATCCCAAGTCCCCAAAGCATGAGTCCAGAGAAAATACATTCCAGATCAATCTCAGTTTATCAAGCACAATCTTGAAAACATCTGTGTGAAATTATATTTATTCCCTAACATCTTGAGGTAACAAAAAATTTAGCCACAGTACCGTTACAATTAATGATGCATTAATGAAGAAGGAAAAAGAAAATTACCTATTGCTGCACACTTAGAAATGAAACCTTGTAATCCTATGTTTGCATTCAATGTCTCTAACACACAAAAGAAACCATTTTATATTAATTTTTTGCTAACTCTTTGTCAGCTTCATGATTAAGTGGACTAACTAGATTTAAATTGTATCTGTTAAAGAAAAGAACACACAAAACTTCAAGAAACAGAAGACTTAAGTTTCCTGAGAGAAAAATCAATTAAAAGCAGCCACTCCACAATGTTTCGGATACTGTTTCAAGCTGGCAGCATTTTATAGTGTAAATTTGTCTATCTTCTATAGTAGAGGGGAATTGTTGGAGGACACCTTTTTATCCCTACCTTCTACCAAATTTCACTTTGTCTCAAAGAATACTGCATCCAACTGGTGACTAAAAACTGAAATTAACATTTATTCACTAGGAATTTTTTCTTAAGCTTCACTCACCAGAAATGGCATCAAAGCTGCCGTTTTCTTTGGTAGTCATCTGCATTCCTGTTAAGGTACCAAAACCAAGCAGTTTTGCCTCAACCTTTGAGTTTTGCAATAAAGAAGTGGCCCTCTGGGAAAAACAAGCGTTTAACAACATAAGAGGGCACCTCCCTACTGAATAGCTATTTACTTTGGGTTGAAGAGGAGAAAAAAATCTCAGTTAAAGTCAAACATCCCATCTCATCACATGACATGGGTGCATACCAGAATGTTGGCTATTTATTGCCTCCATGGAAACATTTACTGCGTACATGGAGACACTTCTCAGATACTTTCCTTTATGAGAAGAAAAAAACAGGAGCAAACCAGCTTATAAATATTTGGCAAATTTTGACTGATTGTTGTTGATTATAGTTACAAAAGGCTAGAAAATTTGGAAAGCAACATTCTTGAGATATAGGAATTTGGGTTCACTCAGCCATACCCTATTTGGATTAAATTAAAAACATCTTTTTTTGCCAAAGCTGTTTCTGTTCTAATTGTCAAACACCAGTGAGCAAGCAAACATACTTTGCTAGGAGGCAAACAGCAAGGCTTTGTTGAGAAAGAAACTTAAGTATCTGCTTTGTAAAGACTTAATCAAAGTCCTTCATTTATCATTTCAAGCAATTTCTAACATGGACATATGCTTCTCTTTCCACAGACTGAAGAGCTGGAAGACAAAAGAGTGCAGAGGGATTTAGCAGTTGTTAAAGTAAGTGAAATGTCTTAAAATGGAACACAGAACAAGAACCATGTGCATTTCTGTTGCCAATCCACTGAATTCAGTCGAACCAAAACAAATACTATTTTGGCCAACAATAAACTTCGGGTTTACCAGTTTTCTTTATTAAAAAAAAAATTTAAATCCTTGTCATGGGTTAGCAAAGCATAGTCCCGGAAGTGATGTTCTTGCAAAGAGGTGCTTACAGCTTCCTCTGTGACCTGACAGAACCTATCAGCTGGCCAGTTTGAATATGGACAATTCTTTAAGCCACTTAAAGTTGTGACCGCCTCTGTGATGCACACTTAAGAATAGAAACCCTGAGGCAGAGGCTCCCTCTTGTTTCCGGTGCTGGGACAGGTGGCTGCGGGCCCTGTGGGGGGGCCAGTGGGCCCGGCCCAGGCCATGCTCGGGCCAGGCCGGGCCGGGCCACGGCCATCCTGGAGCCGATGGGCCCTGATCCACCTGTGGACCCCCTCCCCCCCCCCCCCCCCCCCCCCCCCGCAGGGCTGTGGGCAGCCGGAGCAGCTCGGAAACCTGCCCTCCAGTGCCAAGGCCAAGATTTCAGCTAAAGCTGCACCACTGTCCGGCAGAGGTCATGTGACCAACAGTGATAAGCAACATTCCAGCTGCAAGGCTTAGGTGAGATTAACCCTTTTAGTGCTGTGAAGAGCTGAAAACCTGAGGGAAGAGAAAGAGGAGATGCTTAAAGCTGAAATTCTGTTGTAAAGCTATGATATATCAGAGTACCTGTTGTAATTTCATGAAGATATGGGGGGTGGAGTGTTCAACTTGTACTTGCGAGCAAAAGCACCTGTGCTGAGATAGGCAGATGCTGATGCAGTTGTAATTTCATGAGAAGTTTGAACAGAGAGAGATGGAAGCGATGAGGACTTTTGCTCCAAATGGGAAAGGAGAAAACCTCAGTTCCTAGACATGCTCCCAGAGATAGTCCTAAAGATGAAGATGAGGAGGATCCTTTGCTCCCAGGGAAGGAGAAGGGCCTCTGTTCTTAGAGATGAAATGCTCCCAGAGATGGGTGAAGAGAACTTTTGTTTCTGAACGGCTCAACCTTAAATTGTACCCCAAAAAACTTCAAGAGTGGACCCTCGAAAGCAGTTGTGGGAAAGCTGCAAGTTGGGGGAAGGGACTCACATGCGAGCAGAGAGATTCCTCTTCCTAAATGGACTGAGCAAAGTTATTTGGAAGTGGGCGGCTGTCTTGTTGTGATAATGTTTTCATAGCTGGGCAAGAGAGACTCCTCTTCCTAAATGGACTGAACAAGGTTATTATGGAAGTGGTAAACAGACTGAACATCTCAAGGGTTGTCTTTTTACATTGTCAGTGGGAGAAGGGAGAAAGGTGGGGGGAGGAGAAGAGTTCTAAAAGTGTGGTATGATTTTTTTTTTCCCTGTTTTAGGTCTGCTAATAAACTTCTTTATATTCTTTCAAGTTTGGTGCCTGCTTTGCGTTTCTCCTAATTCTTATCTCACAGAAGGTAAACAGTAATGAGTATTTTGGCCCAAACCACTACAATCCTGTATCTCAACCAACTGAATGCCGCACACACAAATGGCATTTTCTCTCTAGAATAATTTTAGCGTGCTATCAGGATACTTAGAATAGATCTGAGATAAAGCAGACAGTGCTAAAGGAAGAGCAGCATTCATCTGTCCTTCCAATAATTCACCTTTTCTATTAAAACGAGTTTATGCTCTTTAGCAATATATATTATTTTAGTATCTTTTAATTTTAATATCTTTTTTTAATCTGATTTAATTTTCAGAACACCTCTGAGCCCAGGCTTTTACCAGAATCCACTGGCAGGTTTCACATAAACTGGTGGTTTCTATTCAAAAGACTAGCATTTTCAGCAGGAGGGAAGTGTTTAAGAACAGTATTTCTTATGTACTATGCCAAGTAATAATCCTGGAAATTATCACTGAGAACGAAAAAAAAACCTCAACAGGAGACAAGTCAAACCTTTACCATTTACCTCAATCCCTCTAGTTTGTGGTGGGGGGAGCTTTTTTCAAAACTATTTGTCATTTCATATTAGAGAGAGATTTTGGAAGATAGTACACGTATGCGGCCACAGGTATTATATCTTACTATTTTGCAGCAAATGAACAATCTTTTGTAAATATGTATGTATCTATTGTATGGTAAGTGATATTTAAAGAAAAAAATAAGAGTGCTCAGAAAGACCAAAAAGTAATTTCTGTTCCTTTCTAACTCAAAAGCCCTTCCTGACTTCAAAACCACAGGAAAAGCAATGGTAATTATGTCAGACATGGCAGTAGGAAGATCCAATTCTTCTGCTTTCAAATCCTACACTTAATTGCATACTTTTAAATCGGTGTAACAGAAGTCTCTGTGCTAATGTACTGCTCAAAGAGGATGAAATCTGATACAAATTGAAAATTAGGAACTTAATATAATTTTCCATCTATTATGGAGGACCACTTCCAAGGGATATGAAAAGAAAAAGTATTTATAAGAAGAAATGCAAATAATTTATTGCTTTCCAATTGTCAAAATTCCTTAAGAATATTAAGAATGAAGGATAAGGAACTAAATTGAGATAGCAAACTGTCCATAGCCTGGCTATATTCAACACCTACGTACACAATCTTATTAACAAAGTTTTCAAGATAATTTAAAAGGCAATTGCTTATGTCTGCAATATTGTATCATGCCAGCAAATCAAGAGCCTCTGGGTATATTTTTCCTTTATCATGTATTCCCATCTTTTGGTCTTTGCGTAATAAAGCCAAATAGTTGTACAATGTCAAAAGAGATACTACTATCTTATTCACTTCTAATTTCTATTTTAACACATCAACTTGGAAATAGCCATTCCATATACATATCATATACCTACAGAGAAACTAGTGTTCACAAGTCTCTGCTGTAGCCTTCCTGACCGCCTTGGTAAGGAATTTCATAGGCCCACATTTTTTGAAATTAACAAAAATATGTATAACTGTAATATAAGAATCATCTGTCACACTAACATCTCATACTATTCCTACTGAAATTCCTGTGGGAAAACAGGTACAAGTAAAACCATGAAGACTAGTTCCTACACAAGGCTAGGGGTTTAACCTAATGTAAAGTAGAACTGAAAAAGGCGCTCTGTATGAGACTTCCCTGCACCTTAAACATACCACCACTGTTATGCACTTTCAAATGCACCATGTCTTGCACCCTAATATTTTCTGAAGTACAGAAAAGATTCTCTCTGAGACTTCAGGATTATAGCTAAAGGCTTCATATTCTAAGGTTTTTGACTTTGATCACATTCTGGATGTGAAATCAGCATCTCCTTTTAGTGGTTTCTCACCTGTAGTGAAAACTAGGACGTATTATACATTTTTAAGGCACAAGCATGATACCGAACGTCTGCACAAACCATAAAGAGAAGCTTGTCCTGGTGTTTATAAATCTTAAACAGAAGATGACCTAACTGCCCTGTATTTACCTTAAGCAGCACACTAAGCTCAAACTTGTGTTAAGTACAGACCCCATCCTTAAGAGAAAAATACAGCTGTTGTCTGTGTACGTGCTTTAGCTCCTTGTGATCTTTTGCCCAGCCTATGCAGAGGCATTGCTCTGCCTGCAATTCCCTTATTCAATATCATAGGGTAACAGTCTGCCTCCTAAATATTTACTTGAGAAAAGGATAACATCTATTCTCATGGTATATTTTCTAGCTTAAACTCAACTGATTTTTTTTTGCAGATTTACAATGAAATTCTCAATATCTATGCTATCACATCATATTTCTGTTCTATCTCAGATAATTTTAAAACTACCCTGCACACAAATTAGATACAAAAACCTATTAAATGGCACACGTGACTTCTGAGCAGCAGGCAAACAAGCTACTTGTACTTGTGAATGGTCTCTGACTAACTCTTATCAAAGACATCAGCAGCATACAATTCTGTATCTTCCAACAGAGTGCTGCCTGCACGTTTATCTCTGCTTTCAACTTCCTGTACTGTTGTAGTTACCTACAATGCAATGCATGAAAATGGGAAGGTAAAATCCATCCAGCCAATCAATCCCAGCAATTAAAAAATATTTGACATCAATGCATTGCTTGTTGAGGGCTAGGTATATACAAAGGAAGGGGGAGAGGATGGCAGGGGGAGGAAGAGAAAGGAATCATAAATTATATGGAAACATCATGAATAGGAATTAAGACATCACCTCCAGTCAAGATTCAGTCTCTCTGATGCTACTCTTTCTAAAAAACACTGCACAGTCTCATCCAACTCTGATGACTCCCAATGGAGTGCTCTACCTGCCACATGCAATGACTGTTCTCTTTCCACCCTCTATATTCCCCCACTTTTCTGCAGATTGGAATCTGCTGTGCATTAGGAAATACTCCTATTACAAGAGTGAGGCAGTGGAAAAAGATCAAGCTCCCAGTAAGCTTCTGCCCTCACTGATATGGTCATTAGATGGTCAATGCTAAATCCAGATTATAAAAATCAATTGAAACTGAACCTAAAGAGAAGCTAATTAAATATCCTAGCTTTGTGTGTCTCTCATTTCATAACAGGCAAGTTGTAAAAGCAATTCATTTAATACCTCATCTCATGTTTTTACTTAGAACAACGTCAGGCTTGCATGTGCACTGAGGTGTGCAGCCACAGGTGTAACATTCTGAGTCCTTACATCAAAACTACATCCATTAAAAGCACAGCATGAACTCAAGAAAACATCAGGAGAGCATTCACACTGGAGTCAGAATCTGAAGGGACCTACTGGAGGTTTTCATCTTTTGTATGTGCCATCTGGTTACAGAAAAAAAAAATCTAAAAAACCTGAAAACAGGTACATTTATGGAGATACGCAAATAGGCATATCCTTTACTGTTTATTTATTTAAAGCCTAGTGCACCTTCTGAAATACTCCAGATACACAGTAACCAAAAGCTACAAACTCACCATATAATTTTGTTGTTTTTAAAATTCTGTATTAGAATTCCAACCAGAAACTTTTGAACAAAGAATAAAGTCTTTAGGCAAATTTACAAGTAATAAAGTAACTTGTATCAGTCAGTTGCATCTCAGTTCATTCTGTGTATTGACAGGGATCATATTTAACTACCACAGCTTTCTTTCCTAAATTAGAACCACTAATGCTAAATAGGGAAGGGTAGACAGCTACTTCAGACATCAGTAAAGTGGCATTAGCTTCAAGCAAATGAGGTCTCCTTTCTTCTTTCAAACACTCTGGAACAGTTGCAAAAGATTTTGCTTTGGTCTCATGTGACAAATGTACTCACCTTCCCCATCAGGGCTCATATTTTCATAGGAATCCCAGCGTATTAGTGGGTCTGATGTATTGTAATCAACTATTACTCCATGATCATTTTGAAGGTGTTCACATCCTAAAATGAAACATGTTTGAGACCAAAAATTATCAGTCACATATGTAATTATACACACACACAGATGTATGTATGTAGGCTTCTGACAGACGTATGCTCCCTAAATGGCAACACCCTATTCTGAAAGGTAAGAAGCAGCAAGAAGGGAAGAAAGGTTAAATAAAAGAGTTAAAAAAAAAAAAAAAAGGTTAATTTATTATTCAGAGACTTTTATCTTGAGCTTTTTGATTATGATGTAGGCTGATAATTTGGATCAGTCCCTAAACACAAATAACACAGATGATCCACCCAGCCCTAATAGGTCAGACATGATAAAGAGCTTTTGAGAATGGAACCACGAGCATCTATAAGAAGATGGTTCTAAAGGAATGATAAAATTGGACTTTGTTACAGATTTCATTCAGATTCATACAGATTATCATTCTGATACCAGAGAAATTTAACACTAAGGATGAATAGGGAGAACTGAAAATTGTGACTTCATGTCCCTTTCAGTTCCCCCAAAGTGGCAGCTCTGCAGAATCTGAGACTAAACAGCTGCCTTTCAATGTGTTTTGCTGTGTTTAAGTATGCTCTGCCAAACATACCTGGAATTTTCAGCAGTAACCCATGTTTTTGTGCCTTTAACAAGGCATTAAACAATGATCAGGTTTTAAATCGATACAGTGAGGAACTTAGGTATAGTCCAGTCATTCAAATGCTAAGCACTTGAATCAAAGCACTTGATGCAAGGCATCAAGAATTCATGACCTTGAACTTGGCTTTGATACTGATACAAATCAAACAGTTTGTCTTTTCTATCTAGATTAGGGAACAAAGAAATCCTCAGTTATCAAACCTTTGGCTGTGTCTACAGAAGCAATTCCTGCTGTAGATTGTTCTAGAGCAACAGTATTATGCACATGGTGTGACTTTTAAAACAAAAATAGTTACAGTTAGGACAAGAATGCTATGGTCCTGCACCTTTATATGCAGCCTGGAAAAAGCCATCTGTAGAGTTTCTGTGATGATGTTTGTCACAAGGCAGACTTACTAATTTTGTTTTTAAATATTCAGGGATCTTATATTCTTGGCAACTGCATTCTTTCTTAAAAAACATCACAGTCAGTTATGTTCTAGAATACTGTGTACAGTTTCAAGCTACAGAATACAAGAATTATATGAATAAAGTGAAGCAAATGACAGGACTTTCCCTGTGAGGAAAAGCTGAGGGATCAGGGCTTCTTCAGTCTGGAGACAAATGGTCTTGACAAGGATCTGACAACAGCCTCCTAAAGGCCATAGAGGAGACAATCAGGTTGGAACAAGGCAGACAGACAAGAAACAGGCAAAATTTGAATCTAGATAAATTTAGAGTTAATATAAGGAAAAATAATTCCACTGTGAGAACAGTCAGACACGGAAATAGCCCACCCACTGAGGCTGTGACATCCTTTCCTTGAAGTTTTTCATTATTTGACTGGACAAAGCTTTGGCAAAATGGTCTGATCTCACAAATGAGCCTGGTTTCAGCAGGAGGATGGACTAGAGATACCCTGTACTTATTCTAGAATTCTATAGTATTTTCAGATGTGGAAAAGTGATTTTGCAGAAATTGTAAATAAGTATTTCAAGGTATCACCAAAAACCGGGATATAAACTCTCCAACCAATTAATAGGTTAGAAAGCCAACATTACTAGCAGTGCTGGCTGCGTGGAGATTTCTCCTCAAAGCGTGTATCCCCAGTAACCTAACAGACCAGGTTATATTCGTGAAACGAATACATACTCATCACGTTTCCTGAATACATGTATATATACTAATTATTTCTGTGGACTTATTTGGATATGGTTCCAGATTTTCTGATTAATCCTTTCTCTTTCAGAGTATTTTAAACATGTGGTGAGGTCATAATTTACTTCTCTTATCATTCTTTGTTCTAATACACAATCCTTGTTCCCAAGGATTGAATCCTTGATCTCAATTAGATCTCTGCTAGTACATATTAATCACTAATATAAGTAAATAAGGAAGCATTAGCTGGCACAAGACTTGTTAGTCACAGATGTAGAGAATTAACACAAGGTCACATTAATCTCTGGTATTTGTACTAAGCACTGTATGGTGCAAAACTAAGCATTAACCACAAATATAGGGATCATATAGTGCTAAAGTTAAAGAATTTTTCAACATCTTCCCAGACTGCTGCATAGACTTCTTCTTAAAGAAATATAACTTGTTCAGTAACAAAGGTGAGCTGCTCTTCCTAGCCAGTTAATGCCTCAGGCAGCAATTGAACACAAATATCCAATTACTTAGAGCCTTACTTTCCAACAGCTTAAAGCCTCTCATTTGTCACCCAAGGAAGCGAAATTTGAAAAAAATCTTGGTCCTTTTTTAGATGTGTCAACTGGCCTGTCTTCAAGCATTTACTATCCAGAAACACTTAGAACAAGCTAGACAAATTCATTTATAAAACTGGTTTTCTTTAATGGCTTTCTAACAGGCTAAGTGAGATCTCTGTGCTCAGTTGGGCACAATCCAACTTCTTAGTGACTGCTGCCATAATTTTCTAAATTATCAAACTCATGTGGAAAAAAAAGGAGGAAAGCATGCAATTCACAGGACACTGAGGACACTGAATGGGAATATGTATAAGACAGACAGTTAAGAGTATTTGGTTTTCAATCAGTCTCAGGCAGAATCCATACTTTTTGGGACACCACAAAATGACTAAAAACACATTCATTAACAGAATTAAACTGCAATGATCTGCATGATCTTAAGTTCTTACTGTAAGTAATAATTATCACATAATCTTAAACATATTAAAATAGAATTTTGGAAGCATGCAGAATATCCTACAAGCCTACTTCAAAGGAGAAGCATTTCCAGGAAAACTATAGCTGTATCTCTTTTTGCTAAACTGAAGATAGTCCAAACTTCAATACTGCAAACATAATCAATTATGACAACATCCAAAAAAGGTTACGGGATAGGCCACTTGCTGTCACTTATGCTGAACCAAACCACCTACTATCCATGTTCTACACAGGTACACAAATGTTTTCTACTAGTTGTAGCAAGTGTTCTGGCATAGCTTTAAAACAAAATCTGGTGACTTCTATGCTGATATAAATGCAGAGTCTTTATTAATTTTTTCAAATTTAAACCGGTAACTAATATATTTTAATGAAAAAGTAAAATTGCAGATTTTTTACAAGAGAAGTGGAACAAAAGAGGAAAAAAGATTTTTTTAAAAAAATGCATATTTCATTATGATTTGTTTTCAAATGAAGCATATATTTGGTTCTCTATGCTCACCTTGAATTTTCTCTGGAGTTCCTGAAAACACTAATTCCACCTTGCTGTAATCAGGGAAACGGTCATCTGAGAACAAAGGATAGGATTTCAGCAAGATGTTTCCCAGGAGAGCAGTTTCAGAACACTCAGAAATCAGGATTCTCTATAGCTATCTATACATATACCCTTCTTCCCTTCTCTCTTCCCTTCTCAGTTGCAGCTTAGTGATCTGCTTTTCAAAGTTACATTCTTTGTGCCACACATTTTCCAGAAAAGACCACATAAATGCCAGCTGGAATTTTGCTTGCTTTCTAGAACAGCCAAAAGAAGAGATGTACAGTTCCTAACCCCCTCTCTAGACAGACATGGCTTATAAAGAAAACACACCCAGGTAAATCAAATATGTTCCCCATATTGGCTAAACCACAATACTTGACCACAAAATTTTTGGTAGTCTTATGTTGTGTGTTGCAGGAAAATAGCTTGATTTTAGTTTGCTAGTAACATAGGCTGAAGTTCCAAACCTGATATAAACATAATAAAACTGAAGTTTTAATTTGGAAAATATGAGGACTAGTACGACACATTTTCAAGTGTGTCTGAAAACTCTGTGTCCATTCTTTGATACTCTGAAGCATATTAAAAGACAGACTACGTCACTAACACATTATCAGACTTTATGACTGTTTTCACTAGCCAGAAAAGGGAACAATTTAGCTCGTATTATTTCCTTCAATGGTGACTAAGAGAGAATGTCTGTTGTTTTTATAAATGTGAGAGAAGGTGATAAGGACTATGTAGGAGTATCTGAATTATTCTGACGAGTTAACTCACGTGAAGAGCTTTTCTTGTCATTAGCGTTTTACCGGTGTTACACGCTATAATTTAACTAACTCAAAGCAGTCTCCCTTTCCCCAAAAATAAGAAAGGAGGGAAAAAAAAGAAATAAGAATCCTTTTGAAAACAGGTGCTGAGGAAGATCATCACATGCACATGCCTGCACGCCCACACATATACACATCCAACCAACAACAGAAGACAAGTACCTTTGTTGGCATTATCCAAATCTTCTTTGCCAAACACCAATCCATGTCCTTGAATAGCTCCAGTGTGAAACTGAAGGCGAAAAATCACATCACGAGTAGCCGACCTGTATTTTTTGTGATAACACTTCATCTAGAAAGACAGAAAAACATTTTATGTCAGAAGTATTTTCTTACAATTCTGAACAAATGAGTGAATGTATTAGTTGCTAATTAAAGCAGTCACAACACAATTTATTGTAGACACCTCTGATGTTGAAACAAGCAGGGTATGCATTATTCTATCCTTTAAAATTACACAGGCCCAAGGCAGGATACTTCTAGATATGTAAAAAATAATAATCACTATTTTCATCACTATCAGCCATGTATCAGTAGGTTATGAGCCAGAATCACAATGCCTGGCAGTACAATAATGAAGTGCTGACAGACTTCTTCCCTACCAAATTAATGAATTTCAGCACACACATTTCAAAATAAGTGAAGAACATGAGGACTTTTTCAAAGCAATGCTGCAAGCTGATTATATCTATTTGAGGACTTTTAAAAAACCTGCTCTAGTGATGACAGGATCTTGTTTTAGGTTACCACAGGAAGTTGATAGTAGTTTTGACACCTTGGATAAAACACGGAACTCTACAAAAACATCTAGTATGAATTTCAGTAGCTAAAAGTGAACACAATATACCTATTCTCTAACACCACCTTCCCTGAGACTAAACCTATGGATATTTTACCTACTAATTCTCTGAGTCTACTGTAATACAAAGCCACTCAGCATTCTTACAGGAATATGTAAAACTTCTGGCAACCTTAGTCACAGGACTGAAAATTTTATTGTATTATCCTTATTGTATCAGGATTTTATGATAAAGCAGATATTACTGAAATGCATTAAAAAGACAACAAATATCACTTTTATTAAAGCCGGAATAAAAAAAGCATCCTAGACATAAAATGCCAAACAATTCAAGAGCATAGAGTTATTCAAATTAAATGATGCAAGAAAGATGTAGGAGCTTACAAGGTGCAGTGTTTTATTTCCCCACTGCTTTTCTTATTAAATGTCTGCCTTCCACATTGTCCCCACTTCCCCTGCCCCTAGTCCTGGCCACTCCCGCAGGTTCTCCCTATTGGTTCCAGTACCTCAACTCTGCCCATGTACCACCCCTGTGCCCTGAGATCATTTGTCCAAGTGCTCTCTCCACCCCCTTCATCCCCAGATAGGACCCCAAGCTCCCTGATCACATGGTCTCTCTGCCTCTGGGAACCGGTTTGTCACCATGTAATAAAAGTTCCTCTGAGGTCCACATGGAGAGACCCTTCTCACCTCCTTTACTGTCACTGTGTTGTGGAGCTGTCAGCTAGCTGGAGCAGGAGCGCAGGGCCGTCTGGAAGGACTACAAGAGAGCGGAACTGCTGCTCTATCCTAAGCACCCCCGCAGTGCTTTCTGAGAAGGCTGCGGCTTGCTAAACCAAACTAAGCAACGCAACAACAAGGGATGCTTCTGAAAGTTGGAATTAAAACACAGTTATGAAATTCTTCTCACTACAAAACTTGAAAAATCTAACATAAGATGTTGCTATCTAGCCTTCTTTATAGTAACCCCGTGATATCTTAAATTCCAGAAGTTAATCAGCACTGACCATATACATGGCACACAGGACAATTTCTGAAATATTTCAGCCCATATACCAGAAATGCTTTCTTTTCAAGTATTCTGTACACAAATCACATATTCTTAACCTAGTATAAGGGCTGGGAGATTCTCTATGCATGTAATCTTCATTTTATCTGAAAGCAAGGTTGTTTGTTTGTTTTTAAAAAGAGAATCCCCTACCGTATATTGGCAATACCAGGTAAAATAGTGTTTGCTTCTTTTTTCAGACAGTGCTTTACATGCAGTAAAAGGAACATTTTGTAAAAACCCTTGTCTATTAAAGGGATCTACTTCATTTTAGTCCAACACAACTACCAGCATCACTACTTTAATTACCAAAAGGTAAGGTATGAGTAACACTTTGACTGCTTGAGTCAATAAACAGATCTCCAGTATGCCAAGCAACTCTGTAAAGGCAAAATACCATCATAAAGGATGAAAAAGGCAGGTTTGCCCAGAAGTGAAAAATGGACAGAAACAGAATTAAGAGAGCCATGATGAGAGATATTAGAACTAACTTGCTCAAGAATTGGTATGAAAGTAACTGTGATAATTCCATTTAATTGTATGATATGAGCAAAAATACTTGAAAAGAGCTTCTTTAAGTTTATGCACATTCATCCACAATTTAAGTTTTGGCTTCGCACAGTTGCTAGGTTTACTCAAAATGTACTGTCTTTTGCATAATCTCATTTTTAAAAATGCTGAATGAGAGAAGGAGTTCCTCCTTCTTTCTACTTTCTAATTCAAAGTACCAGCCTTGGATTTAACCTACATTAACTTAAAATTAAATAACTAAAAATTAATATTAATTTAAATTAAAATTAACATACTTTTACCCCTAAAGAACTTACTTACAGAGAGTTGTAATTTTTTATGAAAATCTGTCCTCTGTTACAATCAGTAATACTTTACATCCATATCCATAGACTAAAAATATCTTTTAATGCTCAATATGCATAACAAGCTTTCAATGAAGTCTAAGTGTAACTTTGAATTTTGACTCCATTACCTTTTGATGCCATAATCAAGAATTAATGCAAGCCACAATAATGTGCTGGAAAATTCCTATATGCGTTTTCAGAAGTCAGTACAGTTTTTCAACAGCTGCATCTGTTCTGTATCACCACATGCTATTCACATTGTGTTAACAAATTCCCTAAAGCTAAGACAAGAAAGGATATTTTATTTCCCTTTTTAAAAACAAACAAACAAACATGCATTTCAAGGAGTTAAACCTTTTGGAATTGGAGGTGGAGCATCTTACAGATCATTATTTTTGTCTGACACCACTGAAGTTTTTGCTTAGACATAATAAAAAAAATATTCAAAACGGAAGTATTTGTTTAGGAAATACTGAAATGCTGAAACAGATACTGGTTTGCTCAGAATTATCTCAAATAATAGCATGAGATTAAGGAGTATTATCTCTTTTAAAATTATGCAAGCATTACTAAAAAGCTACGAGCTCTTTTTTCATTCTAAAATCTCATTTGAGAGGTACTGAATTTATCTCAGACTGATTTCTGTTGTGATCTATTCCATTTCCTTAGGCACCAACAGTCCTTCAAAAAGGAGCAAAACTTCCTTAATTTGAAACTGTCTCAAACCTCCAGAGCATGCCATTTTATAAGAGTATATTTAAAAATTGTATCTCCATTTTTCAGTAAAAGAATGAAAGAACAATATACAGAACTCAATGGGGAGGGAAGATAAAAAAAGGAATCTAATACCAGGGACACTGTCGTGGTTTAGGAATGGTATTCCGCAGTTCAGTGTTCCCACTGAAACACTTCAAACCGCTAGACTACGCCCCCTCCCCTTCTCCCCTGCAGCAGGCTGAAGAGAATTGGAGGCACAAAAGGCAAAGATCACAGACTGAGACAAAAACAATTTACTGAAAACAGACAAAGAACAGTAACAGCAACAATACTATTAACAGAAAAAAAAATCGAGTCACATATGATTGCTCAAACCTCTCCCCCACGGAAACCCCAACAATACCCAACTATTCCTTCCACCATGCCATCCAAACCAGAAGAAAGCCCTTCCTCATCCCCAAAAAGTGACAGGAGGTGGTACAGAACAATCTCTGTGCCCTAGCCATGCCCCTGCTGACTACTGCAAAAATTAACCCTGTCCTGGTCAGGACCAGGTCATTATCCAGCCCTTATTCTATGCCATCTATATCATCCCCAAATCCCACACCTTCCATACATATATATATATATGTACATACACACAAGCACAGGTATAACTTCCATAGCCACTGGCCCAATCCCTCCAAGATGTCTGCTGAGTTCATTTAGTTCATGACTCTGAATTCTATTAGTCCTAGATGTCTTCCGCAGCAGGAGGCTGGTGTGCTGTTGGGTGGTTGCAAGCTGCATCAGGAGCTCATGACTGGTCTATCTGGAGCTGTCTATCCTCATTGTCTATGGCAGTTATGGCATACAGTGGCAGTGTGTCTTGGGGTGACTTTATGATGTTGTATCCCCTATCACTGCTTTATGCCCAGGAAATTAATTTTGTGCCTTTCTGTGCCTTTAAACTGAGCCTGAGAGGGGGGGAAAAAAAACTGAGCAAAACTTTTCAAAGCAGTTTTGGACACAGAGATGCATAGACTCCTCCCTGCGTCCTGCAGCAGCAAGAGGGCAGAGAAACACCCTGCTTGCTTTTTTTAGCCAGCTTTCGGCCAGTTTTTCAGCTCCTTTTCCTCCAGAGAGTTGAACTTTGTTTTCCTGGGACTTTGATTTTTCCCTTCTTCTGTGCTGGGCTGTTTCAACATCACAATACATTGGGAGGACTTTCCACTGAGGCCTTGGCCCTGGAGGTGGGCCTGCGACCCAGCTCCAAGGAGAAAGAGAGAGAGAGAGAGACCTATGGAAGGACTCTAAAAATTTCCCAGGTTTTCTCTCCACAGCGAGAGGCTTTATTATTTAGCATTATTATCCTTTTCCTGTGTGTTTGTTAAATAAATAGTTTTTATCTCTTCCACTTTCCTCCAAGGAAAATCTATTTTTTCCCAAACCTGGGGGGGTAGGGCTGGTTGTAACCTGCCTTCTAGCAGAGGATATTTTCCTTCAAATTTATCCAAACTGGCGCACAGTGTCATTCAGCAACAAATATTATACAATTCTACATTACAGACTGTTCTCACCCAAAAATCAAATCTGCTTGAGGTACACACCGTATTTCCCTGTCCCTCTGCATTACCCACCAAGTGCACCCAGGTCCTTGAGTAAAAACAATCCCACAGATGGGTTTGCCTTTGCTTGAAGCAGAACTAACCCAAACTGTCTTCCCTAACATATTCCTCTTATGCACCACAGGGACTTTATTCCCTTCTGCAGTATGTGGAGGTTTTGATTGGGCAGGGCCAGGTCAATTGGTAGAGCTCTAGTGTTAACTAACCAGGTGGCCTTTGCTAGATCCCAATGTTTGAAGGTCCCACCATCCATTATTTTCAATCTGGTTTTTAACAGTCCATTGTAACATTCAGTTTTCCCAGAGGCTGGTGCATGGTACATTGTTGCAGTGGGGATCCTGCAACACGCATATATCAAACCAGGAGTCCCGTGGAAAGGAAATATATACGGACAGACAGATTCTTGCTAGCTGTTTCAGAGAGATGTTTATTTCTCCAGCCGCATGGCCGGGGCTCTGCCCAGGAACTGTTCCAGTCACGGGACCAAGGGTCCTTCTGCCCGCGCAGGGAACACAAACCAACCAATGGGAACGAGGCTGAGCAGGGGCAGGAAACCCCGTGCCTGTGCCCTCAGGGCCCCTCTCCCAGGGCTACACGGCAGGGGAGGGACCCCAACACCTCACCCGTTTTATTTTAATAAAAGGAGAATGAAAACAACTGGATAAACATAACAAGAACAGTTTCAAAACAAAACAAGCCACCCTCCTGAGTCTTTAAATGTCCAAACAGATTCTGTGGAACATCTTAGGGCTGACAGAAGGGAGACAGAATTCTCTGAGCATGCTTTGTGGGGAAACTGAGGCAGGAGAGGGTTTAACTTCTTCCCTCCCCCTTTTCATCCCCCACTCGGCATTGGAAAGGGATTTTTGGGGAAACAATTGGCAAAAGCATGGTTTTGTGAGGGAAACCATGGATGAAAAAACGGATTGGGAATACACTGGGGGTAATAGGACATAGGGTAAAAGGGAAAGGTGGGATTAGGAAAGGGAAACTGTAGGGGGGGCTTACAATGGAGATATTGTCTAACATGACTACGATTTTTTGCATATATACTGCCTTTTACAGAAACACCATCAGGCCCAGTGACCTGCGATGCTTGTAACCCTTTTCTCCCTAGTACAATATTAAATTCCACCACCTCTCCATCTCCCAAGCTTGGGATGCATTTTTCAGGGTTATTCTTTTTAATAGCAGTTCTATGCACGAATATGTCTTGCTGGTTGTCACACCTTGTTATAAAACCATAATTTTGCTTAACATTATACCATTTTACTATCCCTAAGGTCTTAGTTGCTATGATCTTTTCCTTTTTCCGAGTGGCTGCTGTTTTCTGTCTCGCTGCGTCTTTGCTGTCTCTTTCGGTCGCTCCCGTGTTGGAATTGTCGGGGCTGCTGGTGCCTGCGCGCTCTTCCCGGGGTCGCGTTCGGGGCTGTGCGGGCCGGGCCGGGCCACGCCGCTCAGTTCTCCGTGCGTCGCCTCCTCTGGTCGCAGCTTCGCTGCCGCTGTCGGGCGCTGCACCCACGTCTCGGCCGGGCCCCCGAGCGACGACCCCCCCGCGCCCCGCTCCAGCGCGCGTCTCGGCCGGGCGCGGCTCCGTTCCACCGCCACCGCCGCCAGCCGCTGCCCGCGTGCCGCCCCTCTCGGCCGGGCGTTCACGGGGCTCGCTCCACCACGCACTGCACAGAACCGGGCAGGCACCGCCGGGTCCCGCCGCTCCCCGCTCCGCCACCGACACTGCGGCTTGCGTGGCTCCGCCCGCGCGCGGGAACTGCCTCGCTGCTGCTCTCAGAGCGCTCGGTGCACGTGGCCTGGGCCGCACGGTCCCTGCGCCACGCTTCCCTTCGCCAGGACACAGCTGACATTGCTCAACAGTCTCAGTAACTAAATAATATTCACGAAAATATTCTTCCATCGGCATATATTTTGACTCCAGTATTAACTGTGTCCAAACGGTTTTCCAAAAGCCCTTGGTAAGAATTAAATCCCAAGAAACATAGAAAAAGTTCTTAAACAACCATGCCAGGAAGTGTTTCAGTTCTTTTTGAGCTTGAATCAAGCTAAAATTTACAAATCGTTGTTCAAGAATCATTTTAAGTTTAAGATAAATGTCCATATGCGGCTCTGAGAGCCAAGAGTCTTCCCACGGTTCCTCCATAGTTTAGATACGGAATAGCAAAGCAAAACCAAGAAGAGGAATCCAAAGTTTCCAGGGTTTACTCACACAAATCAGTCGCTTAGGGATCGGGGATCGTTCTGCTCACAAATCTCCACCATTTGTTGCAGTGGGGATCCTGCAACACGCATATATCAAACCAGGAGTCCCGTGGAAAGGAAATATATACGGACAGACAGATTCTTGCTAGCTGTTTCAGAGAGATGTTTATTTCTCCAGCCGCATGGCCGGGGCTCTGCCCAGGAACTGTTCCAGTCACGGGACCAAGGGTCCTTCTGCCCGCGCAGGGAACACAAACCAACCAATGGGAACGAGGCTGAGCAGGGGCAGGAAACCCCGTGCCTGTGCCCTCAGGGCCCCTCTCCCAGGGCTACACGGCAGGGGAGGGACCCCAACAGTACATGGTACCCACTCAATACTCTGGGCTCTCTGGCCCAGATATCTATGAAGCGATTTTTGAAATGAGTCCCTGTAGATACAAAAATGCTGCTAGCAAGGATTTTCTTGCTATTTTCTAAGTCCGTGAGAGACTTTTCTCTCTCACAGAAGAGGTAGCAGAGTATGTAAACAACCAAGCCGCCTGCAACCTTGAAAAATCTTGTTTATGGTATAGTAGAAAATATTTTGACAATGGATGTTTTAGGCTTTTAGCCAAGCATCCCAAGGGATGGCTGATCCTTTGTCCAATTAGACTATGAAGAAAAAAGTCTATAAAAGAGTTTGTAAAATAATTAAATCAATCAATCTTCCTGCACAATTCCTGCCTGCTGGATCTTCTCTCTTCCTCCTCCCTATGGCTGCGGGACACGGTGATATACCCTAGGGCCTAGGCCTGCAGTAATAAGTCCCCTTGTCCACCTCACTTCTTTCTGGGGTGTCATGTCTCCAAAGGACTTGCTTTTCAAAGCCCAAGATGGTGCTCCTGGCAGTGGCATGAGACACAGGGTACATCTCCAGCCATCCAGTGGTTGCTTCCACCACTGTAAGAATGTAGTGCTTGCCTTGGTGGGTTTGCCCGAGTGTGATGCAATCAATCTGCCAGACCTCCCCATATTTATATGTCAGCCACTGTCTCCCATACTACAGGGGCTTTACCAACTTGGCCTGCTTGATTGAAGCACATTTCACAGTTACGGATAACCTGAGAGATAGAGCCCATGGTTAAATTCAGCCCTTGATCACCAGCCCATCTGTATGTTGCATCTCTTCCCTCAGAATCTGAGGTGTCATGGGCCCACCAAGCCAGAAGTAATTCACCTTTATGTTGCCAGTCCAGATCCAACTGAGACACTTTAATCTTGGCAGCTTGATCCACCTGTTGGTTGGTGCAACATTCTTCGGTAGCCTGACTCTTGGGTAGGTGTGCATCTACATGAGGTACTTTTACAGCCAACTTCTCTATCCAGGTAGCAATGTCTTGCCACAATTCAACAGCCCAGATAGATTTACCTCTGTGCTATCAATTAGTCTTTTTCCACCGGTACAGACACCCCCACAGAGCACTTGCCACCATCCATGAGTTAGTGTACAGATAGAGTGTTGGCCATTTCTCTCATTCAGCAATACCTAATGCCTTTCAGCTCTGTGACCTGACTTGATCCACCTTGTCCCTCAATAGCTTCTGCAACTTGTTGCATAGGACTCCATACAGCAGCCTTCCATTTTCAATGTATCCCTACAATACGGCAGGAATTGTCAGTAAAGAGAGCATATCACTTTTCATTTTCTGGTGCTGATTATATAGTGGGGCCTTCTCAGCACGTCACCTTCTCCTCTTGCTTCTCTTATGTTAGTACAAAATTTTTGCCTTCAGGCCATTTTGTGGTGACTTCCAAGATCCTTGGGCAATGGGGGTTTCCTACTCAAGCTCGCTGTGTGATCAGCATGACTCACTCACTCCATGAAGTGTCGGTGGCATGAGTAAAACATCCTTTGAACATCCAACCCAGCACTGGCAGTTGAGGTGCCAGGAGGAGCTGTGCTTTGGCCAATCACTTCTGAAGCAGCTCAAACCCCTCCATAAGCTGCCAGGATCTCTTTTTCAGTAGGGGTGTAGCAGGCCTCAGATCCTTTGTATCCCCAACTCCAGCACCCCAGGGCTCAAGTCTCCTCAAGTGTCCCCAGGTACTTTTTGCCAGACACTCCAGGAAGGACCATTCTCCATGGCTGCAGTATAGAGCACACTTTTCACATCTTATCTTGTCCTGACTGACCCAAGGGCTACTGCACAAGCAATCATTTGTTTGATTTGTTCAAAAGCTTGTTGTTGCTCAGGACCACACTTAAAAATCATTCGTCTTCCAGGTCACTTGATAGAGAGGCCTTACAATCTAACTAAAATCTGAAAAATACATCCTCCAAAAACCTATAATGCCTAGGAAAGCCTGTATTTCCTTCTTGCTAGTTGGTGGGGACATAGCTGCTATTTTGTTGACCACATCCATTGGAATCTGACAGCACTCATCTTGCCATTTTACTCCTTAAATCTGAATTTCCTGGGCAGGTCCCTTGACCTTACTCTGCTCTATGGCACAACTGGCCTTCAGGAGGACTTGGATTATCTTCTCCCCTTTCTCAAAAACTTCCTCTGCTGTGTAGCCCCACAGAATGATGTCATCAATGTGCGCAAGTATTCTGGAGCCTTGCCCTTTTCCAGATCAGTCTGGATCAGTCCATGGCAAATAGTGGGGCTGTTTCCAGTCCTGGTGCAGTCCATTCCAGGTGTACTGGACACCCCTCCAGGTAAAAGCAAACTTGCCTGCACTTTGCTGCTAAAGGAATGGAAAAAAATGCAATAGCAATATCAAAGGTGACACCACTTTGCTGCCTTGGACTCCAGTTCATATTGAAGTCCCAGCATGTCCAGCACAGCAGCACTCAACAGTGGCCTATTGCCCACTGTCTGTCTCCACTGTCCAATGGACTTATGCACTGGCCATACAGGACTAATAAAGGGTGAGCAAGCCTTGCTGACCACTCCCTGGCTCTCCAGTGGATGAATCATCTCATGCATGGGGATTATGGTTTCCCAGTTTGCTGTAGTACTGTCAAGGGTACATTTTTGTGGTAGTGATTGGTACCTGCTGTTTTTCAACCCTCAGCAGTCCCACAGCAGAAGGGCCCTCTGAGAGACCAGGCAAGGTGTTCAGCTGTCTGATTTCCTCTGTCTCCACAGCAGCTATCCCAAAAGCTCCATGATGACCTTTTGGGTCCTCAGAATACCCGCTCCTGATGTCTACGTCCAGGATGCATGGGGTCTCTGGACCAGTCACAGCTGGGTGTTTTGCCATTCATTCCCAGTCAGGCTCAGTACATTCATTCCAGTACAGTCAGCTGTTGGGATTGCCCTGTCACCCCAGAAATAGAAAAAGATTCAGCCCCTACATATCTTAATGGCATCAGGGTACATTGTGCACTGGTGTCAACTAAAACTTTACACTCACGTGGGTCTGATGTGCCAGGCCATGGGATCCACACAGTCCAATAAATCAGATTTTCCCTTTCTTCCACCTGGCTGGAGGTAGGGGCCCTCCTGGTAACAGTAGTTGTTGCTCATTTCTTGTAAGTATGGAGATCCCTTCAAGAGCATTGAAAGTAGCATCAGTCCTCCTATTCTGTCTGAGGACTTATTGGAAACTGAAGAATTTCCTGCAGTAGTTGTGCTTCCTCTCAACTCACACACCAGTGGCTGCTAGCACAGAGGTGGGTTTTCCATCGCACCTCCATATGTCCTCTCCATGGTCATGCACGTAAAACAACAGGTTACTTCGTGGTGTGTACCCTCTCTCTTGAGCAGGGCAACACTTATTGCTAATAGCAGAAACTGGACTGTACTGGCAGGGCATGGGACACTTCTTCAAATTGCTGGTAATCCTCTTTAAGTTGCTGGAGGTCCTTGGACAGTCTTTCCATGGACAAGACACAGGTCCATGGGGAGGAAGAGATACTTTCTTCATATAGTCGTAGTTTGGTAACCAAATTATCCACTCTGTTCACCTTTCTTTCCATGACATCACTGTCAATGAGTTCGCATACGGTGATGGTGCACTTCCTAGGAACTTCTGCCTAGGTAGAAGTGGTGTTTGTGTACACTGGACTTCATCTGGATTTATAGGGAATTGCTCATTATTTGAATCCTTATAAAGTACCTCCAGCACAGCTAATTCTCTCAAGTACTGGATATCTTTCTCCATGGTGTTCCACTTGTCTCGGTGCACTAAGAGATGACCCTTGTTAAGATACAAGATACTCCTTATACTTGACAGGAGTCACCTCCAGAGGCTGAGAGTCTCTGTCCTCTTCCCAATCCCAATGTACACCTTCCAGGACAGGGATCCCAGTTCCTTGGCTTCACTACCCTCTGGTTTCATATCATGGGCCACAATATCCCAGCACTGGACCAGCCACATCACCAGTGACTACCCAGCTGGTGGCTGAAATCTTTACCCATATCTCATAGCTGACCCAGCGATCAGGTGATTATCTCCGGCCCTGCTTCTTCTTCTTGACGAGGGCCCTACTGCCTCCTCATCCCTCATTATGCCAACTGATTTGGTCTCGGATTTCTTCTTCTGTATAGGGGCAACTGCTACCAGCACACATTGTTCCCCTGGTTCAGCTGCAGTTTGAGTGGCCACAGTGCCTGTTGATCTGCTTTCCTCCTCTTCCCAGGGAGGGTGCTGTCTGGTATTGAGCAATGTCCAATAAATAGCAGTCAAAGCCCAGCACATTGTGTACCTTCATGCCTCTCTGGAACTGCCACAGCATTTTTCTTTTGCATATTTTATCACTTCAACAGAGTCCTGTGGTTGTTCAGGGGTGAACTTACAAACCATTGGAGCAGAACAGTCCTTCAAAAGCTGGCCCATTTTCTCCCACCTTCCATGCCACTCATGACTACCCATCCTTGGAGCAGATCTCTAGAAGACCCTCCTAAAAATCTCCTGTAACTCTAAACATAGTGTGGACCACAATGAGGAGAGCTGGCAGACCTAGCCACAAGAACATGTTTTCCTAAATATCCAAGGAGAATTCAAAATTCTCAAAAACTGTTGTAACAGGCCTGAAGGAGAAAAAGGAGGTGGAAAGCTAGGGAAAATCATTCTCCGCTGTTCCCCTCACAAACTGGGTATGATTTTTAATGGACTCCCAAAGGTAGTGCTGGAGGTAAGTGCAGGAGAGCAGCACTCAATACACATCCCAAATGACCCTCATTGTCCTTGATGTTACCACATTATAAGCTGGTATCACATGGTACATCAACAAAACAATCCTGATCCCTCTCCCTGATCTGAAAAATATCATGAGGTATGGAAATATATACAGTTAGGTACCACACCGCGTGGACAAATCAAGCAACATTGTGACCAGTGACTCTGGACCAAATGCAACAAATGCTTAGATCAAATTTGTTTCAAACCCAATCTAGGCAGACCTGTTGCTATTCTAACCTTTCGTGCCTCACATTGGGTGCCAGATAAGGCTGTCATAGTTTAGGAATGGTGTTCTCCAATTTAGTGCTCCCACTGAAACTCCCCAAACCACACACACTGCTCAATCACTACCCTTCCCCCTCTCCCCCGCAGCAGGTTGGAGAGGAGAATTGGACACACAAACAGTAACAGCAACAATACAAATGACAGAGAGTGCAAGTGAAAAAAAAACCCAGACAATTCACACATGATTGCTCACAGACCTCTCCCCTTCTTCCTCCTCCCTATCCCCCAGAAACCCCAGCAATACCCGAGCACTCCCTCCACCATTCTACCTGATCCAGAAGGAAGTCCTTCCCCTATCCCTGAAAATGACATGAGGTGGTACAAAATAACCTCTGGGTCCTAACCGTGCCCTGTCTGGTTACTGCAAAATTTAACCCTGTGCTGGCCAGACCTAGGACATCATCTATCCCTTATTTGGTATTGCACTTTTTTGACTGCCAGAACAATTTAGAATTACTTAGGTATTTTCCTTATAGTAGGTAGTTTTATAATTGTGCACACTGCCTGCCAAATTATAGGACAAGATATTTTAATGCCAAATTACAAATACTCCCCACAGTAAGCTTTATAAAGAAAACAGCAATACAGGCCTTACTGGACTTGGTGATGCTATAAAATGAGAATACTGAGAGCAATTGTTTTGGAAACAATTTGCTCCTAAAATCCTTACAGTCTGAGTTTTACAAGAAGTTTTATTCCCATGAAAGCCAAAGATGATGACTAAATTAACCTAAATTATTCTGCAGTATCTCTAAGCACTTCATCAATTAATTTTTTTTACAAGAACACAAAACAGGTCAGAGGCTACAAACTAAATGTCATGTTAATAGATTTTCATTCCATACAATTAACTTACCATAATATCTCCCTTCAAAAGCTGGGCAGGGTCTATAGCAATGCAGATTCGACTTTGATTTTCTGACCCTATGCTACTTAACAGGAGAGAAAAGAAAAATAAAATACATGGTTTAAAGACACAAAAGCACAAAACAAACAAGAAACCCACAAACAAAACTAAAAAAGGCTATGTAATTCTGCAATCATGAAAATGAAAACCTAAATTCAAACAAAATGGAAAATGCTTACAACTTACTATATTCCAGATGTATAAACTGGTTGCATAGCCTGGTATAACTTCAGAAAAGGCCGACAAGCTGAAAATAAGCCAACAAAAAAGGGTGCTTTGTAGTATTCAGATATAGGAAAATAATTACAACTAGAAGCTTCATGCAAATCCAGACTGAGCAAAGAGGCACACAAGTGGCAATGCTGGACTGTCAAAATACCCGTCCAAGCAAAATTGGCTAAAAAAGTATTTTATTTTATGGGGAAGACACTTTTTCCTGATCTCCAGACTGGTTCTGAATTCAATAGGGAGGAACTTTAAAGGATTCTAGTAAGGAAGGAAACAAATTCTGCAAGAAAACAAGATTATTAAGGGAAGAATGATAATGCCCAAAACAAATGCAAACTCCCAATATAAAATAAAAACATTTTCAAAATAAACAAATTATTTGATCTTCAGTTTAGTTTCAAAATTAGTAAGGCCCTTAAATTTCTACCTAGAACAAACAATACCCTAACTTTATTGAAGTTATTTTAGAAATTAAATCAGACTAAATAACAATGACAATATAATCATTGCAAATTCATGCTGATTATATTACAAAAGACCAGTGCTATTTAACCTTGGGATTATATAAATACAAAAACACAGAACTGTTATTTAATCATCAATCATTAAGACCTCTAAGTTCATCAAGTGCAACCATTAAAGTTGGATTCCTTTACTGTGCTCTAGCACAGTATCTCATTCTATCATTTTAGTTTTAAAGCCACTTAGTATAGCAAGCCACCTTAGTAGCACTGGTGAGATCACACCTCAAGAACTGTGTCCAATTCTGGGCCACTCACTTCAAGAAAGACACTGAGGTGGTGTAGTGTGTCCAGAAAAGTTCAAGGGACCTGGTGAAGCGTCTCCACACATGTCCTATGAGGAGTGGCTGAGGGTGCTGGGTTGTTTAACCTGGAGGAAAGGAGGCTCAGAGAGACCTTATCGCTCCCTATAACTGCCTGAAAGGAGGTTGTAGCAAGGTGGGAATCAGCCTTTTCTCCCAGGCAACTAATAATACAATAAGAGGACATAGCCTCAAGCTGCACAGGGAAGGTTCCTTTTGGACATCAGGAAAAATTTTGTCACTGAAAGGTTGTTAAACTTTGGAATGGAATGCCCAGGGAGGTGGTGGAGTCACCATCCCTGTAGGTGTTTGTCTTGGGGTGACCGTATGATGTGTATCCCATATCGCTGCCTATGCCCAGAAATTAATTTTTGTGCCTTTCGATGCCTCCAAACTGAGCCTGAGAGGGGGAAGGAAAACTGAGCAAAACTTTCTCAAAGCAGTTTGCAGCTTGTTCAAGGTCACACACAGATAGCAATTTGTTTCCCAGCTGTGGCAGGGGAGGGAGGAAGCACCCAGCTTGCTGCTCCTAGGACAGTTTTTTTTGGCCAGTGGTTCAGCTGCTTTTTCTCTGGAGAGAGACTGAGAGTTGAATTTTTCCTTCCCTGGAATTTCGGATTTTCTCCCTTTTCTACTGGACTGCTTGATTGCTTTAACATCAGAGCACATTGGGAGGACTTTCCACCGGGCACAGAGGGCCTGGCCCTGGGCCAAGCCCCAGCTCCGAGGATACCAAAGGGAGGACTCTAACACTTTCCCAGGTTTCTTCTCCACAGGGAGAGATTTTATTACTTAGCATTATTATCCTTTTCCCATGTGTTTGTTAAATAAATAGCTTTTATCTCTTTCACTTTCCTTTGAGGAAAATTTATTTTTTCCTGAACCTGGTGGGGGAGGGGTGGTTGTGCCTTCTCTCAGAGGATATATTTCTAAATTTGGCCAATCCAGAACAGTGTTCAAGAAACAACTGGACATGGCACTTAGTGCCATGATCTAGTTGACAAGGTGATGATGGGTCAAAGGTTGGACTCAATGATCTTGGAGGTCCTTTTCCAAACTAAATGATTCTGTGTAATTCTGTAAGTACACCCTATCCAAACAGCTTTTCCACACAAGATTCAATCTCAAAACAGAAAAGAAATTACATTTACAGTAATTTCCTGAAACAAAGAGGAAATGACTGTGAAACCTGACCAGGTTTCACCAGATCCTTTGAAGTAACAGGGACCACAACTGTTCAGAAACTAGGCAGAGATGAAGAGCATGAACTATTCATTTAACACAGAACAATAAATTGATTTCGCCTCCTTCAATTTTTACTCTAAAAATGTTTCTCTTCTGGTTACTTTATTGGGAATATTTGGATGGCTATCAAGAAGATATTAATTCTACTTTGAGATTCATGCAGGCTTTCTAGAAAGTTCCAAAATGAAACAAGACTTTGATCCTCCAACTGAATAGGAAAAATTAGGTAATTTACCTCCCCCGGCATCTAAGTTTGGGATGCCATGAAGGATAACATAGTGCAGGAAAAGAGGGGTTGCATTCATTTTCACTGATCCAGATAGAAGGCCACTTAAGAACTGCACATATCTAAAAACAAAAAGTTTATCTGAATTATATAAAACCACTAATACCAGGAAAATACATTATTTACACAATGATATTTACAGATTATGGGTAATGAATAGCATTGTGACAATGCACGTAACTCCAAAATAATAATCGTCACAAAACAGCATGAAAAGACACTTAAATTTACCACTGTATTAAATCCATGGCTGTCACATTGCTATTGTTGATATCTTTATTTTAGTTATTTACATTAATAGTCTAAGTAAGAAATGAAGTAGAAGAGATAGTAAAGTCAATTGTTTTGGTATGCACTCCTAGTTGCAACTGTCGTCTTAAATGTCTTTCACAGCAGCATGATATGTGCCCCACCCAATTTACAGTGAAGTTACCTTCATTAAAACAAGAATTGCCCTTGTCAGAATCTTAACATTAAGGGCAATGTGGTTAAATAACATCTTCATAATGAGAAGTGATCTCATTCAGCACAAAACAAGAGGAAAACTACCACAGTAATGTGAAAATTACTCTATTTCTGTGATTTAATACCTGGTTTGGTCACAAGCTCATGAGCAAATACATGCAAGTAAGCATCACTGCAGTGTCTTTTAATTTTGCCACTGGCTTTCAGTCCCTTTTTCTTCCATGCCTATGAGAAGACTTTCATTTAACTTTATTCTCAGGAATGCATAGAGGAAAATCACCTCTTTTCCACCTTTATGCACAGATCTCATTAACTGAACTCCTGGTAACACCTCAGCTAAGGATATCCTGCCAAGTAACAACAGCTTTACTACCCCAGAATGGGGGTTGTGGTGGTTTAAAATAGGTTTCACTTTACAGAGAGTTTGCAAAGCTCAATTTATTTTGAAATGTTAAGAAAAGGCAACTTTTTTTTTTGTTTCCTCCTTCAGTCTTTCTGAAAGGATTTGGTACATCAAGAGCACATATTTTACAAATTGACACACCTAACATGACAAAAAACCAGTGTGTTAAAATGTTTTGTCAGTGACCTCTCATGAATTTAATAAATGAGTTTATTAATATCAGTGTGAACATTTTCTCTCTACCTGCTCAAATTCCAAAAATTTGACTGAATTTTTGAAAACCTTTCTCAAGGCAGTGCACTTAAGGGGCTTACAGACAGTTGGCTTATTTTTGAGACGAGTGTTCAAAGATTTATCCTAAAGCTTTATGAGTAATTTTTTTCACATGAAGGGTCTGTATCTGCATTTCTCATTTGGACAAATCTTCAACTGCTTATCTGAGAATGGATTCAAAATAGATCTGGTTTACAGTTACTTTTCTTGTCATTGTTACAGTACCCAACTAGCAGTAGGGAAAAGCTAAGTGACTTAATGGCCACAATTTATTTTTATCTATACAAAATTTAGTGGAGAAAAGGTTTCAAAGTGTGAAAAATGGGTGTATTTTCATATTTTACAATTTTGAGATCCACTTAAATTATACCCATTTATACATCAACTGGGTTTTAACAAGGATATCATTAATTACCCAGCAATGGTTTCAGAGAAAAAGCATATTAAAAGGCCACTGACTGATCAGAATGGGAACAAAAGAGTATAAAATTATCCACAAATATTAAGAGAGTTGGTTTTCCTTTCTCTGCAATAAGATTAGTGATCACTGCCAGGCTAGGCAAAGGTAGGAGAGGTGAGATTCAGGAGAACAGTTCTAACAAACAGTTTGGAGAACCACCTCTGTTCTTATGAGAAATGACACTCCAAAGTATGTATGTATGTCTGGAAGATGGTAAGGGCAGCTCAAGTTCAGTACTGGTGAGCAAAGATGCTAACTCCATAAGTCAAGAAGCAAACTGAGTATCTCTGAGACCCTCCCCCCGCAGTTACCCCCAGAAGAATTAAGCAAGTGTCCTTGAAGGGGGGTAGGAAAGATAGATGCGACCATTTATACCTATTTAACTTCTAGCCTTAGGGCTCACATACAGTTCACCTAAGTTAGTAGCTACTGAAGCTTCCTGTCAACGTGGTTGAAAAACTGCCCTGATACACAATTCACAGGCTGTTGTGGGGGTTCCTGGCTCTCACTGAATTATGCCTGCTGCCTAGGGCTTCTGGATGGAAGATTAACACCACCTCTTTCCTTTTGCTGCTATGGTTCACACTTCTGTCTGGTAAGCAGCATTCTCAAATCCTTATTACTGAAATGCAATATACATATATGCAAGTACAAAACGGATCAGAAAAAGGCCAGTAAACTTCTACTTATGAAAAGTTTATTTCAGGCCTAACAGAATGTTGTGTTACTATTTTTCAAGTAAAAGGAGCTGTGCATGTCACCTAATGGGTTAAAAAGTAACTGGTAAGTTTTTATTTAGAGATTAACAGAACCAAACACCTTACACTAGTTGTTACTACTGATTTTTCTGTTTTAATTACTAGCAAAGTCTTATACTTTAAACAACTTCTAAACAACCTACTGCATGCATGTGGCTTAAGACAAAAAAATGAACAGTAATTACCAAATCAAACCCAGATGATATTTTATATTTCTAAAAGAGGTTCACCTATATCACAATTACTCGTCTGATGGATATCAGTCTCTTTCGGTACTGAATCCTTCAATTACCTCTCATCAAAACAAGGTACACAGTGAATCCCAGAACTATTCACTTTCCGAACTGCTTATTACTTTGAATCCTAACTCAACCTTTGCCATACAGACAGACTGAAATGGTAACACATCCAGATAAACATAATGGATATTGCATGCTTTGACAAACATTTACTAGTATGGACATGGGATAAGGGCATAATCTGCAGATCCTCTAAACAAGTAGTAAAAATATCTTTATTGCACAGTAATCAGCACACATTCCATACTCATCATTATGCCACAGAAAAATGAGTTTATTGTTATCTTGGAAGAATCAAGAAATAGATTGTGGCATCTCTTTGTTAACAAACAATGCAGTGAGAACCCATTTAGATAAGTGTGGTACAAAAGGCCTTGTCTATCTGGGGCCACATGTAGGAACTGAAAGAGAGATCTCATCAATCAAGGAATATTAATATAAGATGAAGTGCTGAGAATTCAGGAAGCACTGGAGGATCTTGTGAAAATAGCCTTCACATAGCTGGGGAGGGAGTAAGGGATGGGAGCAGAAGATAATGATGACATTTCCTGTTGATATAAATTAGAAACAAATTGAATACCTTCTTTGGGACGGCTGCATTAAAGCTGAAACTTTATCATCAAAGAATTTCTTCATAGCAAATCTGTCTAGAGCCTGATCAGCACTGTCAAAAAAGAGACATGAGTTATTCTGCTTCAGTGTTATCTTGAAAATTCAGCAGGTTACTTCTTGAAATATGCAAAAATATTTGGAAGAAAAAAAGGAGGGAAGTAAAGAAAAATAAAAGAAAGAAGCACCTAACTAGCAACTCTAGTACTTTGGCCATTGTGGACGATGATGTTTATTCCACTGACACCTTCTCATTCAACACCTTAAGATAGTTTCCTTCCTAAGCAAAGCACCTACTTCCTTATTCAATTAATTGGATTGCATACTTCCAAAATGAATACGTTGAAATCAGAATGCAAAAAACTTTGGCAAAACCAAGCAGCTCAGGCTCCCAAAGAAGGATACTTGCCATAATTTCTTGAGTGTGCCATTGGGGAGTTCTCTCTATAAAATATAAATTTATTTTCTTTTTCAGAAAGAACAGTAGTACCAGGATAGAGGTTCATTTAAGCAGTCAACAATTCATTCAGCCTTTTTTTTCCTGTACCCTGAGCCATGAAAGAGACTATCTTTGAAAAAGAACTATTTTACATCAGACAACCACAAACTCTTCAAACACACAATCAAGGAGCAACAAATTCCAAAAAATACATTTTCTTCTATTCTCTATCCAGAATGGCTCTGATGTGGGTCTTTTTTGGGTGAAGGAAGGCATGAGGCTACAGAAAAAAAGAAAAAGACGTGCCAAAAATTAGTAAGAATGCTGTTAATCACATATGCCAAGTAATGTGCTATGCTGATTCTTATTTATCTATTCCAGATAAAAACAACATGTCTCATAACAGATGTAGTTCACAGTGTTAATTTACATCAGAATATAAAAGATCTGGAAGTTCCAAAATAAAACTACACATTAGAATGTCAACTTTTAAATTCCACAACTAGTTAAACCTAGGAAAACCAGAGGAAAAAAAGCTGTGCAAAGTACACATATGCATATCAGGATAAAAATGAAATTGATACCTTTTCCAAAAATTAATCAGAATGTGCCAATTGTCTTGACAGGGTGCTGGATCAGGCTATAAAGTCAAGCCTTTTCTTCATGGGTGTTAAAAATTACATAGTGTGTACTTAAAATATTCTTGACCCAAAACTCTTTCTCACCCAATCCATCATATATCTTCATACATCTTCACCCACACTGTCATCCAGAATTTAGGCAGCCCATTCTTAACTGGCCAAAAACTGCTAGTACTTTGCTTGTTAAAATAGAGTTTACCAACAATTGCAAAGAGCTCTGTTTGACCTCATTAAATTTGATGACACATTATTCCTTCCTAAATGAGAAAATTTGATATTATAACTAAAGGGCGGTTGCATCAATAAGGGTTTTTCATAGAATCATAGAATGATTTTGCATGGAAGCGACCTTAAAGATCATCTTGTTCCAGCCGTTCTGCCATGGACAGGACACCTTTCACTAGACCAGGTTGCTTAAAGCCCCATCCAAACTGGCCTTCAGCACTTCCAGGAATGGGGCATCCACAACTTTTCTGGACAACATGTTCCAGTGTCTCACCACTCTAACAGTAAGGAATTTATTCTTTATATTTAATATCTAATCTGAATGTACCCCACTTCAGTCTGTAGCCATTCCCCCCCTTGTCCTATCAGTGCATTACTTTGAGGAAGTCCCACTCCACCCTTCTTGTAGGCCTCCTTTAGGTACTGGAAGACCACTAGAAGGTCTCCTTGGAGCCTACTCTTCTTTCAGACTGAACAACCTCAACCCTAACCCTTAGCCTATCTTCACAGCAGAGGTGCTAAGCCTATATTCACTAGATTCCACTAAGCCTAGATTTTTTTGGCATGTTGTCATGGTTCAGGAATGGAATTCCCTAATTTAGTGGTCCTACTGAAACTCTCCAAACCACACTGCTGCTTGCTTCCTCCCTCCTCTCCCCTTCCCCTGCAGTGGGATGGAGAGGAGAATTGGAGGCACAAAGGCAAAGATCACAGGTTTTGATCTTGGAATAAGAACAATTTACTGGACACAGGAATGAGATAAGAAAATTAATAGTAACAACAACAATACTAATGACAGAGGGTAGAAGAAAGGAAACGTTATTGCTCACTGTGGAGACCCCCAACAATAGACAATGCTGGATGGCTCCCTCTGCTACACTTTCTCAATAGGAAGGGATCCCTTCTCCCTTGAAGGATCCCCTTCCCCCCACCCACAGCAATGACATGAGGTAGTATAGAATAACCTCTCAGTACTGGCCATGCTCCCACAAGCATACTGAAAAAATTAACCCTGTCCTGTCCAGAACCAGGACACCTATGCATACTGACAATTATGAACTTTCTTTAGTGCGAACATCTTCAAAGTCTTCTAAGTACCACTTCAGACACAGTCCATGGCACCCTCAACAGCAGCACCTGCAGTAATTTCTGCTTCTGCAAGGTTGCTTTGTACCATTTTCAAGAGTCTTGATAATGCTACGGATATACAAATCCCAGCTGGGAAACCCCCAACCTCATTCTTACACAGAAAAGTTAAGTTTTGGATAGCAGCTGCCAGATATCAAGAAAGTTAAAGAGGGCTTCCAAGCTCACTCGTCTCCTGCAACTTCACTGGAGGAATCCTGAATTTGTTTGGGGTAAAAGGTGATAGCTTTCATTGCTGGGCTTAACAAAACAACACCTGAATGGGACTGTAATGGTGTTACTAAAATGTATTTATAGCCAGGTACCACCTTTAAGGATGATATAATACTGCAGCACGGAAATCACAGCACAACAACTGTACTACCCTCACTTGACAGTTTTTGTCATTCACAATACTTCTCAACAAAATATGAATTTGTGGCAATCACTCTGACAATTACTAACTGAAGCAAGTATTTTTTTCAGCACATATTGGTGTATATGCACCAATGTGTGTATATGCAATGCACTTCGTTTCTTGGTCTGTAATTACTTATAAATTGGGTTTACCCTAACGAACACAGATTATTTTCCAGAATTCTAGTTTGACTGACATCCATGAGTAATTTACCATCAGCCTCTAGTGATTCAAGATGCCATCAACTACAGTAGTGGATCAAATCTATTACTGACAGGCTGGTGTAAATTCAGGACCAAATTTGATTTAACCATGGCATTTAGAGTGCATTTTTATTTTAATACATTTATGTATGTATATAAATAAAAAAACCCCAAGGGAAAGCAATTAGTGATTAGAAACCCAACAAAAAAATCTCCAAAACACATTTCATCCTTTTTGAGACCATTTATCAAATTGTGTCTTTTTTGATATAAATTGTCAATTGTCATTTCATAATTTGAACACTCCAAAAGAAACAATTAAAACCAAGTAATGACACACCTATTGTTTTAACTGACTGCAAAATAAAGTCTAGATTATTTCTTACACTTCATTCTGCACTTGGATCAACATCTAGGAATTCCCTATTCAAACACTGTTTCCAGCTTCTAATAACTGTTTTCCTTAAGTACTTAAGGAAAAATATCTCACTGATTCAAGAGGCCACTTGATGGACATGGAAAATACATAGATTTAATGGAATAAAGATAGTATCATTACATAACAATGATTTCTTTCACATTCCACCATTCATCTGAAAACATCCTTTAGAAAGGTTTTCTGCAAACCAATAAAATCTCAGTCTCAAAGGGACTTTAGGCTGTCACCTAGTCTAGTCTCCTGTTGGAAGCAGGAGTACAAGAAAACTGTCATGAAAGCAGGCTATGTTAAAAAAGCCATGTTCCAAAACTCTTTGAGAAGAAAACCTGACAAACCTTAACTGACAAACAGTAAGCTGACAGACCGTAGTCAACTAAAAGGGCTTTTTCCCAATATTTATCGTAAAAAACCACACAATATGCATTATTCACACTTACCTTGCAGAAACATTGGTGAAGTACATATATGATGATATGACTACACCTATCCTTCCTTTTCCTCCCTGTAATAGGAAAAAGGGAATGATAACTTGTTTTATGTATTACATTATTGAGCATTATTCTATTTAAAACCCATACTAAATACAATTTTAAGGCAAGAGGTTCAGAGTCCTTTTGCTCATGCACCCTGTGCTGATGGAAAGGTGGAAATAATAGGCAGCATCTTATCTGTCAATGTGAACTGGCTGACAAATGGCATAAAAAAACACTAAGTAGGATTTCTATGTGCGTGCCTGTCAAGTCTTACCAGTTAAGAGGAATTAACTAGGGAAAAAAAAAAAGAAAAATTGTATGAACTATTCTAATTTCGTGTTATTTTTTCCAGAGATCATTCACAACAAGTCTAAACAATGTTGCAATTCCCAGGATGAAATGCTATAAAATACCTATTTTGGAACAAATAGGAGTTTCTGACAGGTTTTTGCGTTTTTATCTCCCCAACGCCCAAGATTTATAGTAACTGATTTTCTATGGATAACTTAAAAATGTTCTAAAATATTTTAAAATAATTTACATGACAAATTCAGTAAAATTTAACAAGCAGTAATTCTCACAGATTTCAAAATATTTTCAGTCCCTCAGCTGATAGTAGTTGGCTGTATCTATCTTTGTGGCTGGAAACCAGTATTAGCAAAAGGCATTTCTCAAGAACATGCATTACCAATTTGTATATAATTGTATACCTAGAAATACTTTGTTCCCTTTTCTTTTGTCCCATGTATGAGCCATTCTCCTGGCTGCATTCTTGCAACTAGTAAGATTTCAGCTGTTTCATACAATAATGGCATTCTGCCTGGAAGAAATTTGGGACTGGGGACTGTACAACCTGACTTGAAGACAAGTTTCGACCCCATTATCACCATCATTTTGTTTAGCATAACATCTGCCAGTGATACAGAGATAGGTTTGCCTCAAGTGTCACGAGCACAGCTACCAACCAGTTGTGAATTAATTTTATCCAAATTTAACTAAGGTTTTTCTTTATTTCTGTCTATTGTGAGCAAGCAGGAGGAAGAAACACAGCACACTGGTGGCTTTGCTCTAAGGCACTGCAATGATGCTGTCAGTTAAAACCTTTCAGAAGTATCCAGTAGGTCCTCAATGACCTCATTTCCTACCATAAACAGTCTAAAGAGATGATCTGTGATACAGTTCCTATCCTTACCCTGCAGCAAAATTCATGAGTCACAAAACACAGAGAATTTCCCATCAAGCTGGAAAAACCTCAAGCTTCTAAATACATTCACAGAAGTAACAGTGGTGACCTTTGAAGGATGTGGAGTAATATTGGTGCATGCTATACCTGCAGCAAGGGCTAGGACTTCAGTCACAATAAAAAAGAAATCTTTAAGAAGCATGCAAGGCCAATGGATTTAAGCTTTCTTACACCAACAGAACATCTGGCACACTGTTGCCAACATTGAAAACAGATCAAGCTTTTTATTTTTTAAAATGAGAAAAGGACAAGGTTTTTTAAAATGAATACAAACTCATCCATTGCACTTACTCTGCAATGGATCACCACCACGTGTTGAGGATCATTGTCCAGCCAGGACTCCATAGCCTTGCAGATGGTGCAAACCTTATCAAGAAGTGGAGCATGGAGATCAGGCCACCCTACATCCATAATCTGCAATTAAACAAGTAACATTTATTAAGAGACACCTTGATCCTAGTATCACATACTAAAATCTGGATTCAAATAATTGTCGTGGTTGAAAGTCTCCACAACTTTTCCAATCTCAGATAATAATGCAATTCAATTGTCATGATGCTTACAGATCTCTTAAGTGGAAGAGGGAATTTGTTGTTTTTTAAGACACTAGTACTTTTAAAAAAATAAATTAAAAAAATCTTCCTCCTCCTCCCCCCGTCCCAATCTCACCAACTACTTAAAAGTGACAACATTTCTGAAGGTCTTGATTTCTTAAAAGATTTTTCAGTTAGAATTTATAGTATTTTATAACAGTAAATACAATCAGAATTAGAACAAAGAACGATTTTTGACGGGTTTCATTTTATTTTCAGTTTATTTCCTTCATGTGCAACAGATTACAGCATGTTGAAATTTTGTTCAGGTTTTCTATTCACTACATCATACAGTTTACTAAGCCTATTATTATTATATGCATATTTACTAACAAAACATATGCAATACATACATATTATGCATAGAACATATGCCTAATATTAAAAAAACCAGCAACTATGAGCCATCCTTCATGATCAATAAAGCATGCAAAAAGTTAAAATTAAGAGGGGTTTAAGTACTTTCCTCAGGTAGCTTATCTCTGTACATCTACTGCTGCAAATGTACATCTGTACTACTCTGGCCTTATAACAGAGGCTGAAGAGTACCTGCACACCATTTTTTACAGCAAACAAACACATCAATTGGTAAGAAGGAACAAGAGTCAGACATCAATCATTCTGACATTCCTTATGTCACTGTTGTGCAGAGAAGCAACTATTCAAAGGTAGTACAAAATGGAAGTCCTTATCTGAACCGAGTTCACTAGCTTCAGCTGACTGTATATTACAGTATACAACCCCAGTAAACTGTGACTGCACAAAGAAAGTATACTCGAAGTAAAAATTTTATCACCCAATAGAAGTTTTTCAGAAGTCACAACAGGCTTCTGGTCCTGTGTGTAAAGTCTAAGAAAACAACAGGAACAGCTGTGTAAAACACAGATCTAACAGACAGAAAACAGAACTTGCGAAAAAATAGAAAGGGATGCATGTCCTGGGTTGCAGTATATTCTATTACCATCCTCATGAGGTGTTGAAATCAGGTGGGGCAGTGTTTCCTTGCCTCCTCCCTCCAGACTATCTTTCTGTTAATGGCCCATCATTGTCCTGCTGCATGACTCAGAGATAACTCCCTCCAGACCATCTTCTGTTAATGAGCCTAATCAACACTTGGCCTCATGACTCATTACCCCATTGTGAGATGCTCCACCCAGAGGGAGGAACCAAGCATTCCATCCTGGATATAATCTGAGATTCTGAACACCAGAAACTACCCTTCCGCTGGATTTCCAGAGGACAGGAGCTACACAGCCACCACTGGACTTTCTGAGGAAGAGCAGGCCCTTTTTCTACAGGATCACCACTTCAGAGGACTGCAGCCACCATTCTATCAGACTGCTACCACCACCCTGACTAACAGGGACTCAGGTTGTATCTTGACTCTATCAGTTTGAACCAGTGTTTTCTGCCCTTATTTTTGTTTTCCTATTAAATTGTTATTCTGACTTGGTGTCTCCCACTAGTTTGTTTTCAAACTAGTACAATGCATGTGGGTTTTTTTATTATCTTCCAAAACTTCTGCTCTTACTCTGTATATCAACAGTTGCACAGCTTCAGGGCTTATCAGGCCATTTAAGTTGTATTTAACACTAGAAAGCTATGTTATGGAAGACAATCAGTACCTTTGGGTTAAGATTGGCAAGGTCATATCTCTTTTCAGAGAGGTTTAACACCTGTTCAGAAAGAAAGAAAAAAAAATATTAACCATCAAGACTCTATAATTTATGCAGTAAATAGCTGTATTTGAAACATAAAAATTACAAGAAACTACAGTGATATGGCTTCAGGTTTGGCCACTGTTCTACTAAACTAAATTAACATTTGATGTCAGGTAGCACTTGCAAATGTATTTTAGATATTCAATTATTTTACAATAAAACTAAAGCTAAACTTAAATGCGCATTTTGAAAAAGGACAATTCAAATTCTACTACATCTTATTTAGTTTGCATGGCTTTGAGTCAGAGGTATCCTGAGAGAGCTGGATACCATGCATGCAACACAGAGCATAAGAACTAACAATGAGAAGTCTGGGAGGGTGGTACAGTGTTACATATTTGAATTTTCCTGCCTGACAAGAAAGTATTGGTCTGTCAAAACTTTGCAGGGAAGATATGACATACCTATTTAACTATAGCTTAGCCTATGAGATCTTCTAACTCTTCTGCTAACCCACTAAACAGCAAGTTACCTTCCACTTAGTGCTTAATAAGGAACAAATGAAGAGATAGACCGCAGAAATTAACAAAAGAAAGCACTGTATACAAGTACAATTGACTCTTTCATTAGAAAGTACCTTAAATTACTATCAATCAATAACAAAAAGCTGAAATATCAATACTCAAGAACTGAAACAATGCTACAGAGGCAGATTCTCTTTCACAGTGGGGCAATTTCACATCCCGAGTTATGTACAGATGGCATACTCATTTAAAAAAATTCTCATGAATTACACTGAGAGAATGGAATAAACAGATCATAAACATGAGAAAGAGTAAATATGAGGTAAGTCCATTATACAGCTTACTGCTACCCAAGGACAATTTAAGGACCCTTTCCTAAAGTATAACACTCTTCTAAAGTATTACCCTTTTGCGTTAACTAGCACTCTCATCAGCTGTCTAAGCAAAGAAGCCAAAACCTGAACAGGTTAAAGTAACTACATCACTATACTTATCCTTCCTGAAATACCAATAGTAAAACAGGAATGAAACCAATATTGTATTCTATAAGTGACACCATTTTTTGGGTAATTTTCTATTAGCTTCAATAATTGGAAAACAAATTAACAGAGAGGTGCAGTTCTCAATACAGATCTCAATACAGAATTCTTAAAATTAGTGCTAAAGCTATATTAAGAAATCAATTACCTAAAATTTTCCACAGGAAAACAAGGGCTACTTGACAAAAACTTTTTTATTCAACTTTGTTATTGTATTTAAACTTAATAACAATTTAAAATTCCTGTGTGTCAGGATACAGTCCTGTTCATGATGGGTATTTGTTACTGCTGGGTCAGACACCAAACTCAAAGATGCTGTTGTACCCAAATCCCTGTCAAGCTATAGTGATCACGCTGAGATACTCCAAGAATCCCAACAGCACAGAATAGAGATCAGAAGGTACAGGAACCAACATTTTGCATACAACAAAACAAGACACCACAGAAGTCTTTGAAGAGAAGCATATGGTATAAGTAGATGCCACTGTGTTGTTTTTGGCTGGGGTAGAGTTAATTTTCTTCACAGGAGCTCACATGGGGCTGTGTTTTGGATTTGTGTTGAAAATGCTGCTGATAAAACAGGGATGTTTTCATTATTGTTGTGCAGTGCTTACACATTTCAAGAGCTCTTCTGCCTTCACACCACCCCACCAGTGAGTGGGCTGAGGATGCACAAGAAGCTGGGAATGGATACAGCCAAGACAGCTGACCCCAAGTGACCAAAGGGATTTTCTATACTATATGACACTCTCAGCATATAGGCCTAAGGAAAGAGGGAGAGGAGACATTCAGAGTGATGGTGTTTGTCTTCCCAAATCACCATTATGCATTACAGAGCCCAGCTGTCCTGGGGATGGTTGAACATCTGCCTGCCCATGGAAAGCAATTAATAATTCCTTGTTTTGCTTTGCTTGTGTGTAAAGCTTTTGTTTAACCTATTAAGCTTGTCTTACGTATTTTCTCACTTGTACTCCTCTGATTCTCTCCCCCATTCCACTGGTGAGGAAGCAAGTGAGCAGATGTGCAGGGCCAAGTTACTGGTTGGGATTAAACTGTGACACATCTGAACATTAACTGCATCCTTTTTGGTCCCTTTTTGGCATATCCTAGGTCTGCTTTGTTATATTTTGGTACAAGAAAGAGGAGCATTAATCTCAGTTTCTAAATTTTCACCTGTTGGAAAAGTCATGCTTCTTCTGGGAACTGAAGTCTACAGGGAATATGTTTTTTTAGAACATCAAAGCAGAGAAAAATTTACTGTAAGCTATTGACAGGCTTTCATCTCTCCTTAAAGGACTCTGGTCTCAAACTGTCAAAGTATAATTCTCTACTGCTAGAGAAAATTAGGTACTTAGGGGTTTTTTCATACTCTTCATAATAAACTCAAACAGGAAACAATGCACTCACTCCTTTCACTGCTGTGAAAGGAAAATGACTAGATAAAAAACGACAAATGCTGATTTGTAGTATATGTTCTGTTAGCTGAGACCCTGACCCAATAAAAGAGTAGAATTGTTCCCATCAACTTCAGCAGGACTGCAGACTTGCATACCATTTTGTGGAGGTTTTGGGGTTTTTTTTCTTTGCTGATATACATGTGCCTCTTGAGCAAGCTGAAGAGGTATTCAAAACATGAGAAACAAATGATAGTTTAAAAACAAGGTCTCTGAATCTACAACCTGGCTGTGCTTTGTCAGGTTATTTTGCAAATTTGCACACACACATTTGAAGTACATGGCATCAAGCTTTCTTTTTATCAAGACAGCTCATTTCCAAAGTGCCCGTTAAAAAATAAATTAATAAATAGAACAAAATTAAAACAAAAGATAAAAAAATCCCAACTTTGCAAGAGAAACTGACTACAATCCCTCTCAGAGACAGACACTACAATCCTTCCCAGACACTAAACCAGACTTACCATATACCAGATTTTTATAATACAAACAAGTATTAAGTGAGGTTTGACTGGACAGACTACAAGCTTACACTGTTGTCACATGGAAAAGGCCAGAGAACAGCTGATTTTGAACCTATAAAGGTTTACACACAGGTCACCTTCAAACTATTACTATTTTGTGCCTTATAAGCTACCAGTGTGACATGGTTTAGCACGGCTTGGGTTTTAGTTAAGGAGGAATCCACCAGCCATGGAAGTGATTTTTTTACAAGGAGCTGCAGACAGCTTCCTCCAGACCCGACAGAACCAATGAACTGGCTAGTTTGAATATTGACAACTCTGTTAAGCCATTTCAGAAGCTCGACACGCCTCTGTGATCCACATTTAAGAACGAACATAGCCAGGGAAAGCTCTCTTGCTTCCAGCTTTTCGGAGAGGTAACTGGGAGGCTCAGCACGGCGCGGCCTGGCCAGGTCGGCCCTTGGCGTGGGCCTGGGCCAGCTGGGAGACAGCCACCCCAGAGCCACGCAGCCCTGCTCCATCCACAGCCCTGCTCCATGTGGGCGGGCCCACGGCGCTGCTCAGCCAGGCCCCCCGCCAGCGCAGCTGCTGAAATGAAATGCTACACTGAAATGAGCTCCAGTCGCCGCCCGGCAGAGATTACGTGACCAACAGCGAAAAGCGAATTCCAGCTGCAAGGCCCGGGTGAGACTAACTCTTCAAGTGCTGTAAGATTACTCAGAACAGATGAAGCCTGCAGACATCAATCCTCTCACAAATCAAAGGAAAGGGAAAGGTGAAGGCACGTAAAGAAAACACCATAGAGACACCAAAGTCAGTGAGGAAGGAAGAGCTGAAGCCCAGAGAGAGGAGAAAGAGGAGATGCTTCAAGCTTAGAAGCTGAAATTCTATTGTAAAGCTATGGTGATGGACTATGATGCATCAGAGTACCCTTTGTAATTTCATTAAAAGCATGGGGGTGTGGAGCGTTCAAACCGCAACCATGAGCAAAGGCACCTGTGCTGAAATAAGCAAATGTTGAAGTAGCTGTGATCTAATAAGAAGCTTGAACAGAGAAAGAGATTAGTGATGAAGACCATTGCTCCCAGGGAAAGAGGAGAAGACCTCTGTTCCCAGAGATGAAGATGATCCCAGAGATAGCTGAAGAGAACCTTTGCTTCTGAACAGCTCATCCTTAAAATGGTACCCCATTAGCTAAAGATTGAACCCTCAAAAACAGTTGTGGGGAAAGCTCTAAGTCAAGGGAAGGGACTTTCACATGTGAGCAGAGAACCATCCCAGGCGGCTATCTTGCTGTGACATTGAAGCCATGAGAGAACTGTTTTTTGTGGAGATGTCTCCATAGCGTGAGCAAGAGACTCCTCTCCCTAAGTGAACTGAAGAAAGACTAGTATAGACGTGGTAAACTGACCGGAAAAAATCCCAAGTTTTGTCTTTTTACGTTGTCAGTGGGAGAAGAGAGGAGAGGTGGGGTGTGCCAGTTTGGCCAAATTTAGAAATATATCCTCTGAGAGAAGGCAGGTTACAAACCACCCCTACCCCACCAGGTTCGGGAAAAAAACCTTTTTCCTCGAAGGAAAGTGGAAGAGATAAAAACTATTTATTTAACAAATACACAGGGGGAAAAAAAAAAACAACCTAATGCTAAATAATGAAACCTCTTGCTGTAGAGAGAAAACCTGGGAAAATTTCAGAGTCCTTCCATAGTCTCTCTCTCCCCCTCCCTGGAGCTGGGACGGGGTGGTGGGCCCACCTCCAGGGCCAAGGCCTCGGTGGAAATTCCTCCCAATGTATTCTGATGTTGAAACAGTCCAGCAGAGAAAAAAGGAAAAAAATGAAGTCCCAGGAAAACAGAAGTTCAACTCTCTGTCTCTCTCCGGAGAAAAAAAGGAGCTGAAAAACTGGCCGAAAGCAAGCAGGGTGCTTTCCCCAATCTCCTTCTGCTGCTGCAGCTGAACACAGAGAGCCGTCTCTTATCTCTGTGTGGCCTTGAACAAGCTGAAAACTGCTTTGAAGAAGTTTTGCTCAGTTTTTCCTCCCACCTCTCAGGCTCAGTTTAAAGGCACAGAAAGGCACAAAATTAATTTCTGGGCATAGGGCAGCAATATGGGATACAACATCATAAAGTCACCCCAAGACATGGGGGGAGGAGAAGTGTTCTGAAGGTTTATGCTGACCTTTCTTTTTTTCCTTTTAGTTCTGTTAATAAACTTCTTTATATTCTTTAAAGTTTTGTGCCTACTTTGCTTTCTCCTAATTCTTATGTCACAGAAGCAAAATAAGTAAGTAATGGATTTCGAGTTAAACCACTACACAGTGCCTGACGGAAGGGAAGCCAAGGGCACCAAGGCAGCATGCTGAGGACATCAGTCCACATCACAAGTTCGGTCTGGTTCATAATGCACCTATGACATCTCAGTTTGTGAGCAGAAGATAATGTGTTTAAATCATTAGTGGAATCTCTCCAGTAACTGATTTCCACTGTGAGTAAAGTTCATGTTCCTGAAGTCACACACTACCTAAAAAGACAGTACAAGAAAAAAAGTAAAAAAAATATTGGCCTTGTTTTAAATTCACCTTCATAGAACGAGCTGAGACAATACATGCCATGGCACTAGCCAGAAAACAGCATAGGAGATTAACAGCTTGTTATCACAATTTAAAAAAAATAAATCTGCACATGGAGCTCATTATATATTTGCTTAATTTCCTATAGAAAACTAAATGGCAGGAAAAATGCACCTAAAACAAGATAATGAGAAAGAGTTGGACAGACCATAACAACAGCAACCTTACTTTTACATGTTGCCTTCACAAGTGGAGACATGACAGGTGAGAGACTATCAGACACCCACCTGAGAACCCAGATGAAGCTCACTGCTACAAAAGAAGAACACAGTTCACATTGCAGGGTGTGTATCTTTTAAGAGCATGCTTTGAACAATGAAAATGGTCAGTGCAATTATTCTTCAGCATTTGACTACGTTATCACATCACCACAGAGACTGCACTGCCTCAGCAAAAAAAGTGTTTTCAATTACTAGCAGCTTAAAACACTGCTGAAAATCTTGCACTTGCTTACAAGGCTGTAAAGATGGACCAAAGAGTGACTTTCAGTTTATAATGGTATATGTGCACCTCAGGTAGTCTTCCTGCATGACAAAAGAAGATGCATCACAAATGGCTGATCTTACACATACCAAGTAATTATCACCATGTTTGGATTTGAGCATTCGTGTTACTTCTTGTAGATTGTGGAGGTAAATTTCCTCAGAACAACCAGCAGTGAAGGATACAGCAATAATCCGCTCTGTGATGTAAGTGAGGTCAAGTTCATAGCCTTCCTCCATAATGTGATCAAAGTCTGCGCTTCTGTGAAGAAATTAGATGTGGCAGTTCAGAGCAATGCAGCTGAGAAGAAACATGGCATATTAATGAGAAGAAATTGCAACTTGAACTCCTACAGCCAAACATCAGATGTTTCCAGTAATTTCATTACAATTACAACTCATTAAATGCCTCCAGAGCTCAAAGTATTCAGTTCAGAACACAAATGGAATTCTTCACCAGAATTCTTCACATCAAAACTATAGTGAAAAAATCTCTGCAACCAATAATGTGCAAAAGCAGCAAAATGAATACAAGCAATTTGACAAATACTAGCACAACAAACTTGTGAGTCAAATAGAAAATGTGTATGTACATATGTCTGTACACATCTCTCTGTAGAATTCTGCAAATGGTTTACAAATTGGAAGCTTGACCAGTGATATGTAAAACACTGCAGAGCTTGAAGCCTGCTCTGAGTAAAACTGAAGTGAATCTAAAACCAGTCCCAAAGGACAACAGACATGAGTGTAATTCAACTAATTTCACAGGTTAGTCTACAAATACTTAAACTTCTCCTTCTTTTCCAGGGCACAACTTTGTCCTTCTTAATAAAATATCAGAAGACTAGCTCTCTAAATATGCCCAGTTGTTTTCTCATAAAGGGATTATAAAATGGTACTTGCATAGCAGGTCATATCTTGCAGAAGACTGAACTCACAACCACAAAATCACAACCACAAATAACAAAGCCTAAACCCACCGCTGCACCACATGACACTGCTACATGAAACATGAAAGAAATACTTGCCGTGATACTTTGTCACAACTGAAAGAGGAGTTCTTCAAAGCACTGCTGGAATTCTGGAACAAAGAAAGCAAAACTATCAATCCAGAACCTTACTTGCTGTCACTGATGTCAATGTTTCTGGCTTTTTTCCTTGTTTATGATTTAGAAGACTGTAACAACAAGAGGATACGAGAGGATGTTTTGAATGCAAACACTGTAGTTATGCCCAGGTTATGTCTAACTTTCTACTACCTCTTCCAACTCACTGCTGCCAGAAGAGTCTTTTGTGACTCTTAGTCTTTAGTGCTCTTCTTGGTAACTGCATTAAGATTAGAGAAAACACAGCAGGCTTTGAGAATATAAAACTTGTATTTTTGTATAAACCTGCAAAAAGGAAGTTCCTCTCAACTGATTTTCTTATGACGATATTGAAATATATATTCCTGTATCAGACTCTTGAGAATTTACTGTGTAGTAGTTTATTTTTGTAGTTCCATTTGTTCAGTAATAGTAATAGTAACTGTAAATGAAAAAGTGCAAAAATATTCTCCCTCATGATCCACAGTAATAGAGTTTGTCTCACCTAATTGTAGCTGTCTCAGAATTAAGCTCCAGGATAGGTTTAAAAAGAAAAAAACCTACAGAACCCCTCCTTGGTTTCTGTTGGTCACACAGATATATCCATTGCTTAAGAAGTACTTCTGCATTTACTAAAAATTTTATGACTAAACTGTTTTGTAACCTGAATAATCAGACACTTAACAGCTTCCTCTGGTAAGAAAGTTAGTGATAAAATCATTCTCTATTTCACACTGTTGTGCCATATAAACTAGCAGAAATCCTAGTAGCATGCAGTGTATAAGCACATGAACAATAACATAATGCAAACCACTAGCAAAAAAAAACCATTAGTGAGATATATATTTACTGTATGAATGCTGTGTCACCAAACCATCAGAATACAAGTTTCCCCAAACAGGATTCAGAAGCACAGGGCATACCATCCATAAAGGCAAATCATCTCCATCCAAGTGAAAACAAACAAACAAACAAACAAACACTGTTCTCTGCCTTGCTACACAGTGGAGGGATAATGCAAAAAACTTGACTAATCTTCCAAGGCAAATACCATCTGGCATATCCCAGAATGGACTATTACACAGAAAATCTCACAAAACTAGGTATGATTTTCATTTCCTGCCAACTAAGAGCAGTAGAGAAGATGCACGACAATGAAAAACTGCTCCATATGGGGTGTTTTAACCACACCTGGGTAAAAATTTAGAGTTGTAACTAGGGTAGATTCAGTGAAACTACTGCTTGATATGCTGTGAGTAGGACAGACCACCCTGAGATTTTTCTTCCGTGAACTTCTCACCAAGATTCTTGTTCCCCTGCTTCCCTGGGACTGCCTGGCAATGCTGTTATAACCAGTATACCTGACAGTATAACCAGTCATACAATGAACAGTTTTCAAAGAAGTAAACACCTTCTATTCACCTATTTATTCAGTTAGTAGTTTTTATATTCCAAACCATACCACAAAGAAGTTATCTCTATGTAAGCAAGTGCAAGGAACCTTTTGGTCAATTTTACCTGCAGTTGTATGAAAGCTAGCAGGTAGAGGCAATTGCTTCTCAAAAGACAACCATCTTCTCTCCAGTCACGGATTTGTATTAATAAGCAAATTCATTGCATCCAAAGTACTGTGTCATTGCCCTTTTCCAGTAAAAACTCAAGCCATGCAACTCTCTCCTTTAACACACTCTGTATTGCTTCTTTTACCACTGTTGGCTCCTGCACCTAGTACTGGGCTCATCCCAGAGTTTGTTATGCCAACTTTCTCAAAAATTAGGTTGTCAGACAAAACCGTCTCAGAGTCCCCTACAGGCGAAGCATGATACAGAAGCTAAGAAACAGTCTTATATTTAATTCTGCATCATTTTCACCAGGTCACAACAGTCACTAGACATAAGGTTTACAGTATAGCCTGCTGTCAATGCATGCATAGGAAGTGGGCCAAGCAGTCCAATTAAACTAAAGCACAGATTGAACAAAACAGACTTTTGAGATCAGCCCTGTTTATTCACCTTTTTTTGACACCACAGAGTGTGAATTTCTTTATGGATTACCTGGCTTGCCTCAAATAGCAGGCTTGCGCTTGTCCCAGGCAGCAAACAGCATCTCATACCTTTACAATCTTACTTTGAGCTGCTTCACAGCTTCAGAGCAAAAACATGACAAAGGTATAGTACAGGCCATCTCACACCATGGGGCACAGAGGTGGCATTGAGACAACTTCTCCACAAGTCCAGAAACAGAAGGAATAAGAAATAAATAACCTTTCTGCTAAATCTGCATCCCCTGTTCTATGATGAAAGGCTGTCTCTCAAAGAAAGAAATGGAGAAAATCATGTTAAAAAAAATGCCTGCAAAAAAGGAAGTATCTGTAAAAAAAGTCATTATCTCAGCTAGATGATCATTCTCAACTTTTCCAAGAACAGAATAAGGAAACTTGGGTTACAGGCAGTAGGCTTACATAACTCAGTAGGCTTACATACTTCATAGGCTAAAGTCCTCTGTAGTAGAGCTTCTGACATCAGAAAGAGTATGAAAAGGACAAAGGATGAAGGGAGTTCAGTTTTGTCCCAGACAAATTCATTTGCATTTTTGCAGTACCACTGAGTTACTACACAGCTCTGGAAAAATAAGTAAATCAAAAACCTAATATGTGAACTACTAGTTTCCAACACCAAAATAAAATGTGGGCCACACATGGGCTTAGAAATACTAGGCAGGATTTTGACTTGCCCCTTTTGAGACTAGAATCAAAGACAGGCTAAGGAAGACAAATGAAAAATCAATCAACTGCCTTTCCTAAGCCCCTGTTGCTGGCATACAGTAGTATTAGTAGAATAATACAGTATCTGCTTAAAAGTTTTCTCAGCAGAATATAAGAAATCCTGGTTTCAAGGACTGGGTTGTTCTAAACAGCTGAATCAGCTGCACATCAACCATATATATGTTCCTTTGACGAACAGCACTACTGAAAACTCAGGGCTACAAGATCTGGCATGCATTCGCGTAGCTCATCTGTTTCTCTCCTGGGCTCCTTCTTGAATGAAAGCATTAACAGGCATAAGGATCAATGAGTAGAAACTACAACTATCTGAAACGTAAATCAGTGAAGAATCTGTGACTTAAAGGTATCAGGACATATTTTGGAAGAATGATATGGATCTACTTCAGATAGAAGTATTTTATTTGTGCCTATTTTAATGTTGCTATAAGCAACAGAGAATTTGATTAGCTAATATGCATAAAATTACATGGGTTTTACACAGATTTTAACCATCTTATGAAACTTTTTTCCATGTGATTTTTCACCATTCAAACAGCATAAATAAAAACATTAATAGAGAGACTCATCAGCAGGACACTTGAATGCATTTGAACCAGATCTGTGATATATTTTCATTCTCCAAGCCATGGACAGGAATCAGAAGAAATTCTCCAACCTATTCTAAGGCACAGTGTAACAGTTCTATATTCTCCAGCATACTGCAGAAAAAGACAGGGCAATGAACTACACTGATTGTTGGACTGCTCACCATAATAACTCCTTCTGACACAGTGAAACATGTTGGATGTTTTGGATGAGAACCAGAATTTGCATAATCTTTTGGCCTCTGGCTTTAGAATGATTCCAAGTGCAGAAAATATTTATGCCTTGTGAATACAAATGTTTCTATGCCATTGTGTATCAATTCCTGTAGTAAATATTAAAAATTAATTTTAAATATTTTTTAGTTGACTCCACAGAAGAGATTTATTTCCACTGCAAGCAGCTATTTGTTTGAGAGCAAATTTAGTTTTGTTTTGTATACTGTGGTCCATAAAAATCCTGATCTGTTCCCTTGTGTAGTGTAACAGCAGGAGTCCATACGGATGTGCCCCTTGCAAGTGTCTGCAGAACTTATAAATCCCAGCTTGCTTTCTCTCTGCCAAAATCTATCCTGACTCTTAGCTGCTGGCAAAGCTGCTCCTGTGATTATTTCCTACAACATTTCAGCCAGAACTGCCATGCTCCCCAAACAAGTTCACTGTAGGGCTTTGTAATCCGCCTCAGTTTTAACAAGTTTGTTGGACCCTTGGGTATAGAGTTCTATCTACCAATCTGCCAGGGCAAGAAGAAACTAACCAGGCAAGAAGATTATCTTCCCACTCATTTAGATTCAAGAAAACAGCCCTGCTCATGGCCTGAAAGTTCCTTGTACAGTTGGGTTGTCTATCCATTGTTTGGTCTTTTCTTAAAAAATTGAAATTCATAACAGAGAGAAGGCACATAGCACATTTTTGCTACTAAGGACTCTTTAGAAGAAAAGTGAGCGCATGTAAAGTCATGAGGTATAATTGTGTCTTACTTAGTGTAAAATTTTACAGGTATACATGCTCACATTTAGAAAATTGTATTTCTGAAGCCTTAGTTCTACAATATCTCAAGACTAGGAGTTCACACAAAGCTTTGTGAGGTTAAAACCTAGCCCTAATTAGCACTACTGTCTTTTGCACACCTGCCTGCGTGAATCAGTTTTGTCAACACTCAAATTACTGTGTTCTAATACAAATCTGTGGGGAAAATTAATATATCCATGTTGCAGTGGGGTCTCCTGCAACATGCATTAGACAGCGGGGCCTGTGGAAAGAAATAGGGACTGATTCTTCATAGATGTTTCAGAGATCTTTATTCTCCAGCCATATGGCCGAGAGACTGCCGAAGAACTGAGCAATCACAGGACAACCAGGGTCCTTCCCGGGCAGGGGAACACAAAATAACCAATGGGGAACAGGATTGACCAGGGAGTCGGGAAACCCCTTAGGCCATGCCTCTACTCCAGGGTCCCCTCCCCCCAGACCCCACGCCGGGGGGGGAACCCCAACACTTCACCCTTTTGTTTTAACTAAAAGAGATTTAAGGCTTAACATTGAAAACAACTGGATAAACATAAGATAACAAGAACAATTTCAAAAGAAAACAAGCCACACTCCTGAGTCTCTAAATGTCCAAGCAGATTTTTTCTCTAGAACATCTTAGGGCTGGAAGAAGGGAGACAGGACTCTCTGAGCATGCTTTGTGGGGAAACTGAGGCAGGAGAGGGTTTCTTCCATTTATACCTGTTGAAACTTTAAACAACAATAGTTAATTCTTTCACCCCCCCTTGTCATCCCGCACTCGGCATTGGAAAGGGATTTTTGGGAGAACAATTGGTAAAGGCATGGTTTTGTGAGGGAAACCATGGGTGAAAAAATGGATTAGGAATACACTGGGGATAATAGGATATTGGATAAAAGGGAAAGGTAGGATTGGGAAAGGGAGACTATATGGGTTGCTTATAATGGGGATATTGTCTGACAAGACTACGATTTGCAGCATGTATACTGCCTTTCACAGAAACACCACCAGGCCCGGTAACATTTGCTGCTTGCGGGCCTTTCCTTCCTTGTATAATCTTAAACTCTACTACTTCTCCGTCTCCTAAGTTGGGGTGTATTTTTTGGGGTTATTCTTCATAATGGCAGTAAGATGAATGAATATGTCTTCTTTGTTGTCACATCTCGTTATAAAACCATAATTTTGTTTGATATTATGCCATTTTACTGTTCCTAAAACCTTAGCTACGATAATTTTTTCTTTTTTCCATGTCACTGCTGTTTTTTGTCTTGCTGTGCTCCTGCTTTCACTTTCGCTTTTGCTTGCTCCCGCATTGGAGCTGCCAGAGCTGCCAGGGCTGCCCATGTCTGCGCGCTCTCACCGCAGAGTCTCGACATCTTGGGGTCACATTCGGGGCCGCACGGGCCGGGCCAGGCCGCGCTGCTCAGCTCCCCATGCGCCGCCGCTGCCGCCATCTCTGGTCACAGCTGGGCTGCTGCTGCCTGGCATCGCGCCCACATCTCGGCTGGGCCTCTGCGCGGCGGCCACCCCACGCCCTGTAAATTACTCCATTCCGGCGCGTGTTTTGCCTATGCGCAGCTCTGCTCCACCACCATTTCTGCTGGCCATCGCCCGTGTGCCACCCCTCTTGGCCGGGCGTTCTCGGGGCTCACTCCACCACACGCTGTGCAGGGCCAGGTGGGCACCACCAGGTCCACTCCATCGCGCTGCTCCCACTGCGCCTGGGTCCACTGCCACCACCACAGCTTGCACTGGCCTGCCCGCACGCGGGAGCTGCCTCGCTGCCGCCCGCAGAGCACTCGGCACACATGGCCGAGGCCGCACGGTGTCTGAAGCATGTTTCCCTTCACAAGGACACAGCTGATATTGTTCAACAGTCTCCGTAATTAGATAATATTCACGGAAATATTCTTCCATCGGCATATATTTTGACTCAGAAATTAACTATGTCCAAACATTCTTCCAAAAGTCTTTGGTAAGAATCAAGTCCCAAGGAACGTAGAAAAAGGTTTTAAACAACCATGCCAGGAAGTGTCTCAGTTCTTTTTGAGCCTGAATTAAGCTAAAATTTACATATTGCTGTTCAAGAATCTTTTCAAGTTTAAGATAAATGTCCCCATGCGGCTTGGACAGCCATGAGTCTTTCCACGGTTCCTCCATAGTTTATGGAACAGCAAAACAAAAGCAAGAAGAGAAATCCAGAGAGTTTACTCACAAATCATAGTCGCTGTCTCCAGGGATCAATATGCAGCCCGCATTCATCACCATCTGTTGCAGTAGGGTCTCCTGCAACATGCATTAGACAGCGGGGCCCGTGGAAAGAAATAGGGACTGATTCTTCATAGATGTTTCAGAGATCTTTATTCTCCAGCCACATGGCCGGGGGACTGACGAAGAACTGAGCAATCACAGGACAACCAGGGCCCTCCTCGTGCAGGGGAACACAAAATAACCAATGGGGAACAGGATTGACCAGGGAGTAGGGAAACGCTGTAGGCCATGCCTCTACCCCAGGGTCCCTTCCCCCCAGACCCCACACCGGGAGGGGGAACCCCAACATATCCATATGTAAGTATTACTATATTAAGTGTTAGGTAAGGAGATTGCCTCAACTGACTAAAATAATGTATGTGCTCCAGCTTCAGTTGTAGCAGAGTTTCATAATTATGCTAGAGCTTTGAAACAGCTTCCTGAATGAGTACTATCCACAGGCATTGTAACGAAGCACAACAGACATAGCAGAGTGTAAAGATTTCTGCATTAATTCACATGTACCACATTGTGAGGCTCTGCAGAAGTACTGTATGGCACGACCCAGTAGCACCTAATACAAAGCTTCTGTATGTACGCACTCTATTTCCTGTAAAGAGATAGTTAATATGCAGAGTAGAAAAGAAAAAAGGTGGCGGCAGAGGGAAAGCCTTCAGAGTGGATCTCCTGAGTTTCTCTCAGACCTAGTTAAGATGCAAGAGATCAAAACTGAAGTAAACTTTCACCACAAATTTAGAGCACCTCTTAACTAACAGAAAATTATATGCACACAATTCTTGAATAGAAAGTGACAGAATCATTTCTGCTAGCCTTTGGCTGAAACAAGAAGTTCAATTTATTTCTTTCAAATACGTTAATATTAAGAATAAAATAACATTGCGGTCCATAAGGGCATGAGGAAGCCCTCTAAACGTAAGAAAATGCACTTCTGATTTCCCAAGTAAGAATGTGCTATCCATGCCTCAAAGCTACCCTGAACACTAGAATGAAGCTAACAAAATTTTGTATTCGAGGTAGTGTCACAACCAAGTCAAACTGTCTTGGCTGATGTTCACACAGCTTTCCTATAAAGCAGTAAGGGCTGACACTAGAAATATTCCATTAGCAGACACATTGCCAGGAAAAAGTAAGAGAGCTTTACTTTCCTGGACCAGATGCCATGAAATAATATGCAAAGGAGAGAGAGAAAGGAGAAGAAATCCCAGAGACACAAAACTGTTAAAGCAGCCTCTTCCAATTTAGTTAATAAAAAAAAAGGAGAACAAGCATGGCACAAACTTAGAAGGAAAAGAACAGAAAGACAAGGGATGCACCTCCCATTAGCACCACACAGATGAGATGTGTGCTGCAGTCACAGAACCAGACTTGCAAAACCCTCATCCAAGCCTCATCTCATGGCTGCATCCAGCCCCACTGTCTGGAGACAGCAGTCTGTGAATCACCTAGCCTTGTAGCTTTACACCTCCTCTTTTTTCCAAATAGAAATCTGTGTTTCAGATTGGACCTTTCTTCTGCACTTCAATCCACGTCAACCTTTGCTCCTGGAATATACTGGTCCATAGAAAGTAACTGCCAACAATTTCAGGAAGCTCGCTAATGGCCAAATAATAATCAATGCAAAATGCAATAAAACAAAAGGCACAGCTGAAAAAACATTGCTTGCTATTAAAGCTGCTTTCAAAATGGCTGTGCACAAAGTATCACATGTACAGAAAAAAAAAGCCAAGAAACATGATCTTGGCTTGTGTAACAACCAGTAGAAACAGGAAACCCTCTGAAGTATTCAGATGTAATACAAAGATGCTAAAAACTTCCAACTAGAAACTAGATCAGAGAATGATCTCATTATTTTGCTTCACGTTTGTTTCACTATAAGCAGCTGTCAGAACCAATTATTCACGTGCAAATAACTGAGAAGTTTGCTCTTTTCTGATTTTTTAATTTTAGTTAATTTGTCTAGTTAAGGAAGAGAACAGTGAACTGAAAGGAGAAACAATCATGTCACTAGGCATTTTAGCTGGTCTCAATATCAAATCTATTTTAGAATTAGAAATAATTCTAATTTTACTGAAACAGTGTCAATAATAGCATGGATCCAACACAGAGATACACTTGGTTGTAGAAAAACATTTATTGTCAGTTAAAGTAAACGAACTACACTGCTAATACAAATGTAACCTCTTTGAACATCTCCTGTCTACATAGGTAGTCAGAGATCAGAACTCTTCATGCCCTGCACAGAGTGGCACCAGCAGAAGCCTGCAGCACTGAACCATGGACCGCATAGCAAAATAAATGCAATGCACACAGGGCTAACACTGTGAAACAGATGCTCATTTATTGCAATAGAGAGCTGGTATGAAATTGAACAATAAATTGGTGAAGATCATGTGCATCTTGCAAGTCCTTTCTTCTGTCCCTTTTAAAATTTTAGCCTCATTTTCACAGTGGCGAATCAAACACCTGTATGACAGTTGCCTACTAGCAGATAGTTAACTATAGGCATCTCTCATGATTTATTTAAAAATCTACAAGATTTGACATCTATGTTAAAAGGTAGCTCCAAAGTTGACATTTTTGTCTTATTTCTTTTACAGAAATTGTGCTAAAAGTATACTTGTAAGTGCTGTCAGTATTGAAATGGGCTACACTTCCTATTTGCAGAATTTTCTACATCAATTAGACAGCTGGGTTCTATTGCACTTCAGTAAATGTAATTAATACTACTTTTATGAGGAGTACTACAGCCATAGTAATAAAGGGTTGGGAAAGGGCACTTAATTTGTTTTTTAAATAACATGGCATAATAACTGGAACAAATAAAAGCTAGAAGATCAATTTCACATTGAACACAATACAAGAATTAATATTTTACTTGCTGAAAAAAGATATCTCTTGACTTTCTGAACACCTCTGAATACAATTCAGTCTATGAAGATTATAATATTTCCCTTTATTTCTCCCCTGCTTGATTTAAAAATAAGGAATGCAGAGTTCATTTCATTGTTCCTGAAAAAATTCAGTGGTGGAAAAAAACACTAATGGTCCTAATCAGAAGCTAATTTCACACAGTACAGAAACCAAAGTCCGTACTTTGAAAATGGCTAGCAACAAGTGCTTTGTGAAGATGTAATACAAATAAGCAGCCACAAGCAGGAAAATAAATCAAGCCAAGTAAAAGAAAAATGAATAAATAAAATAGAATTACTTACACTTCTGTTTACATGATTTTTAACCACTTCAGAGTTATTAGCCTGCAAAAGGAGAAAAGTTAACACAACTGACTTTAATTCTCCAGATAGTTTAAGTACATTCTAAGAAATCCAATCCTAATGGCGTACACACACATACACACACACAAAAAAAATCATTCAGAAGTACATATTCACTCTACAGTATTAATAAGCAAACTACCTTTCAAACAGATATGGAAAATTAATTAATTTTGCATTATTGTCCTGTATATTCAGGTCTTATATGACAGTACTCAGCTACTGAGAGTGTTTATTCCAAGGTATAATGTCCATGGAGATGTACATTGCTAACCACATCTTCCCTTTTGCATTTTAACCCAATCTCTCATTTTATGCTTTTTCATGAAAACAGATACTTGGGTGGATATGAATGAAATGAACTGCTGAGAATTTTCTCTAAGTACTCTACAAAAAAAATCTCCTCAAGGCTTTAAAACAAGCTAAGTTGTATCAATAGAGATTTACAACAAACCTTTTAAAAGAAAAGAGCCAATTCATTACTACAAAAAACCTACAACTAAAAGTGGTACAACTGAAAGTGGTACAACTAAAAATTGGCCTCTAAATCCTGCTGTTGGAAAGACATTTTGAACTGAAGAGGCAGTTTCATAACTGTCAACTTTTTTTGGTAGGTCACTGGACTCCAGATTCTAGACTCTAGTTAAAAATCTCAACTGGAAAGAGCTATAGGTTTTCAGAGTATAAATTACAACACCTGCAACACCTTGCTTAGTTAAATGAACCACACGCAGTTTACCAGGGCATACATCCTACATCAACCATAATGCTTACAATGTGAGATTGGCTCACAGTTAATCCATGAGAATATGCTTTGAGTTTGTTTGATTTTTTTTTTTTACTCAAGAGCTTGACTTACCTTGTCAGCTATCAAATCTCCACAGTGTTGGAAGTACAAACCTGTCAGTCAGAACAACTAACATACAGACTGACCAGTGCTATTAATTCAACCCATGAACCCTATTGTTTGAAACGTCAAGGTTCTTCTCAGCAGATTAAAGGTGATACATAGAACAAACAAGTGTATAACTTTAGTTACTATTATGTCACAGTCTAAGCACACCCACTGCTACTTAGCAAAAATACACAGACCCAAATAGAAAAAGGCAAAACACACAAAATACAGTTTTTGATTCACTTAGAAATCTCCGTACAAAGAGACTCCATGAGGTTCATGAGCAGAGCATTTGGGAAAACGCACTGCCCACTTTGGCCCTTCACCAGAAAGTTCATACATAAGCTGAACTCAGCACCCACCCTTCCACAACAACTACATAGCCTATTTGTGTAATTGTGTATAGAGACATAAATGAGGTTCACACCGAATGTGTGCCAGTTAAAAGGAGTTTTGTCCGTATATTTTGGCATTGGATTGGTATAGTCTGGAAGTTTTCTAGGGTAGCTATCAGGTGGAATATGGAATAAGAAGCGAGAAGCTCTTCTCTTTTCTTTTTTAATGTTTTGAATTTGCTCTCCAGTTTGTCAAGCTTCTACTGAAATGTCTCATATTCTCTCACTCTGCTAGAAGCAATATCTCTCTCCACTTTAGTACTGAGAGGAAACACAGAGTGCTAATAGCACAGGGCTTGACATAACTATCTCAACTAGCAGGATCCCACTGTTTCTTTTTTCTTCTGACTTAAAGGGAAGAGTGCTGAAATGAGGTGTGCTGAAAGAACCATCTAAGGTAAACAGATGAGTCAGTATATGCACAGAGTGTGTGTATGTATGTATCTATGTATGTAATAAGGGTGTACACTCAAGTCTCCATATGCTCCCATCACAGCTTTAAAATGGTTGCCCCCAAGCCAAATACTGCTACTCCTGCTGCCTATTCATCAGCTGTAGGACTAAAATTACAAATAAACTCCTTCACTGGCTAACTACTGTGGTACATTTGTTTGAGATGTGGATGATCCAGCTTCAAGTCTCTGACTGGACACATATGAAGAGGGGCTTTGAAAGTATATTCAAATAACCAAGCTAAAGATCTTAACCAAGACTACCAGTCCCATTGAGATTGAAGACTTAAACTTCAAATTTCTAAAGTTCTAGTGAAGGCTTGACCTTTCTTCTTGAAACTTCATCATTATTTACTACACTGGCATGGGGTGACCACTCTAACCACTCTAAGAGATAGCTTTGCCAATTATAAATCTTTCTGGTTTCAAGTCCTAAAAAAAAAAAAAAAATTGAAAGAGATCACACACAAATCTATGGGACATCCAAGTGAAAAAAGTAAAGCAAAAAAAAAAAAAAAAAAAAATTAACCAGAACAGCCAAACTGATTTAAAAATCTCTGTAACGAAACTGTGTAAGTCCTCCCTTCCCTCCTTCCCTATTCATCTCATGCCTGCTGTTTCCAGTTTATGAGTTCTCTTCCACGTGGAAGACATACTGCCATAGGCAAAAGATGTGATACTTCACACGGGAAACATCACCAAATATTAAAATATCTCATCACATCATTTTTGGGGTGTTTTTTTCTAATACTATGTGTAGAAGGAGGTTGCCAAGAGGGAACTGTGATCTGTATTAGGAGAATTATTTTCCTGATGTAAAACTAGAAGTAAGAGACAACAGGAAATTTGATGCCTATCACATTTCATTAGCCCCATGTGCAGTCATTATTCTTTGACTCAATCTAAGATACTGAACACCATGACAACAGTATACTCAGTATATTATGGCTAACATGCATAACACATGTTCATGCTTATGACCTTACTGACATCATGGAAACATACTGGGATTACTCCTGTAGGAACCCAGAGTGCAGAGAATATTTCTCTGCCTGTTTTGAAGGGTTTCTATCCCCCTGAACAACACTGTTTTGACCTTCATCCATGGAAAAAATTGCCAACTATCAGACAAGAACTAGAAAATACAATGTTGTGAATTAGGTGATAGACTACTATGTAAGATTGTCACAGGGTGAAAAATTTAGAGGTTTTGGGCTTCTCTTTGTAGTAAATAGATAAGAGCAAAAAACATCAAAATGGAGGATTGTTGTTGTTCTCCAAACCTTCTTTTTCTTCTACTACTCCATATTCTGCAGTAAAAGTAATTTGGGATAATTGGACAAAAAATTCCGCAGTTCCTGGCTGTGTTACTGAATAACACAATAATAACTGTGTTATATAGTTCAGTAATAACTGAATAATTGGTAGGAAAGTGAAAATAATATACGTTTTTAGTAACCATTGGTTAAATTATCTTTAAAAGGCTGTGTAAATCTTGATAATTAGGCTTTCTCCTGCATTCTCTGCTCTGTGCTGTGTCTGGCTCATGCTAGTGACTCTGTTTCTCCGATAAGACTTAATAAACAACTATCTAGCAGCAGTGAAGGCTGAAAGCCTCCATTTGTCTCTTGAACTAACTCCTGGCAAGGACTTTAAAAACTCTCTCCCATCAGGAGAGATTTGATTTACGCCACGGGCTGTGGCAACTCCTATGACTGGAGTTTTGGAATGGAAGGGTACAGGCTCTTTAGGAAGGACAGGCAGGGATGATGAGGAGATGTAGTGGTTTGGTCCAAAATACTCATTACTGTTTATCTGCTGTGAGATAAGAATTAGGAGAAACGCAAAGCAGGCACCAAACTTGAAAGAATAGAAAGAAGTTTATTAGCAGACCTAAAACAGGGAAAAAAAAAAAAAAAATTATACCACCTTCAGAGCTCTCCTCCTCCCCCCACCTTCCTCCCTTCTCCCACTGACAGTGTAAAAAGACAACCCTTGAGATGTTCAGTCTGTTTACCACTTCCATAATAACCTTGTTCAGTCCATTTAGAAAGAGAAGTCTCTTCTTGCTCATGCTATGAAAACATTATCACAACGAGACAGCCGCCCACTTCCAAATATTGTTCAGTCCATTTAGGAAGAGGAGTCTCTCCGCCTGCATGTGAGTCCCTTTCCCCGACTTGCAGCTTTTCCCGCAACTGCTTTCAAGGGTCCATTCTTGAAGTTTTTTGGGGTACAATTTTAAGGTTGAGCCGTTCAGAAACAAAAACAGAGGCCCTTCTCCTTCCCTGGGAGCAAAGGGTCTTCATCATCTTCATCTTTAGGACTATCTCTGGGAGCATCTCTAGGGACTGAGGTTTTCTCCTTTCCCATTTGGAGCAAAAGTCCTCATCTGGTCCATCTCTCCCTGTCCAAACTTCTCATGAAATTACAGCTGCTTCAGCATCTGCCTATCTCGGCGCAGGTGCTTTTGCTTACGAGTTGAACACTCCACCCCCCATATCTTCATGAAATTACAACGGGATACTCTGATATATCATAGCTTCACAACAGAATTTCCGCTTTAAACATCTCCTCTCTCTCTTCCCTCAGGTTTTCAGCTCTTCAGAGCAATAAAAGGGTTAATCTCACCTCGGCCTTGCAGCTTTGCAGCTGGAATGTTGAATTTTTCTTATCGCAGTGGAGAGGGGGGAGAGCCGAGCCGCTCCGGCTGCCCACGGCAAGGCAGTGGGGGGAGTTCCACGGATGGAACAGGTCCATCGACTCCAGGATGGCCGTGGCCCGGCCCCCACTCGGGGCCTGCAGCCACCTGTCCCAGCACCGGAAACGAGAGAGAGCTTGGAGGGGGAGTTTGCCTATTCTTAAATGTGGATCACAGAGGTGGTCACAACTTTAAGTGGCTTAGAGAATTGTCCATATTCAAACTGGCCAGCTGATAGGTTCTATCAGTTCCCAGAGGAAACTGTAAGCACCCCTTAGCAAGGACGTCCCTTCCAGGACTATGCTTGCTAACCTATGACATTCTCCACCCCTCGCCTCTGTGAAGACACATTTAAGAATTATTATCAAAATTACATTCAACTTCTACCATATTCCACCCCTAGATAGTTCAATACAATTACAATATAAGTTTCTCGCTATCATGCTACTTAACTTATGACTTAATACTTGCTTTGCCCAGTACTCCTCTTAATTAATCATTATCTCACAGTTCTCATCAATTGCCCGCATTCTTCACCATTTTGTCGCAGGTTCGGTTTGTAACCGGGCAGAACATTGTTGCCCTCTTTGAATGGCCAGCTGGAGTGCATAGAGCTTTACCTCGTGATGGATGAGGAGCTGATTGAAAGTTTACAGGTCAGGATGAAAGGGTGGGAGGGCAGGAACAGATGACATTATAGTGCAGGCCTGCTACAGGCCACTTGACAAGGAAGGCTGAGCTGATGCCTTCTGCAGTAAAACAGAATGGCCTCAAGGGTCACAAGCCCTGGCCCTCATGAGGGACTTCATACAACGCAATATCTGTTGGAATGATGACACAGCAGGACCCAGGCAATCCAGCAGGCTCCTGGAAGGCGTTGATCACTTCCTTCTCCAAGTGACAGATGAGCCAACAAGGAGGAGTGCTGTGCTGGATCTTTTTTTCACCAACAAGGAGAGGGTGGTGGGGAACATGAAGCTCAAGGGAAGCCTGGGCTGCAGTGACCACAAAGCAGTGAAGTTCTAGATCCTTGGGGTAGTGAGGAGCTGTGGATACAAATATTGCTGCTAGCAAGAATTTTCTTGCTTGTTCCCAGTCCCATGAGATACTTTTCTCTCTCACGGAAGATATTAGCCGAGTTCTATAAACTATGAACACCTGCAACCTTGCACAGCTTTGTTTATGGTACAGTAGAAAAATATTTTGACAATGGATGTTTTAGGATTTTAGCCAATCACCCCAAGGGGTGGCTGATCCTTTGACCAATTAGACTATGAAGAAAAAAGTCTATAAAAGAGTTTGTAAAATAATTAAATAAATCAATCATGCTGCACAATTCCTGCCTGTTGGATCTCTCTTCTCATCCCTACCACTGCGGGACACCATGATAAGGAACATGCACATCAAGCTCACTACCCTGGAATTCAGGAGAGCAGACTTGTGTCCCTCTTTAGGGATCTCCTTGGTAGAATGCCGTGGGCTTAAAGCACTGGAGGGAAAAAGGGCTCAAGAAAGCTGGATGAAATTCAAGGATCATCTCTTCCTGGCTCAACAGCAATGCATCCCTACCAAGAGGAAATCAGGTATAAATTCCAAGAGGACTGCATGGATGAACAAGTTGATCCCAGACATACTCAAATGCAAAAAGGTACCCTCTAAAACGTGAAGGTAGAGACAGATAGCCTAAGAAGAACAGAGAGATTGTCTGAGCAGCCGGGGAACTAGTTAGGAAACCTAAAACACTGACACGATTAAATCTGGCCAAGGGCATCAAAGGTAACAAAAAAGTTTCTATAGGTACATTGGTGATAAAAGAAAGACTAGGGAAAATGTGGGTTTTCTTAGGAAGGATATGGGAGACCTGGTTATCCAGGACATAGAAAAGGCTGAAATACTCAATGAAGGTAAAGGCAGGGATTGGGAGAATGAAGGACCATCTGCTGTAGGAGACCACATGGTCCAAGGCCATTTAAGGAACCTGAAAGAGCACAAGTCCATGGGACATGAGATAAATCCATTGGTCCTGAGGGATCTGGCTGAGGAAGTGGCTAAGTTACTACCCATCACATTTGAGAAGTTGTAGCATTCCCTTGAAGTTCTCACTAACTGGAAGAAAATGAAACATAACCCCCATTTTTATAAAGGGAAATAAGGAAGACCCAGGGAACTACAGACCAGTCAGTCTCACCTCAGTGCCTGGCAAGATCATGGAGCAGATCCTCCTGGAAACTATGCTAAGGCACATGGAAAATAAGGTGATTGGTGATGGCCAACATGACTTCACTAATGGCATATCTTGCCTGACAAATTTGGTAGCCTTCTGTGACAGCACTACAGAACTGGCAGATGAGGGAAGAGTGACTTTCATCATCTACCTGGTCTTGTTCATTGCATTTGACATTTTAATTTGATGACAATCTTTTCATTGTCTCAAAAACTTCCCATGTTATAACATCAACATGAGTAGATGGGTATGCCTGTTGCCATAATTAATAATCTTATGGTTAATCAACCAATTCCCATTGCCATAATTAACTAGAAGATGGTTTAGTTACGTTGAAATTAGAGTATATATATATAAAAATATGAGATAGATAGATACATCTCATAATACACCCATGTAAGCACCTTACAGGATCTTATTTCACAAGGATCACCCCATGGAAATCAGACTGACACAAACACTCCTACCTCACTACACACTTTGCCATTTAGAGCCAACTATAATGCCACTAGCCCAAGCAGGATACATATTCTCCCTTCCTAGTTTGTCTGCCAGGACTTGTAGCAAGAGACATGCTTTGCACATTATTAAAATGCTCAAAAGTTATTACTGGTCTTAGCACTTACTGAAAAACAGAGTATATAAAACCACCTGCAATATAATCATATAAAATTAAATATCCATATATTTACACACATAGTATGCCCAAACAATTTGTCATCTCCATATGAGTCTTAATATAAAAATGTATTTTGACTTGTCGTAAGCAATGAATTTGATTAAATACAGAGGACTTTTTCAATTGAGTAACGCCAACTAACCCGAAAGTGAGATATTAAGCGGAACACTCGCCAACCACAAGCACAGTCACAAACAAGCAAGTGAATTTCAAAGGAAAATATCTTAAAGAAAAATAGCTCAAATTGTCTTCAAATCTTTATCTATGGTCTGTAAGCATGCGAAAGCACTTGAATTAACACAGATACTGCAATTTGATGAGAACATAGTTTCTATCATTAACCTGCTCAATGAAACAGTCCAGGACTTATTTACTGTACAGTTGAATGAAACATATGTTAACACAATTTACAAGATGAAAGTTATTAATAACTTACAAATAAGTCAAGAAGATTAATTGTACTCTTTATTACACTTAGCTTGCACATAACACCATGATAAGAATTTCTCTGCTCACAATACAGTTAACAGCACATGCCAATATAATTTGGCACCTCTGGCTAACATTTATACATGATTTAAAGTAAAGTTTCAAAGGAAGAAAGCAAAACTCAAACATAGTCAAAGCATCAAGGAAAAAGATTTTCAGAAAAAAAAAAGCCAGGAACTAAAATTCTACAAGAACTCCTGTTTGGATCACTCCAACATATATTTCCAAAACCAACACATTCATAGCTACATTAGATTAACAAAAAGACACTCAGTTCATTCAAAGAACCATTAATTGCTTTACACTCAAAAATTAGTTTATGGAATGCTTGTAGTGCATGTAAAGCCTCACTAGCAGCTAAACCTAAACTAGGTAACTTAACTGTCAACTGAAGATGAGGGGAGTTTCATCAAACGACGTCTGTAAAGTGTTTCAACTTTTCACAGATATTTCACCCATGTACTGGTTTGGACAAATTTGGAGGAAAATATCCTCTGATAGAAGGCAGGTTACAACCACCCCTCCCCCACCAGGTTCAGGGGAAAAAAATTTTTCCTCGGAGGAAAGTGAAAGAGATAAACTATTTATTTAACAAACACACAGGAAAATAACATAATGCTGAATAATAAAACTTCTCGCTGTGGAGAGAAACCTGGGAAGATTTCAGAGTCCTTCTGTAGGTGTGGTCCCTCTCCTCCTCCTTGGAGCTGGGTCAGTGTGGGCCCACCTCCGAGGCCTTGGTCGAAAATTCTCCTGGTGTGTTCTGAGGTTGAAACAGTCCAGAAGAGAAGAAGGGAAAAACTGAAGTCCCAGGAAAACAAAGTTCAACTCTCCGTCTCCCTCCGGAGAAAAGGAGCCAAAAGCTGGCTGAAAAGCAAGCCGGGTGCTTCCTCTGCTCTTCTCACCGCAGCAGGAGAACGCAGAGGAGTGTGTATCTGTGTCCTTGAACAACTGTTTTGAAAGGTTTGCTCAGTTTTTTTCTCTCCCCCCTCTCAGGCTCAGTTTAAAGGCACAGAAGGCACAGGATTGATTTCTGGGCATAGAGCAGCGATAGGGGATACACATCATAAACTCACCCCAAGACAACCCATCACACCAATGTTCTAAGAGCTACAGAATAATACTTTATTATTTAAAATTACTCAAATCTCCCAAATCTGGTCTCCAGTTTTTTAAATTGCCAGAAAGTCTAGAGATTCAGAGCTCTCTGTTCTACACTAAAAATTATTTGATCAAAACACAACAAAGATAAATAATAACTTTTAAAAGCAAAGGAAAATAAAGTAAAAGAAATTTTTAACATCTGTTTTATATATATAAAATATAAAATAAAAATAATAAAATAGAAATTCATGTGTAAAGACAGAAATTACATCCTTATGACAGCTTGTTTACAAGTACGGTAAAATACTGGATATTCAACATTTAGGTAGCTTAAAAAAATAAAATCAAAAGGCTTCTGTAACCCTAGTGGCCTTTAGCTAACCATGTAAATGCACAAGATTATTATGTATTATTTGTTTAGCCATGAATTAAATTATACTGTACTTCAGGGAAAATCAACCAGAGCATTCAAGTTTGAGGTAGTACTGAAGAGACATGGGGAGTCATGCGGTCCTCAGCTTACTGCAAGATATGCAGGTAGTGTAGAAATCAATCAAAAGCTGTTTGTCCTTACCTCATAATGAGAATCTGTATCAAAGACAAACATGCTTACCACGCAGAAAAAGAGCCAGGAGCTTCCCTTTCTTCAACTCTCTCTTTCCTTTTTGCCACTGTTTTTGTAGAAAAATTGTAACTGAGTATACTTTACTGGGATGGACTGAAGTATGAAAGGATAAAGGGACATCATTCAACAGTACCTTTCATTAAATTGTTCATTGGTCACAGTAAGTTTTTACGCACCGCATTTGCAAGACAGGGCTGACACCCCCAAACACACCCCCAAAATTACTACCACACACTACAAAAAGCCTACACAACACCCAGTTACAGCTTTTTTTCTTTTTTCTTACAACAAGTAGATGATTCATTGCTAGAAAACAGCGAATACTACATACTGACCAATCTGGAGCTTTCCCCTTACCTCATTTCGCTTACATGTAACTTTCCCTTAACTGGTAAGATCCAGTCTGAAAGGAACCTATAGTCTGGACAAAGAGCTGTCAATTTGTGAGAAGAAACTGTTAAAAGGGAAGATTTTCTTATTAACAAAGAAACTATTTCTTAACTATAAGCTTTTCTTCTTCCTCCCCTCCCTTGCAATGCCAACTTGCAACACCAAGGGAGAATTTATCAGAAGCAGCAGAGCAGCACCAGGATTTGGCTCTGAAACAGCTAGCTTATTTTTCTTCATATTAATAAGAGTTTCAGAGTACTAGGGATACATTTCAAGTACCTGAAGTGCTGGCAAGGAAAGAGACTACTTTTAGTTCTTGCTTTTCCAAAACTATGCTTTATGAAGTCCATGCTGTAAGTTAAAATACAAATGAGTTCTTATTAAATTGAAATTACTTGGAATCATCTCTTCACTGTGTAACTTCTGTCTGCTCCCATCCCACAGGTAAGTATCAAACAACAATCAGTCAAAATGTAACAGTAGCAAAGACGACTGGTGGGTCTGCCAGATGCTCACATCAACACAAGAGGCTAGGTAATAAAGTCGAGGGGCTCCTTCTGAAAATTGCACCCAGAAACCTAGAGAAGATTATCCCAGACTGACTTAGAAATAGACACAGATGTATCATAGACATGAGTGTATTTGAATGGGGAGTGTGTTGGAGGAAAGTGGCATTTAAAAGATGCATAGATGTGGCCCTTTAGGACATGGTTTAGTGGTATACTTGAAAGTGACAGGTTAGCACTTGGACTCAATGATCTCAGAAGTCTTTACCAGCCTAAATGATTCTATGAATCAAAGTTCTGGTTCTCTCCCTGTACAGTACTGTTTACACTGAACCTGATCAAGAGGGTCTTTAGGCAGTTTCTTCACTAAGCAGTCTTCCTTCCAAAAATACTATTCCTGCTAAATGGAAAACAACTAAATCCTAAGAACTTTGGAACCAACCTCCAGAAGGACAGCAAGAAGAAATATTTTAAAGAAATGCATACATAATTACCACTCCTACGATGATAGCTATAATGCTGAATATATAGCTGTTCATCTGCAGTCTGCACCATAGCTCAGGAAATGGCCACATTCCTTCCATATCCTCTCACACCTCCCTTTCAAACTCTCAGAGGGATCCTAAGTTGTCTGAAGAACATGAAAGGGGGGAGATGGGAGAAGGAGATCCAACTAGAACCTGAAGTTGGTGCAAACACCTCTAAGTGAAAACAGCAACTACATTTTAGATGAACAGACAATAGCATTCTCATTCTCGAAAGTAAAGGAACGGTTTGATTAACATGGAACAACAGGAGTCAAACACTAACCAGGCAGAACCAGGGGATCAAAAGCCCTATCCCTGGGCAACTTGCAGAAAGGACCTCTATTGAGCTTTCCCAATATTTAATTTTTCACAGGTATCCCATGGAGAAGAGGGAAGGATGTGCAATTCTACACAGCAAGGGAGAAGAGTGAGGGAAAACAGCATTAAGGTGCAGGCAGGAATACCACAGGCAGAAAGTGTCTAGTCTGTGTTATCCAGGACATCCTTATTCTTTCTGTGAGTGATTAGACTAAAGGACTAATGATTAGACAGAGCATAATGCAAATGGAAAAATTAAAGTAAATAAATAGACAACTGCTCTTGTGATTCTTTTGGAAATTAACATAGATAAATCATTCATGCCTCAGGGAGCAAGGGTCACACACTTCCTCATTTGTAGACTGAATTCCAGAAGCATATGTCATCCACTGTGTACACATCACGCATATGCTCCTTACAGATCCTCTGCAGGCACTGCCTTACTCTGTCTAAATAGCACAGTAGTATAAGTACATTATTATACAAGTCCAATTACCTACTACAGCACCCTATTCCCTGACAGTAGCAGGGAACATTATTGTACAAAGGAAGGAAATAAACTGGAGGTAACTTAGTCCAGGAGGAATACCAGAAACGTGGATTTCTAGAAATTTAAACATTAATATAAAACTAATTTTCTTAACGAAGCAAGAAAGTAAACACCACATCATGTATTACTCATCTCTGTAGGATATCCCTTGGCTATCATTTACTTGTTTGCAGATTCCACAGATACTGGATTTCTTAAAAGACTCATTTTTGAAGGTGTGAGACCTTGAAGCTGTTGCTTGAGGCTGGAAGCAAGGAGAATAACATCAGACCTTCACTCAGCTTTTGAGTCATAATTATAAGGGAAATATAAATAATTTTAAAATAACAATAACAGTAGTTATTTTTAGTAGTTACATACAGTAGTGTATATATAACAAAATTTAACAGTATACTTTTATATATAGTACCATTTAACAGTCATGTTATATTTAGCAGTATAATAGTAGCAACATGAAAGTGCTCTTGCTCGCTCTCTCATCCTCACTCTTGTTCTAGAACATAAGATTTCCACTCTCAAGTGTGGGAGACATCAAAATGTGAACAACCTCTTGCACATCAGGACATGGCCACTGCAATTCATTTTTTATCATAATTTCACAATTCACTCTGTAACTTATCTTTTAAGAGAAAATACAGAATAATGTCTATGATATGACCCAACAGTCTTCTGACCTAAGTTTTATCTACATAAAAACTAGCATTGGTTCAGTTTCAACTGGTTAAAAATACCATAAGAACTGCTCTATCACAGTAGCCGATTTAACTAAAGCTAACTTAAAATTCCCTTTGTTTCTTTCCTGTATAAGAAACATACACTAGTTTAAAGTAGCATTATTTCCACATTAGCTGAAATATCATATTAAAATATAACACAGTTATGAAATTTCTAACTGGGGACAGAATTCAAAAAGTCAATACCATATTTGCAATAGATATTTTATGGCTTTTATAACTTAGGAAACATTTAGGTAGAAAAACAGAGGAGGCTACCAAAAGCCTTTGACAGCCATTATCTTTTCTAGGTGTGTAACAACATTCATGTTCATTAGCAGACTTTCTGGAAATACCAGTTACCTATTCAAAAACAAAAATACATTTCACCAGACCATGAAAACCCCCAAATGCTCTTCACGTTTCTTCATTTTCATTTCACATTTGCACCATACTGTCCTTAAAAGTACTGCAAACAAGCCTGCATTCAACACTAACACCTGTGCTGAGCTTTAGCAGCAGTTTAGAAGCAGAAAGCTGTCCCACAGCTGGACCATTTCAGCACCAGACTTCCACCCATACGTCAGTAGAGAAAGTTTCCCAGCATGGTGCAATGCACAAGGTAACACGGTAAAGAGGAATCCCAAGAATTCTTTGTGGCTTTAAGCAACTCAATATGGCTCTAAGCAAAAGGTTTACTGATTCCAAAAATAACTACAACACAGCTACATAACAGGCACAAGAACAGTCATAAAAACAATGACACTTTTCAAGTACAGCCTCCACATGGGCCTATCCGAAACGCCACAGAAGCCCTGAGGAACACAAATGGCAACAATTGACCACACTGAGCAGTCTGCGGGCTCAGATGCCCCATCCCCAGTGGGGATTCACAGTCAGCTTGATCTTAAGAATAGCTTCAGGAAATATTGCTGGTCTTACCCACAGTGTAAAGCCAAGAAAACTCACTTACTTCCATAAACAATAAATTACAGAGACTGCAGGAATAAACCTTTGTCTGGACTTTCAGGAAAATCTTTCCAATGGTAAGGTATATTAATCAGCAGAAATTAGTAAATTAGTGAGAGAAATAATCTACTGGTCCGCATCCTTAAAAGTCTGAAAAAGCGGATGAAACGGTTGAGAAATAAAACTGAATTGTATACACTGCTTCATCATGTATTGGGTTTGCATGGCCAGGTTTTGGTGGGCAGGGTGGCTACAGCAGTGGCTTCTGTGAGAAGCTGCTAAAAATTTCCTCCATGTCCAGCACAACCAATACCAGCCAGCTCCAAGACAGCCACTGCTGGCCAAGGCTGGGCCAATCAGAAGTGGAAGTAACGCCTCTGTGATAACATTTTTAAGAAGAAAAAAAGTTATTGTGCAGATATCATTGGAGCCAGAGAAGAGTGGGGTGAGAATATGTGAGAGGAAGAACTCTGCAGACACCAAGGTCAGTGGAGAAGGAGGAGGCAGAGGTGCTCCAAGCACAGGAGCTGAGATTCCCCTGCAGTCCATGGTGAAGACCATTGAGAAGCAGCTGTGCCCCTGCAGCCCATGGAGGAGACCCATGCTGGAGCAGGTGGATGCCTGACAGGAGGCTGTGAACCTGTGGGAAGCACATGCTGGAAGAGGCTCCTGGCAGGGACCTGCAGACTCATGGAGCCCACACTGGAGCAGGTTTCCTAGCAGGACTTGTGACCCCATGGAGGACGCACACTGGAGGAGGCTGTTCTCAAAGGACCCACGGAACAGTGACTCACACTGCAACAGTTTATGGAGAACTGTAGCCTATAGGATGGATTCACATCAGAGGAGTTTGTGGAACACTGTCTTCCATGGGAGGGGCCTCATGCTGGAGGCAGGGGAAGGACTCCTCTCCCTGAGCAGCAGCAGAAACAACTTGTCATCAATTAATGGTAATCTCCATTCTCCATCTCCCTGCACCACTTGAGCTGAGAAGAAGGTAGGGGTGGGGATGGGTATTTTTAAGGTCTAACTTTATTTTTCATTAGCCTGCTCTCAATTTGTTAGTAATAAATGGGTATTTTTAAAGTCTAACTTTATTTTTCATTAGCCTGCTTTCAATTTGTTAGTAATAAATTCAGTTAATATCTCTAATTTGAGTCTGGTTTGTTCACAATGCTATTTGGTGAGTGGTCTTGCTCTGTCCTTATCTCATGAGCCCTTCCCTGTCCAGTTGCAGAGAAAAGTGATAGAGAAGCTTTGGTGGGTGCCTGCAATCCTGTCAGAGTCAACCCACTACTGTCTTTTTGGTGCCGAAACCCAGGAAGGGGTAGTTTAAGCCCAGATGGAAATTAAGTACCACACAGCCACTCGGTCAGCTCTCCTCTTTCTTGCCCCCCTCCTCCCCGAATGGAATGGGGAGAAGAATTGAAGTGAAAGTTGTATGTTGATATAAGAACAATTTTATTATTATTATTATTATTGTATTTTATTTTCAGTGGAAAATAATAATGATAATAAAAAGGAAACAGTAAGTGATGCACAATGCAATTGTTCAGTTAGCTACCTCCTAACTGATGCCAGACCGCCCTTCCTGAACGCAGATCAGCCACCCTTTCAGTAATTCATCCCAGTTTATATATACAGGGCATGATGTTTTATGGTGTGGAATATCCCTTTGTTCAGTTCAGGTCACCTGTCCCAACTATGCTCCCTCCCAGTTTGTTTTGCTTACCTCCTCACTGGCAGAGCATGAGAAAAAGGGGGAAAAAAACTCCTTGACTTAGTATCAGCACAACTTGGCAAAACACAAAACATCAGTGTGTTATCAACACTATTTCATACCAAATCCAAAACACAGCACTGTAATGGCTACTGAGAAGAAATTACTCTAGCTAAAACCAGGGTAATTACAAACTTTGATCATTCCTTGTAGAAACCAAAGGCACAAATTCCCCTGTATGACATTTGCATCATGCTACTTCAGGTTAAATTGGAAGATATTGTCAGAAGTATGATTCGTATCAAAAATAAACAATAAAGAAAAAGAACAGCTGAACTCTAGAATTATATAGGAACATAGTTGATGGCAAACAGATCGAAGTTATTCGTTTTGAAGAATCTCTGTCATGATTGGGTTTTTTGGCTTTGAAACTACAGGAGATGCTTTTAAAGGTCTAGGAGGAAGAAAATATGTCATTACATCCAGGTAACTTCTCTAATTCAACACAGGGAGGTTCTGTGCCATACTGGGTTTGGGCATTGTTCCCAAAGAGCTGGGAATCCCTCATTTCCACAGCCTCTTCCTTAAAAAAAAAAAAAGTCAGCAATCCCCACTGGTTGCTGCAGTTTCTCTCCGTAAACTTATGAACAAAAACCACAATTCTCATTTTAGATTTATCCTCCCTTCTTCCCTGCAGAGTTCTACTTTTGGGACATGTTTGTGATTCTCTCTGAAAATTAGTTTAGCAGAGCTTGCACTATTGAAGAAATTAATGGATAAACTTCACTGTAAGTATATTCTGTACCTAGGCCTGCTTCTCCTTATTTCCTACCTAACAAACACGTCGCAAACCTTGGCGTTTGCACTATTCCAAAGAAAAACAATTGTCATAAGAACTCACAGTTTAGATACTGGAGTTTAGTGTAAGTAGGTCTTGACATTAGTTGATCAACTAGTCAATCTGTCCATTTAATTTACAACATAAACATCAAATGCATTTTTTCTGTGGCATTTAGGAAACATTTTGCAATGCAGCCTTGGCATCTACATTTAAAAAAATGTGCATTTTTTGTTCCCTGTTGTTCATTTTCGGTACATTCCACTATGGGCTCTCCAAGCAATTCAGTTAAACAGCTCATTTAAGGAACTTCAGTACCCACAACTTATCTTATACAAGAACTCAGCATAACCTACTGTGAAATCTACAGAAGGCTAGACAAAGGTTTCTTTGTTGTCACCGGGTACAGCTTTAGTGGAGAAGCACAAAGAAAGACACCAAGGAAAAAGAAAGAAAAACATATAAAAAGAAAGAAGCGGGGGGGGGGGGGGGGGGGGGGGGGGGTGAGGGGGGGGAAGGCAAAGCAAACACAGCAAGCAATGCTACTTTCATGAGGCTCAATACTGGAATCTAAAGTGCATATGATTGTTAGGAACAAAAACTGGAAGAAATCAGTTCAAAACCACAGACTACAGACTCAGGTTTTGTCCGAAGAAAAGTCTGTAATTATATGTGGTCTCAATTGCTAGCATTATGAAAATTACTCTGGAAATATTTTGCCACGCTGTGCTCTCTGTGGCATGCAGAAATCTAATGAAGTGGAACTCTATCCCAGACTTGCATCAATGTAACTCTGCAGACTGTGTAAAGACTTACAGATGCATCCTCAGCTATGATAAATTTCAAATACTACTCATCACTGAGCATTTTCATTAGGTAGCAACAGGCTGAACATCACCAGATGCAAAATTCACAGCACCTCTGTCAAAGGCAGTTTACTACAAAAAACTCTCCAGACTGAAATTAAGCCAATACAGGTTAAAACAGTCAAGATCTACAACTTCGTTTTTGGCAATACCAATACAGCAATTCCTTCTTGACAGAGACTTAGCACTGGTTCATTACACCTATGGAATAGGTATTCCCAATATTATTCCCAAATACCATATCACATCATAACAGTTAATGATTCAATGAATAACAGACCTAAGCAACATTAGCTTATTTCAACCTCATGTTTCCAACATGTAAACTGCAATTGTGATAACAGTTCATTCTTTAAAGAGGCAGTCAGAGGGTTTAGATCTTTTATTAAATAATCAAGGAAATATTTTTAAATTAAACCTTTTCAAATAATCCTCAAGAAAATTATATTCACACATATACATGCTCCATTAAAAACAATACAAAACAAAAAAAAGGCACTTAGCTGAACAGAATTGGTTCCCTACAAAATCATCCAGGCAGTGACTAAATAATATCTATGAGAAAATACAAATCTCAACAAAAATGGTTAGACTTTTGAAATTAAATCATTTACTTCTGGTGTTACTCTGTGTTGCTGGGGAAGCCAAAACCTGTTTGTACATTATTTCTCCATCTCCAAAATTTGTAAAAATCCATGTCACATTCCAGCTAAAAGAAAACCATAAACATACATACGAAGCCCTATTAACTTGCCCTATGTCAGACTCTACTCCTACTGAATTTTACATAGCCTCTTAGCATAACAGCATGTAGATACAAAAATGCTGCTAGCAAGGATTTTCGTGCTATTTTCTAAGTCTGTGAGAGACTTTTCTCTCTCACAGAAGAGGTAGCAGAGTATGTAAACAACCAAGCCACCTGCAACCTTGAAAAGTCTTGTTTATGGTATAGTAGAAAAATATTTTGACAATGGATGTTTTAGGATTTTAGCCAATCACCCCACGGGGTGGCTGATCCTTTGTCCAATTAGACTATGAAGAAAAAAGTCTATAAAAGAGTTTGTAAAATAATTAAATAAATCAATCTTGCTGCACAATTCCTGCCTGCTGGATCTTCTCCGCCTCCTCCTCCCTATGGCTGTGGGACACAGTGATATACCCTAGAGCCTAGGCCTGTGGTAATAACAGCAGAATCACATAAAGCAAAAATATGTTTTCTTCACTTCCCACCTGTGGTCATACAAAAATGATTCCTTTTCCTTATCCGCTAACTTACCAACTTATACTGCAATTTCCTAGGACTCTCTTTGTGCATTCTTTTACTCTCCAAGGTAGATTTAAATCCACGGGATGATAATGCTTACAACTCTTATTTTAAATACATGGAGGAAGGGGCCAGCAGTGTATTAGCAGAATAGGTACTTCACCACCTTTTATAGGCTAGAGAAATGCCCATAGGTGATATCCAGAAGAAAGGCTCAAATAAGACATGACTGAAAGAAGTCTTCATGAAAAGACTCAGCTCCAGTTAAAAAAAGGAAACCTTTGGAAAACTAAGCCATGTCAATAAATCATGTGACTAATGAAAAAAACAGCACACCAAACAGAAGAATGCCACCTCTCAGACCTTTCTGTTAAGTTTGCTCATTGTTATTTCTGTTACTTCTCTACTTCCTCTCCTCCCTCTCACTTGAAGTGCACAGCAGAAGTCCCATGATTTCTGCACAGTTACTTTAAGATCCCTGGGAAAAATCAAAGAATAAAATCCCATATCAGGTTACCCACACTTTCCCATAACTAGCATTCCTCCAGCAAATACTGATGAGATAGAGCTGCCCAGAATACAACAGTTGGTATTATACTGATGAAACAAAATAGTTTCAAGTTTCTCTCCTCTCCGTGCAGTAAAACAGCATTTTTTAACTTCCTGAAATGTGGAGTACCAGTACTCCACATTTGCTGTAGGTTTCATTTCCAGAAAAGTATTTAAGAATGCCTACTGTGCATACAGACCAAATAATATATTATCCATCTCCCCTGTAAACCTGGCTTTTAGAACAGGGCTGACCACAACTTCTTGGTGACTATAAAAAGTGATTATGTCAAAAGTCTCACACAAGGATAAAATGAATATACAATGAAGAACTTCCCAGAAATAGCAAAGAGCATAGCATATGAGATTCTCTGCAGCTCTCATACATGAGAATCTCTTGGAAAATATATTGCTTCAAAAGTAGCACTGTATTTTAGCCAGTTTGCATTAACTATACCTATCATACACATTTAAGTACATCCACAAGTACCACCAAGTGAATATACAAATATTGCAGAACTTATGCTACATGACAAGAATATGGGATGGTGACAAAAGAATTGGAACACCAAAGTAATTTTACAATGGCTGAAATAAGGCATTTCTGGCTGTTTCACTCACAAAGATTATTTCTACAGTGACAGACATAGCATAGATAGATAAATATATAGATATATTTACACACACATCCTAAAATGTACACAAATAGCTAGTTATACTACTAACACTAACACTTACTATTACCAAATAACTTCAGAGGAATTGCAAAGACAATGGAGTATTTGTTATAAATACCCCATTTGCTCCTCATTCATTCAAGGCATTTCACAGAAACACAAACAAGTAGATCAAGCTAGAGAAGAGAGATATTACTTAGGATCATGCAGCCTGAACTGGCAATATGTCTCCAAGTGGAGTCTGCTCCTGACTCATGATTCAAGTGAGAGCACATGGAGAAGTTAGTGAGGAAAAAAATGTCTCACCGAACCAGCTGAGTAAAGTTCATGTCAAAAAGGAAAAAAATCATGTACTTTGGTAGTACAAAACTGCTTTACTGTACAAGCATAAGGGCCCAAAAAAGTAACATAAAATGACAAAGTACTTTTTTGCCACCTTGTTGAAAATATTTGGTACTGCAATTTTAAGCAGAAGAAGCCTTTGTAGTTTCTCAGACTAAAGAAATCCAGGTCTTCATTATTTTAATAAGAACTTCTGCCCAGGTACCAGGGTTTCAAACGTATACATTTTTCAAAAAACAAACAAACAAACAAAAGCCCCTAAAAAGTTTCTGTCCAAATGACCTTACAAGTCATGCAGACTTAAAGAAAAAGGTTGGATGTGAAAAGCACGAATATTCAATGTTTATTCAGTGTATCAACAGCCAATTGTTAAAAAGAAGGCTCAAAACATAAGCTGTGCTTTACTGGGTTAGCACAACATCCATCTCCTTCACCCAAGTACTTAATTGTTGTTTCAAACAGAGACACTATTCAAGCAGAGCAAGCCAGCCCCACCCCTTCTGCGTCCTACTCCCTTCATGCTCCTGGAATGTACATGCATGCTAGAAGGTGCATCACAGACCCATCCTCCCAGTTTGTACTAATGGACCCATTTCCCACTAGTTCTGTCAAACTCTTGCTTTGAACATGCTGGTACCGTCTGCCCCACAATATTCTGCAGCAGCATGTACCAAAAACTCATGCTCTCCTTTGTTTAAAGTATCTTTATTTGTTCATTTTAATGCAAATTCCCACCATGTCTGACACTTACTAGTTTCTGTATTGTGGGACTGCATAACTAGCTCTGTATGTTAACCTACCCAACAACTTCCTGTTTTTGGAAAACCAAAGTGAGGAGTCCCCATCTTTTCAGTCCCTTCCCAAAAAGCAATTGTTCTATCCCCTTGACCACACTGTCACCCTACCACATGCTTTTATACAGGCTGGGACCTGATACATAATTCAAAGTTTCAAGTTAACAGTCCAAAGGGATAGATTTGCTCCACGGCCTATTCATACAACCTAGTACTCTAGATCTATTTCCAGACATGGCTTCTTCTAATGCCAGCTGCCATAATAAAAAAACACCTTGGTAGCTGAAAGGAAAATTGTATTGGCCCTCACATACAAAGCTTTTCACCTTATCTCTCTCACTTACAGCTCCAAACTAACAAGTTAAAAGCCAGACAGACACAAGGCCATATAAGACCCAATAGAGAAGCAGCGACACAAACCTAGTCTTGCACTGGGTTCTTGAATGGGGGTCTGGAGCCTTAGCCACACTACCAAGTGACCTGTCCAGAGAGAGCCATGACTGAATGTAATAGCAACTTCACTGCTCCCTAACAAGAGAGAGGACCTACATCTTATGTACTATTCATTCATGCCCCACACATTTGTCCTTTGTAGACAATTATTGTCTGTAAACAGTTCACCTCAGAGGATGTCCTTCATCTAGACCATCTAGGTCCTTCATCAATTGCATGTGGCCTTCTCAAAGTTTTTAATTCTTTAGACAAAGCATTACCACCTTTCTTTGAAAAATGATTTCTACAAGATGCAAAGGTAATATAAGAGAATAAAGTGCTTGAAAAAGACTGATAATTAGATAAATTTCTTTTTCCTTTTTAAACTTTGAAGTTGGCCACCTCAAACTTTAAACAACAAAAAGAAACTTAATCATGTTTGCAGTTTTCCAAAAGGTTCTTCCCCTTATGATCTGGCTGAGATTACAGTCCAGAAGATAATAGATCCAGATCTGCATAGAGGTGGATGACACCTGCTGAAGAAAAACAGTACCCAGGGTTGTCTGAATGCATGCCCATTAGTAGCCCAGCATCCCTTCCAGCAGAACGCAGGCAGAGCAACATGCCTGTTGGAGAGAGGAAACAACTTTCCTTTCTCCAGCCAAATCCTCACCGCTCTCCTTTATCCTAATATCCCTAGGAATCAGTCACCTGTACAGAGCAGTGATTCACTCCCTCTCCTCCCAACAGGAACAAACAGGGGAGCCTGAGGTCACCCCTCTCGCATAAAACAGCAGCAGATCTCACATCTTTTCATTCCGTCACTTCTTTGCATTTTTGTTTCAACACCTTCATTTCTCCACTACACATGCATCTATATAACTGGAAGAGCAATTAGGAGACAGATGGACAGTCCATTACCCCAGACACTGAAAAACTTGTCTATTTTATCCTCATCTCACTGACAAACCAACTTTGTTCTGTATGGGAAAATACCATAGAAAGGAAATGTTTGAAAGGAGCAAAGGACTGTGCTTTGCTTTTCACTAAAGTTCAGTTTGTCAATAGCTATTTTTCATCCTTGTTAAAGAACTGACCTTGTCTTCTCTGAAACTATAACACTGCTTTTATTGCATACAGACTGGAACTCCCACAGTCAGAGCTAGACAGCTGAAGACTAGAATTCACATATTTAAATAACGGGGGGGAAAAGGCTATTTCTGAACATACATGTTAATTCTGTTCACAGAAAAAAACATGAAGATCATAAGAAAAGTTAAAATTCAGTTACATTAGGCATCTACCCTCGAAATGCTGCCAGCTAATGTTTGGGTTTTTTTAAATCATCTTCCACATAGACTCTCCAATCAAATCTCTTCCCACTGCAGATGAATTCTTGCAGGTACACAAACACATTGAGCTTACATGCATGGTTCCTCTCTCTGTCTTGATAGTCCCTAATGAACCTGTTTCCAGAAGCAACAAAGGACTGCAGCAATGTGCAACCTAACCCTTTTGTGACATAATGCAGATACAAGGCCAAATACCAAAGAGCTATCAAGAGTTCTCTTGTAGCAATTTCTGATGTGGTAAGAACCAGATACTAAAAACGAACAAAATAATAATTGTTTTAAAAATCACAAAAAAACAATCAGGAAATCTACCAAGGAAACAACTAGGAACAATCTAACAAGGAACAACCAGGAAATTTAGCAAATTCTGCAAAGAAAGCAGAGAAAGCAAAAGAAGAGATCAGACCTGGGCTAGAAAAAGGACAGACAGAAGCAGCTGACTGTCAGAACACTGGCTAGGAAAAAAATAGCTGAGAGGAATGAAGATATCACTAAATCAGTTACTGTTATAAACATGTATTATAGTATTGGCTTCTCGCAAAGTATTAAAGTAGATATTATATAATGTTAGAAATGCTTTTTGCTGTGTGGATGTAGTTTTCTCTCGTTTTAGCAAGAATGTTAGCAAGTGTGAGCAAGTAAGATAACCTCCAAGGGAGCAGAGGATGAGGCCCAAGGAGCTGCTAATCAACACTTTGTCCAGAGAACAAAAGGGCCCAAAGGCTACTCCGCCCGGAGAACGGGCAGCCAGGAGGGTCCGAGAGCGGCTATCACCGCTCTGCCCGAGGGGCAAAGAGGCCCAAAGCTGCAATCAGCCCTGACTGTCTGGAGAATTAAGAGATCCACCCTACCATCGACTCATACCTAGCAGGTCCAACCCCAAGAATCAAAAGAAATAAAACCACAAGGCCGAAGACTACGCATGCTCTAAAAAGGCGGACCCAAGGAGTGGCCATGCAGAACAGTTCCTGAAAAAGTTTTAATATGAATAAAGAACAGACAGTAAAAATGGTATAAAAAGGACTCACCTCGAGCATCAGGTGTGCTCTTGGCAGAGCGCCAAGGCACCCGGCCGTTATCCCTTTGCTTTATTTTATGTGTCTCTTACTGTCTTTGTATTAAACTCTTTAAATTCTAACAGGAGAGTGAACCTCGTTTTTCACAGTTACTAAGAAATAGAAGAAATATTACTAATACTAATGCAGTGAATATTTTTACCCATTTCATATAGGCTCACAGCTTGAGTTTTCTCTCCTACCCCAACAATCCTGCTTGAGGCAAGTGTGCTACACTAATACATATTCAATTTAGCACTTCAAGTAGGTAATGTGTGCAGCACAGAAGTGATATCTTTCAGATATATCTTTTCTACCCGTTATCGTCTGTTGGGGTCCCTCCCCTGCCGTGTAGCCCTGGGAGAGGGGCCCTGAGGGCACAGACACGGGGCTTCCCTGTCCCTGCTCAGCCTCGTTCCCATTGGTTGGTTTGTGTTCCCTGCGCGGGCAGAAGGACCCTTGGTCCCGTGACTGGAACAGTTCCTGGGCAGAGCTCCGGCCATGTGGCTGGAGAAATAAACATCTCTGAAACAGCTATCAAGAATCTGTCTGTCCATATATATTTCCTTTCCACGGGACTCCTGGTTTGATATATGCGTGTTGCAGGATCCCCACTGCAACAAATGGTGGAGATTTGAGAGCAGAACGATCCCCGATCCCTAAGCGACTGATTTGTGTGAGTAAACCCTGGAAACTTTGGATTCCTCTTCTTGGTTTTGCTTTGCTATTCCGTATCTAAACTATGGAGGAACCGTGGGAAGACTCTTGGCTCTCAGAGCCGCATATGGACATTTATCTTAAACTTAAAATGATTCTTGAACAACGATTTGTAAATTTTAGCTTGATTCAAGCTCAAAAAGAACTGAAACACTTCCTGGCATGGTTGTTTAAGAACTTTTTCTATGTTTCTTGGGATTTAATTCTTACCAAGGGCTTTTGGAAAACCGTTTGGACACAGTTAATACTAGAGTCAAAATATATGCCGATGGAAGAATATTTTCGTGAATATTATTTAGTTACTGAGACTGTTGAGCAATGTCAGCTGTGTCCTGGTGAAGGGAAGCGTGGCGCAGGGACCGTGCGGCCCAGGCCACGTGCACCGAGCGCTCTGCGAGCAGCAGCGAGGCAGTTCCCGCGCGCGGGCGGAGCCACGCGAGCCGCAGTGTCGGTGGCGGAGCGGGGAGCGGCGGGACCCGGCGGGACCCGCACGGCCGCGTGCAGCGCGTGGTGGAGCGAGCCCCGTGAACGCCCGACCGAGAGGGGCGGCGCGCGGGCAGCGGCTGGCGGCGATGGTGGTGGAACGGAGCCGCGCCCAGCCGAGACGCGTGCTGGAGCAGGGCGCGGGGGAGTCATCGCTCGGGGGCCCGGCCGAGACGTGGGTGCAGCGCCCGACAGCGGCAGCGAAGCTGCGACCAGAGGAGGCGACGCACGGAGAACTGAGCGGCACGGCCCGGCCCGGCCCGCGCAGCCCCGAACGCGACCCCGGGAAGAGCGCGCAGGCACGAGCAGCTCCGACAATTCCAACACGGGAGCGACCGAAGGAGAGAGCAAAGACGCAGCAAGACAGAAAACAGCAGCCACTCGGAAAAAGGAAAAGATCATAGCAACTAAGACCTTAGGGATAGTAAAATGGTATAATGTTAAGCAAAATTATGGTTTTATAACAAGGTGTGACAACCAGCAAGACATATTCGTGCATAGAACTGCTATTAAAAAGAATAACCCTGAAAAATGCATCCCAAGCTTGGGAGATGGAGAGGTGGTGGAATTTAATATTGTACTAGGGAGAAAAGGGTTACAAGCATCGCAGGTCACTGGGCCTGATGGTGTTCCTGTAAAAGGCAGTATATATGCAAAAAATCGTAGTCATGTTAGACAGTATCTCCATTGTAAGCCCCCCCTACAGTTTCCCTTCCCTAATCCCACCTTTCCCTTTTACCCTATGTCCTATTACCCCCAGTGTATTCCCAATCCGTTTTTTCATCCATGGTTTCCCTCACAAAACCATGCTTTTGCCAATTGTTTCCCCAAAAATCCCTTTCCAATGCCGAGTGGGGGATGAAAAGGGGGAGGGAAGAAGTTAAACCCTCTCCTGCCTCAGTTTCCCCACAAAGCATGCTCAGAGAATTCTGTCTCCCTTCTGTCAGCCCTAAGATGTTCCAGAGAATCTGTTTGGACATTTAAAGACTCAGGAGGGTGGCTTGTTTTGTTTTGAAACTGTTCTTGTTATGTTTATCCAGTTGTTTTCATTCTCCTTTTATTAAAATAAAACGGGTGAGGTGTTGGGGTCTCCTCCCCTGCCGTGTAGCCCTGGGAGAGGGGCCCTGAGGGCACAGACACGGGGCTTCCCTGTCCCTGCTCAGCCTCGTTCCCATTGGTTGGTTTGTGTTCCCTGCGCGGGCAGAAGGACCCTTGGTCCCGTGACTGGAACAGTTCCTCGGCAGAGCTCCGGCCATGCAGCTGGAGAAATAAACATCTCTCTGAAACAGCTATCAAGAATCTGTCTGTCCGTATATATATATTTCCTTTCCACGGGACTCCTGGTTTGATATATGCGTGTTGCAGGATCCCCACTGCAACAATCGTCCAGAAAAAAATCAGCATCCAGGATAGAAGTACACAGAGGTAAGGAAGCTGACAGTCGCACACTGCATATATGTGTGCATTCAGCAGGTGCTGTACTAAGGAAGTATGAACACTAAAAGCGCATTTATCAGGGAGGTCATCAGTCAGGTTATTACATCTTCAAAAAGCAGAAGATAACAAGCTTTCCAAATCTGCATGAAGATCTCATTAAAGGTATTCAGCAGGATGAAGAAATGGCAGTATCAGTCCAGTTTCCTCCTCTCCCCACACATATTCTTATTTACCTACTTTATTTTAACCCAGGCTATCAGCATGGCTCATAGGACCTACTGACAAAGACAGTATTAATGACTGCATTAAGTCTACCTGGCTGTTGTACTTCGAAAGGCTGGAGTTACACTAAGCAAGGAACAGATTGGAGACCAGCAGCTGTGGCCAAAACATCTTCACTCAACACCTATGTTCTCCACACCAAACCAGGTACTTCAATTTATTCCTCTACGTCAGAAGCAATGGTATTCCAAACACTCCTGTTTCAGTTTGTAAACAGCTCTAGTTAAACAAGCAATCCCATACATCTGCACTAATGATAGTAACTCATATTGAAAACAGCACTCTGTGTGTATGCCTGAATTTATGTCCTTATCTATTTCCTCTTTTTATAAATTTATCTTACTTAATGTAGTTAAGACTGTTCCAAACAGTAATCAAAACCAACATATTTTATGTAACAACTTAAAATAGAAACAGTTTTTGCATTTCATATTAAACCTGAGGACTCAAAATTTTTGGCTTACAAAATTTTGTATTCAGTAATTTAAGAAGCAGTAGACAACCTCATGTGGAAAATTAAAATCTTCATTGTGCACTTTTGGGTAAAGCTTAATTTCTTTCATAACATCTAGTTTCACTTTTTCCTGCTATTTTACTGAAGCTTTGACAATTTTTTTCTATCAAGTTATAATCAACCATTTTCAGGAGACAGAACCTAAGTAGTATTACACAGACTTCTACGAAATGTTTTATAGGATAAGGGCCACTCCAAAAATCAGAAGCATTTACTCAACAATCCTGGTCCAGGATGCAAATTCACTACTTTCATTGGACAGCAGACAACTCGTGGTTAGTCATTTATTTTGTATTTTTCCTGCTGTTCCTGTGTGGTCTTTGAAAACACAAGCTGATGAAAAACACTCTACTTGCAACTGTAGACTTTGCACACCTTCTTTTTTTTTTTTTTTTGGTATTATAAGATTGGTGGTACCAACTACTCTGAACACAATTGTTTCATGTTAAAACAGTATATGGGATCAAAGTCTTGATCATATTCCCTTACTGCTACTAACCACAGATAATATACAGAACCCACACTTACCACATAAACAAATCAGAGGAAATTTTGAGATAGTACAGGTACTAGGTAGGTTTGTATTTTTACTGAAGAACATGAATGACACACTGTTGGGGTTCCTCCCCCCTGGCGTGGGGTCCGGGGGGAAGGGGCCCTGGGGTAGAGGCATGGGGTTTCCCTACTCCCTGGTCAACCTCGCTCCCCATTGGTTGTTTTGTGTTCCCCTGCCTGGGGAGGACCCTGGTGGTCCTGCGATTGTCAGAGTTTTCCAGCAGTCCTCTGGCCATGTGGCTGGAGAATAAACATCTCTGAAACTTCCATGAAGAATCAGTCCCTATTTCTTTCCACAGGCCTCACTGTCTGATACATGTTGCAGAAATCCCCACTGCAGCTACACACAAAAAAAAAAAAACAACCAAACAAAAAACCAGCAAGTACTAGTGTCAAAACTTCCTGGTTAAAACTATCATTCATTTTACAACGACAGTTTCGTGATGCAGAAATATTTTTTAAAATGCTAAGGAGGAATCAGTGTTAGCCTGACGGTAACAGACACACTGTTCACTGCAACAAACAGCAAAATAAGGCTCTTCTTCCAATCCACACACTGCTTCCAGCTCTGACCATCCTTCACACTCTGGTACCTGAATCACTACTATGGAAAGTAGGCTGTTCAGGCTTTGGCAGACATGCTGAGCACAAGATGCACTCACCCTTTGCCATACAGAAAGGGAAAGCACATGCCATGCAAGGTTCAACCTTTACCTCTATTTGAGAGGGCAAATGTAAGAAAAATTTAGCAGCAAAGCAAACCATATTATGGTAAAAGAATGAATCAATAGCAAGCTAATAATTATAATTACACCTACTTCTGCTGAACCTCAGATTTTTATACGTAAAAGAGTTTTAATTAACCTTAATTCCACCTTATTAATATAACCATTTTCACTTCAGTCCCAGGCTGGAGATAGGACAACACCCTTCCCTGCCTGTTCAAATGGTCTCCACCTTTTCAGTTAGCTATTCCAAATATTAACCGTTAGCCATTCAAATATTAACCTCTAGCAAGAGTACAAGAAAATAGCCATCTTGACAAATTTTATAAATTTAGGTCACTGACTAGTACAGGCTGCAACCAACTGGGACCACTCTATGTTCTCATCCAGCCAGGAAAAGATTTGTTGCTACTGGCCTGAGGTTGGGAACTTTAATTCCTCTCCTCTGCCATATGAATGAACCAGAATAATGTAAAATGGCATAAGTACAAGGATCATATTCAGCTACAAGACCTAAAGCTCTTGTGGAAATGGAAATCAAACACAACAGACATTTATGGAGTCCCTGCTCTGCAGCTGATTAACTTGGTCACTCACCCAAGGACAAATAGTTAAACTATTACATCAAGAAAAACAATTATATAAAATGCAACTGTTGCTTAACTCAACTGACCTGGTCTTTCCTTTTGGCTCAAAAACCCATGCACTTTAAATTTCCAAATAACTATCCTAGTTATTTCTCTGGCACTAAAATCAGGGTCTCTTACCACAGCAAGTGAAGAAAAATTCACCAAGGCCCAAGGAATCCACTTGAAACACTAACTTCTTCCTTCTACCAACCACAAAGCTCCACAAACCCTTACTCTTCTTATCAAATACTCTCCAATCTCATTGGTATCACTTCATCAGGGTTTTTCAGTTTCCATTCACATCTGTAGCACCAAGGCTACTTTCATATTGGCACACTGGAAAAGTACTCTGCTTTTCTACTCTTTTCTCAGAAAACAAGTTTCCTTTAAAGCCTTCATAATTTCTACTTTATCATAGGTTAGATTTCCTTTCTTGCACTTTTAGAGGGTTTCATTCATTCATTCATTCATTCAGAGCAGTTACTACTCCTTCTGCCTCATAGAAAAAAAAAGGGAAAACACTGCTAGAACAGATTCTTCAAATACAGTAATTTCCTAGATCACAGTAATTTGAAAAAACAATAGTCCCATGACACACTTGCCAAAATCTGAAATTTCATGGAAATTTATAACAAAAAACATGTGAAACTACAGAATGCTTATTTAAAAGGCTTAGTTAGTTTTGACATCCAAATATTCCAGTAACATCTTCATTATTACAGAGTACATCATGTAATGTATCAATATTGCTGTTGAAATCAACTAAAACTTCTGAAGCATCTTCATTGCCTGGACATGTTTGTTTGCAGGTCTGTTGACAAGGCAGGTCTGCATGCTGGTATTTTTATAAATGTTGTGAAGGGAAAGCACAAATATTGTTTTTTCAAAACCTGAGGTGTGCCTGTGATCATCTATTAATGAAGAAGAGGTAATCTTTCAGAAAAAAGCTACCAAGTCTCAGTCTAGCCTAAAGTATTAGCAGGTCTTCATCACTCAACAGATTTCACCCAAAAAGCCAGATGGTCAGAGGTTTTACTCTTTCAAAATTTTTTAATCTGGCAAAGACTTCTTAACAAGCAGCAAGCCATTTGACAAAACCAAGCAACTAAGAGCAAGCAGTGAATCTGCAGCATTGGGAAAACACCACCTGCAAGTGTACAGTTAGCTGTATGTTGACTTTTTAGTATTATGTGACTTTCTTTGTATAATGCAGTTTAGGGCAGGAAAATCTGTAAACTTTTTCAGCTGTCACTGTACATCAACATGGCCCCTGTCCTTTCCTTTACGGCAAAAGTACAATTTCCAAACAAGAACTCACTTTTCTACAAACACATACAACCGTATCGACCAAACCACAGTCAGAACACACACTATTCTCCCAAGCAAGAGTGTACATGAGAGAAAGGGGAAAAGAGAGAACTGCCTCTTGATCATGTTCTTTCAGCAAAGATTTATAATCCCTTAATGTTGCCAAACAAACTTGATACTTAGAGCCAAAGAGAGCCTAGTCTATATGCTTGTTTTGTTCGTTAATTTTCAGTACACACAAGATTGTAAGGCAGTAAAATTTTTTAAAAGCTGCAACCTTCAGCATTAGAGAAACCACAAGGAATGTACAGATGTGATTATCTTCTTCCAAGTTAAAAGCATTACTTCAGAAACATCAGCAAATAAAATATGTTGAATCACTGATGAATGAACATACCTCAGTTTGTCTACAAGCCAACTCTCCAGATGAACTGTTGTGAGCCTGTTTTAAACAAAGGGTTGCTTTAATTAGTGAAATATTACTAACTGACAGGGCAAATTCCAAAAATACTTCACAACAATTAGAAACCTTTTTCCCCCCACTAAAACAATTTTTAAATAGCACTTAACCCCTACACAGCCACATAGGTATGCTCTAAGTATATCCATTTCTCCTCTGTACATCAAAAAACCAGTTAAGTGAGAAATAAAAATGTTTACCAAAGCATCTGAAAAAGCTTCCCAATATTACTATCAGAGATCAAGGCAACATTTCATTTCAGACCTGTATCAGATCCCACTAGATCTGAAGGTTTCTACAGGGGGCAGAGGGAAGAGTGGTGGCACAGGGAGAAACGCGTAAAGGAAAGCAAAATGCCAGACAACTGTTCAACCAGTTTTCACTTCAGGTTAAGTTCAATTCACAGCCTGTTATTATACTGACTGCAACTGTCACCTTCCCCTAGCTGCAATTAATTGTCCACCTTTTTGCTCTCCAGTTATTCTTTCACCACCTTGAGCAACCTAACACACCACAGTTCACCATGTGCACCCGAGACTCCAACCTGTCCCCACAACATCCTCTATACAGTAACAAGCATATTGTGTTTATACATGATAGCAACTTGAACTCTGGAAATCAAAATTTACTGCTGACAGAACAGGTAGTAAGACATCAATACCAGTGCAGATATTTTTAAACAAAGAAACATCATTTTGCAAACAAACAAAGGATGAAGTATTTTTTTTTAGAATAAGTGATAAAATTCTTTAAAAGTTAAGCCAAACCAAACTCTGCAATTTAGCAACCTGAACTACTATATTCTATTCACTCAACCATGACAAATTAATCTTTTCCATGCAAAACACACACATATACACAAGCTATTAATTGTATAATTCCTGTACCGCAACATATAGATGCCCTTTTTGCTCTTACTGCTTGCAGGTGCTGCGACTACAGACAGACGTCTTCAGACTAAATGACATGTCTTGTCATAGTAACACTTTGCAGAAAATTTATTATCTTTCTATTACTCTGCCTTTTGGAGGATGGCTGTGTTTAACTGTCTTTCTGTGACTGAAATCACTGTGCTTTGTGAAAAGGAGAGCATCTCTTACAGACTTCTTGGTTTATGTGAGGTATCCTCAAAACATCAGGCTGCCTGAACCGAGATTAAGATTTTGTTCATGTAACTGAAGTGTTCCAATGAGCTCAGTCTCCAAAAAGCAAGGTGATCCTACAAGGTCATCTAAGTGAAAATTTCTAGCAGAATCAGATTACCTGGAATTCAGTCTTACAGTTGTCTAATTCATGCCATCATTTCCAAGCATTCCAGTCAGCATAAACTTGTAGAGTTTATAATCTACTGCAATGCTTACTTGCATCATGACCTATGCTAAGACTTTCTCTTCACCACTGACTGATCTATCTAAATCTAGAAGCAAATACTTCCACAGAGACAGCAACAAACAATTATCCTCCAAGGTCCCCCAAAGGTCCTCATATAAGTCCTAATATCAAAATTAAAAAAAAAAAACATTTTTATAGGTATTGCACAGTTCATTTCCTTTGACTCACTCAACTTGCTTTAGTCATCAGCTTCTTTTTTTAAAGAGACATTTGTTAAGAAATCAATTCAATTATTAGAGACCACTTACTGCTCCTGAAAAATGGTAGCAGATGGCAGAATTGCCAATTCTTCTAATTTTTTTAACACTACTATATCACCCAAGATCTCTCAAACACAAAAACCCCCATGCTTTACTCGGTTCACTCAAATTTAACCTCAAATACACAATCTTCTACTAGCAGACACCCAGCTACCAGCAGGTGACAATCACTGTGAGTTCAGGAGGTTTAAACTGCCCCCAGTTTCTTTCAAAAAGACCTCTGTGAGGTGGGTGAGAAGAGTGCTTAATATTCTTTCCTTAGGACCCAAAGCACCTAGAATGAGCCACAAACTAAAAGCACAAAAGCATCAAGGTAAGTCATCTAATCAAAGCTGGACAGACTACCTTTTTTCATTCTAGAACATGGCCTTTGTCAAACACATTTCTGAACAAAATTCTGTGAGATTTTAAAATAATCAAAGAGTGATCCCAATTCAAAGCAAACTCCTAAAATCTTTAAATGTAGAAGCAACACTGGGGAAAATTCCACTAAAAAAACACTATAAGCCTATGCCAGGTCTCTGACTTATGCGCTACTAGTTTTTAATTAAGACATAAAATCTTCATTTGGGGCATCATATACTCTCAAAGGGATGAAAAGTTCCAAATGACACATGTGGACATACAAAACCTTTCAAAGTGTCTTCTGGGGTGGGGAAGAGGTAGGGGATTAAATCTCTCTGTAACCCGACTGTTGGGGTCCCTCCCCTGCCGTGGAGCCCTGGGAGAGGGGCCCTGAGGGCACAGACACGGGGTTTCCCTGCCCCTGCTCAGCCTCGTTCCCATTGGTTGGTTTGTGTTCCCTGCGCGGGCAGAAGGACCCTTGGTCCCGTGACTGGAGCAGTTCCTCAGCAGAGCTCCGGCCATGCGGCTGGAGAAATAAACATCTCTGAAACAGCTATCAAGAATCTGTCTGTCCTATATATTTCCTTTCCACGGGACTCCTGGTTTGATATATGCGTGTTGCAGGATCCCCACTGCAACAAATGGTGGAGATTTGAGAGCAGAACGATCCCCGATCCCTAAGCGACTGATTTGTGTGAGTAAACCCTGGAAACTTTGGATTCCTCTTCTTGGTTTTGCTTTGCTATTCCGTATCTAAACTATGGAGGAACCGTGGGAAGACTCTTGGCTCTCAGAGCCGCATATGGACATTTATCTTAAAATGATTCTTGAACAACGATTTGTAAATTTTAGCTTGATTCAAGCTCAGAAAGAACTGAAACACTTCCTGGCATGGTTGTTTAAGAACTTTTTCTATGTTTCTTGGGATTTAATTCTTACGAAGGGCTTTTGGAAAACCGTTTGGACACAGTTAATACTGGAGTCAAGATATATGCCGATGGAAGAATATTTTCGTGAATATTATTTAGTTACCGAGACTGTTGAGCAATGTCGGCTGTGTCTTGGCGAAGGGAAGCCTGACACAGGGACCGTGCGGCCCAGGCCATGTGCACCGAGCGCTCTGCGAGCAGCAGCGAGGCAGTTCCCGCGCGCGGGCGGAGCCACGCGAGCCGCAGTGTCGGTGGCGGAGCGAGGCGCGGCGGGAGCGGCGGGACCCGACGGTGCTCACACGGCGCAGCACAGCGCGTGGTGGAGCGAGCCCCGGGAATGCCCGACCGAGAGGGGCGGCGTGCAGGCGGCGGCTGGCGGCGATGGCGGTGGAGCGGAGCCGCGCCCAGCCGAGACGCGCGCTGGAGCAGGGCACGGGGGAGTCATCGCTCGGGGGCCCGGCCGAGACGTGGGTGCAGTGCCCGACAGCGGCAGCGAAGCTGCGACCAGAGGAGGCGACGCACGGAGAACTGAGCGGCACGGCCCGGCCCGGCCCGCACAGCCCCGAACGCGACCCCGGGAAGAGCACGCAGGCATCAGCAGCCCCGACAATTCCAACACGGGAGCGACCGAAAGAGACAGCAAAGACGCAGCGAGACAGAAAACAGCAGCCACTCGGAAAAAGGAAAAGATCATAGCAACTAAGACCTTAGGGATAGTAAAATGGTATAATGTTAAGCAAAATTATGGTTTTATAACAAGGTGTGACAACCAGCAAGACATATTCGTGCATAGAACTGCTATTAAAAAGAATAACCCTGAAAAATGCATCCCAAGCTTGGGAGATGGAGAGGTGGTGGAATTTAATATTGTACTAGGGAGAAAAGGGTTACAAGCATCGCAGGTCACTGGGCCTGATGGTGTTCCTGTAAAAGGCAGTATATATGCAAAAAACAGTAGTCATGTTAGACAGTATCTCCATTGTAAGCCCCCCCTACAGTTTCCCTTTCCTAATCCCACCTTTCCCTTTTACCCTATGTCCTATTACCCCCAGTGTATTCCCAATCCGTTTTTTCATCCATGGTTTCCCTCACAAAACCATGCTTTTGCCAATTGTTTCCCCAAAAATCCCTTTCCAATGCCGAGTGGGGGATGAAAAGGGGGAGGGAAGAAGTTAAACCCTCTCCTGCCTCAGTTTCCCCACAAAGCATGCCTGGAGAGTTCTGTCTCCCTTCTGTCAGCCCTAAGATGTTCCACAGAATCTGTTTGGACATTTAAAGACTCAGGAGGGTGGCTTGTTTTGTTTTGAAACTGTTCTTGTTATGTTTATCCAGTTGTTTTCATTCTCCTTTTATTAAAATAAAACGGGTGAGGTGTTGGAGTCCCTCCCCTGCCGTGTAGCCCTGGGAGAGGGGCCCTGAGGGCACAGACACGGGGTTTCCCTGTCCCTGCTCAGCCTCGTTCCCATTGGTTGGTTTGTGTTCCCTGCGCGGGCAGAAGGACCCTCGGGTCCCGTGACTGGAGCAGTTCCTCAGCAGAGCTCCGGCCATGCAGCTGGAGAAATAAACATCTCTGAAACAGCTATCAAGAATCTGTCTGTCCATATATATTTCCTTTCCACGGGACTCCTGGTTTGATATATGCGTGTTGCAGGATCCCCACTGCAACACCCGACCACTGCTATCTTACCTGCAGTATAAGCACCCAATCCTGAGAAAATACAATGCAGAATTCTAAGAAAATACAATGCAAAGAAAATTCTCACTCTTTTGCAATATCTTGACTTAAAAGAGCAACTTGAGAGGAGGCAGGGCAATACAAGTTCAACAGAGAACAAGCTTAATAGTCTTTAAGATGTTTGGCTGAGAAGCAGAGCATAACATTTGCTATCAGCAGACCCTTGTCTATTTTCAGGTCACTTAAATGTATATGATCCCTTCTACCCACATTTAAGAGGTCTGAAGTTGAAATAAACAAGAAAAATATGTTCATGAGAGCAAACTCTTGTGGATTGTCAATAAATAAAATTTTTCTAAACTCACTATAATTTCTATGCAGTAACCAAATACTACAGATAACCACAACATTATACACTGAGACACAGAGGCTGAGTGCTACTGAGCAGTTTTACTTCCCTCATCCTGCAGAATACATGATGTTGTTCTGGACGATTAGTGTCAATTTCTTCAAGAGTTGTAGCTTAGGAGTTGTGCAGCCCTGCTTCCCATTGAAATTCTTCCTGCATTCCCTCTATCTAGTCTGGAACTCCATGTCAGCAGACAGAGAAATGTCGTCCTGCAGGCAAGAATGAACAATCTCTCCCCAATTACAGAGTCATGTGTGGGCTATAAGCAATTTTCCAAACATAAAAGGAAGGCAGGAATTTTCTATCCCTACATGAGCAAGCTAAAACAAGCCAACCTGCAGATGGAAAGGATCAAAGCATCTAAGTCACCTGAAAATTAATCCCCTTCAGGAATATTCAGCACCTCCCATCCACACATATGATATCCCTTCAGTTCCTCCCAGAGCAAAAAGTCAGTCTTTGAAATTAAAATGATTACCCAGAATACTGTCATGGTTTGACACTGGCCAAATGTACACACATCCATGGAAGTCACTCACTCCTCCTCTGCTACAGCTGGGCAGAGGAGAGAAAAAAATTAACAAAGGATTCACGAGCTAAGGACTGGAAGAAAACACCCCAAGGGCTCAACTTAGAGGTACAAAATGAGTTTATTACTAACAAAATCAGAGGAGGATAATGATAAGTAAAATAAACCTTTAAAAACACCTTTTCTTTCTCCAACACCTCCCTCCTTCCCACCAACAGTGCAGGGAGACAGAGCATGGGAGTTTTGGTCAGTTCATCACCTGAAGTTTTCTTCTGCTACACAGGGAGAGGAGTCCTTCCCCTGTGGGTCCCTTCCCATGGGAGACAGTTCTCAGTGAACTTCTCCAGCATGGTTCCAGTCTCATGAGCAGTCCTCCTAAAACCTCCAAAAACATACCCCTCATTTCTCTTTGAGGGGCTATGTTTCTTCCCTTTCCATCTCCAGATATGCACAAGCAGATAGCTGAGAGACAATTTTATCCCCATTCTCTGCCAAACCTGATATTAGGCTTTGTCAAAATGATTCACTGCAGGTTCAGACTGGAAATGGCACCCACATCACACAAGTGTCATTTTCATATGTCTGTCCTTTCCAAAAGCTAAAATAGCAAAACTAATATTTATCATCTGTAACTCTTTGAAACAAATTTATTTTATAGAAAGGAAAAAGTGCAAGTGAGAAGCTAAATATGTTAGGAAAAGCAACTAGACACATGAAGAGAGGTAGTTCTTCTAATATTGCCATTTGAGCTGCCACTGCTTTGTGGGAAGAGATGGGATAGAGTTGAGTTGCGGGCTTTAGGACCTGCCTGCAGAGGCACGTGGCAGCACAAAGGAGGATATGGCAGCACAAAGGAGCTTGTCTCCACCAGACCCTGGGGGGAGGAGGTCTCACACGGCAGACCCCTACGGAGAGGAGGCTGCCGGGAGCCGACGGATGGGTGAACGGCGAGTGATCATCCCATAGAAGGACATTTAGAAAGTGTGTTGCTGATGTGGCAACGCGGTCAGATAGTGAGAATTGCCATGTAAGGAAATACTGCGCCTTGAAAAAGTGTAAAAAACCAGCTCATTTATTTGAATAAACAATTCAGATTCCCTGCTGCTCTGGGTCCATGCCTCAATCCCTGACAAATGGTGCCCCCTGTGAGGAGCTTATTATACACCTAATTGCGCATCCATCCGTGAGCCCTGTGGGACTTGAAGTGCTGCTGAAAGCAGCAGGAACATGGGCCAGAGATCAATCCCTGCAGTTGTAGGTGAACCACAGGGGACATGGGGGCTGGACAGTCCTCATCGGACAGCCATGTTTTCGAACTTATGTCTCATTTACTTGAAAAACATGGAAAGCCTCCCCAATCCCTTAAAATTATGCTGCGTTGGACGGCTTCCAAAGTGCCCACACGAAACCCGAGCACCGCCTTTTCATCGGAGTTATGGGACCGAGTTGCGCAAAGTGACACAGCACTGACAAAGCTTTTGTGTCCATGGAGGACAGTGTGCAAGGTGCTCACAGCACATGCAGCACCCAGAGACCAGACAAAGAAGGATGCTTGTGCCACGGTGGCAGCTGTGGCAACCCCTTCTCCACCGCCAGCGAGCGACTGTAAGTCTGTCGGGGCTGTGGAAGGAGAACCAGAAGATAGCCCCTCATGCGCCAACCCGTTTGACCCTGGAGGGGAACCAGACAATATCATAGAAGAGCTTGCCCCGCCCTGTGCCATATGGCATCAGCTAGAGCTGTGTCATAGCGAGTGGCTGGAGCCAGGGGGACCCTTCCTGGTAGTGTGTTCCCTCTCTGTTTCCCCTCTGCAAGAGTGCAGCGGCGGCAGCAGACGCATGCGGGGCACAGGGGCGCAGTGCCAGCGAGCACACAGCGCCAGTGAGCACATGGCAGCGAGCGTAGAGGAATTCCTTGTGGAGTGGGGGCATAGGATACCCCAGGAGAGCTTGAGCACCCCAGAGCTGTTGCAGAAGTACCCCTGACGGGGCCTCAGGCTGAAGATAGGCTTGCAAGGCACCTGCTAGCTGGCAGCCTTGAACAGCCTTGGGAAAAGGTATACACTGGTCAGCTCCCCCGCTGCTTAGAGGCTTTCTTGTGGGAAAAGTATAACTTGGTGTAGGTAAACAATAAAACTGGAGCACGATGCTCAAATAGTATCGGTGTTCGTGTCGTGTCTCAGGCTGGCTCTCCTGCACCTGGGACCCCCCCCCGCTAAAGGCGAGCACATTGCAGAGACAGGAAAAGGCAGCGAACACTGTGCCAGCGACACAGCGGATCTGGCAGAGCAATCGCGGCTCTCTGCATGTGGGAAGTGAGAAGATGGGCCAACAGACCTCTGCAAGCCGCCCAACCCGCGCCGCCGCCCGACCCACGCCGCTACAGCCAGGGCTCGCATCTGCTGCAGACCCTCATGAGCTGATGCCATGCTGGAGAAAAGAACTGAGTGGACCGATGGCCCCTTCCTCGGGGGTAGGAGAGCTGCAGCATTTGCACTGGCTTGTGCGGGAGCAGCTGCGGGCTAGGCATGTCACTCTTGCAGCTGGTCCATAAAACTCTCCTGTTTTCCTTATTCAAAATGTTGCCACAATCCTGGACCCTATCTCAAAGATTGCTTTTTTACCGTAGCACCTTGTGACCCCCCCTGCATTGTTTTGATTGCTTTTTGTGATGGATAATAATTCTGATTTGTAAGCTCTTTTCAAACAGAAATTAACTGATATGTTTTTTCAAAGTACTCTTTTCCTACTTGAAGAAACTGGAAGAACAGCTCCCACATTGCTGCTTCCTTGACGTAGAAAAGGTTACCACTGAAATGAAAGACCATAAAAGCCTCTCATTCTGCAGCAACTTCTGACTTGGGGCTTGTTACCTTTTGAAACCACTTAGAGAGTTAATGTTATTATAATTGTAATGTCCAGAGCCTGGACTTATATACATTCTGTGAAATGGTGAAGTATTTAAGCAGTTGAAGATAAGCACTTTGCTTATTTTTGCTCTGAGAGTGCTTGTTGTTCTATTTGATGCACTCTTTTACTGTTCATAGTAAGAAAACTGCATGTTATGTGACACATTTTCCGGAATTTGGTAAGTTGAAATATGTTCTTGTTATGATTGATAACCTTTCCACATATATTTTTGCTTCTGCCCATACAGGTGAGCATGCAGAATGGGCCCATAGCGCTCTCAAGTCCATACCATTAAAACAAAAAAAGGGGGTGCAAAGATGGGGTATACCCCTCATAAAAGACTGCAAAAAGCTTTATATGTTCTTAATTTTTCAATCGCATTCAGAATGATCACAGGCTCACTTAGGAAAAGCTGAGGTATTTGGTAGGAATCTTGAAAGTGGAAAATGAGAAGGCCCCTTTCCGTTGATAGCCTGGGGGCAAAGATACGCTTGTGTTTCCACAGATTCCAGTGCAAGAGTGGTCCAACCAGCCTTGGATACTCCAGCCTCATAATCAGCTTGTGGGGAACATAAACTCTTCTGAAGTCATATTCCTAACTGATATTAATAAAGTTTTTAGGCAATTTTGTAGGTATTTTAGGGAAACCCTCTCAGTCAAGGCTTGAGGCTCTGGCCAAGCCCTAGCCCTGGCTGACTGAGGATTATACCATCAGACCCAGGTGTTTCTGCCCTAAAGGCATAATCAAGTCACTTTGAATTGTTGATTTGATCTTATAAAAGCTGAACCCTCTTTCAAAGTAAACTTGGAAGTCTTGCCTGGGAAAGATTCTCCAAGTCTTCACTATGAAATAGGACCTCCCCGCAACTGCAGACTGTGGGTGATGGTAAAAGTTTTAGACAACTTTATGCTGTTTAAGTTCAATCTGTTTAATCACTGTCTTCATACATAGGACTAGTTATTGGGTGTTTTCATCTATCCCCCTGTTCACAGGAAAAATACTTCTTTTGTGAGGAATGGAGCTTATTTGGTTCGGGCAGTGGGCCAAACATGTTCTAATGTTAGAAGTGTTTTGTTTCATGATTCTTGTTTGTATAAAACAAAAAAGAGGGAATTGTAGGAAGAGATGGGATATAGTTGAGTTGCGGGCTGTAGGACCTGCCTGCAGAGGCACGTGGCAGCACAAAGAAGCACATGGCGGCACAAAGGAGCTTGTCTCCACCGGACCCTGGGGGGAGGAGGTGTCACACAGCAGACCCCTACGGAGAGGAGGCTGCCAGGAGCTGATAGACGGGTGAACAGCGAGTGATCACCCCATAGAAGGACATTTAGGAAGTGTGTTGCTGATGTGGCAACACGGGATAGGTCACATAGTGAGAATTGCCATGTAAGGAAATACTGTGCCTTGAAAAAGTGTAGAGACCAGCTCGTTTCTTTGAATAAACTATTCAGATTCCCTGCTGGTCTGAGTCTGTGCCTCAATCATCAACACTGTTCAAGTGCATTTTACCCAATACTTTAGATGTCAAACTCTTTTGCCTCCTTCTCTTAAGGCAAGCTGAAAACTATCGTGATTTGGAGAAGGCCTTCACAAGAGATTCTGCTCTGCTAAACTATGGACAAAAGAGCTACATACTTGCGAAAAAAGTCTAAAGAATCTCATTGTTAACATAAATGGCCTAGTTTCATTCCTACAGAAGAATCAAAATTCCCATTTTTCGGAAATGGTGTTAGAAATAGGATACCTAGTAGTTGCTCCAGTTGGTTATGATGCCATGAAGATTTTTGCCTTTTCTTTTATACCCGTTATACCATTTTACAACTTCTGTACTCCTATTGCTTTTTGCCTACATTCTTAGACTTGTTTGTCAAGCTAAGAGACTAAACATTTTAGAAGCTTCGTAGCTGTCGTGCCCCAGACCCCAAGGTCCTCTCCGGAACACATTCTGTAAACCAAGATAGAACCATCCAGGGGAAGGTTCCTTGGGGAGGGGGGCTCACTTGAGCCTCTCATTGAGGAATCTCTGATAGATATGCTAATTAGTAAAACCTATAATGTTATACCCAATGTTGGGGGGGGAGGGGGACACAGATATAGACTTGGCAGGGTGCATCTCAATGCATATGACCTGGATGTGTACACCTAAGGATCCTTAAAATAAATACCAAGGTAAAATCCCTTTTCCCCTTCTAACCATGTATGACTCTTGATTTTAAGACCAGGAAAAGGCATCAGTTAGAGCTAGAGTAACAGAAATACAGCAGATTCTCACCATGTAAGAACATTGGCTAGATTAAGGAGGCAATGCTCCTGTGAGTTTACAAGCAAATCTATCCTATCATCCACGTTACATTCATCAGTTCCGCTGTAGTAAAGAGTATACCATTCCAGAAATTGTCACATTTCATTAGCTAATAGATCCAGCTACACCTGAAATACTTCATTATATCAGCTCTCTCACACTGAGGTTGCACTCAATCTTCATGTGAGCATAACACTCTTCCACAAAGCGCACGAAAACTTCAGTTCTGAATACAGTACATCAGTTACTTGAATGGAAATTCCCAAATCTATTAGCATGTACAGAAAATTTCATGGACATAGTAAACAAATAAAACTGGTGCCCAATTTAGTGTCATTAAAAAATAAATGGAGCAAGCTGACCACTCTTGGGAACTGTCTTAAGACGGCTCATGACTTACAGGAAGACCTTGATTTGCTCTGCTTGCATGCTTCATTTCTCTCACCACTTCAAGTATAATGAAGTGAACAAACATGCCTGCTCGAACATTCCAGCTGTTTTGAGATATTTTTCCTTCTCAGCTCTACAGGTCTTTAGAACACTACACGTAACTGTAACAGCAGCCAGTTGCATAACACCCAGATGCATAAGTGAAAGCAAGTAAACTGAACAATCAAAAAATGTTAATACAGCCAATGCTCCCTCTACAAGCACTGTAAAAGAAGCATCCATTTCCTTGAAGACTTCTCCCACAGCAGCAACACCCGCAGCCTTGTTCTAAGCACAAGGATGCACAATTCCACCTGGTTAAGCAACATCAGGCATCACCATGCAAATGAATGCAACCTGAGAAATTCAAGTTGCTTTGCAAGCGGTCGGAACAGTAATCAAATCCCAAAAGACAGAAAATGGATTCAAGGAAGCTGTGTCAAACTCTTTTCCTTCATATCATTTTACTTTTCAAGCTATGTTAGTGATGACTATCTCAGTATGAATCAGAACAGCAAGAACATGTGGCAGCAAAGTCTGTTTTGCTTATATTTCAGTCCTGTGCTCCAAATGTTAATCACCACATTCTTTAAAAACAAAATGAAAACAAATCAAAAAATCCATCCCCTGCTACAGCTGAGCAGAGGAGAGAAAAAAATTAAACGAAGGGTTCATGAGTTGAGATAAGGACCAGGAGAAAACACTCCAAGAGCAAAACAGGCTCAACTCAGAAGTACAAAGTAAATTTATTACTAACAAAGTCAGAGGAGGATAATGAGAAATAAAATAAGCCCTTAAAAACACCTCTTCTTCCCCCAACACCTCCCTCCTTCCCACCAACAGCACAGGGAGACAGGGCATGAGGGTTTGGTCAGGTCATCACCCGAGATTTTTCCACTGCTCAGGGAGAGGAGTTCTTCCCCTGCTACGCCATGGGGTCCCTTCCCACAGGAGACAGTTCTCCATGAACTCCTCCAGCATGGTTCCAATCTCACAAGCAGCAGTCCTCCCAAAACTGCTGCAGCATGGGTCACTCTTCCATGGGGTGCAGTCCTCCAAGGACAGGCTGCTCCAGCTTGGAAGCAAGGGGCCCCTCTTGATCACCGCCTCCTCCACATATCCACCCACTCCAGTATGGACACCTCCCTCACAGGCTGTGGGTGGATCTCTGCATACCCGTGGACCCCCATGGGCTGCAGGGGGACAGCCTGCCTCGCCATGGTCATCACCACAGCCTGCAAAGGAATCTTGGCTCTGGCACCTGGAGCACTTCCTGCCTCTCCTTCTCCACTGACCCTGGTGTCCCCATGTTGTTTCCATCACATGCTCTCACCTCCTCCTCTTCTCTAGCTGGAAAAAACTGTGCCCCCACTTTGTTTTGATTTTCTTCTTAAATATGTTACCACAGAGACATTACCATCATCTCTAAATGGCCCATCTTTGGCCAGTGGCATATCCATCTTCAGACCCATCAGGGATTGGCTCTGCTGGACATGGTGGAAGCTTCTAGCAGCTTCTCAGAGAAGCCATCTCCATGGCTCCCTTGCTATAAAAACCAGGCTGTACAAAACCAACATAATTTTACTCGCATTTCAGTCCAGCTCAGCCTAACCACATTTTCTGCATTAAGCAGAATAACTACGTTTTCACAAAATCTCACACCTGCTGGGAACGTAGTCTCGCTTCAAAGCACACAGATAAAGGTGCTAACCAGGACAACTGGGTCTTTGTATGCAGTGTTAATTCATTGAACTACTGGTTGCCTTCTTCACAAATGAGCACAAGCCATTAGAAAACAATTCTCAAAGATTCTTCTGATTATTTATCAGTCCCTTCTAGCAACACGTGATCTTGTACCACATGATCATTGACCTTTTTGAATCTATTGTCTTAGACTAGACTGTGAATCAATGTTTAAGTCCTGGTTTTCCCCAGAAGTACTGTTCTGTACTTGCAGATTTGAGATGTCATAGCTGAACACAGCCACTCTTTCCCAATTAGCCCTCAAATCCTCTTTCTTGGTAAGTGGTATGCCATCTCCTGCAGGCCATAATGAAAACTGGAGTGCCTCATTAACTAGTCTCCAGCTTTCAGAAAAGGTCAGTTTGTTGACACACTTTATGACCCTAATATACAAAGAGAACAGCTATTATCTTTTCAGGGAAGAATGAGAATCTGCATTTCAAAATAAAATAGAGTAACAGCATGTATACACACAGGGAACAGTCAAAGTGTTTCAATGACATAGAAATAAAAAGCTAAAACTGCAATTTTTTATAATTAGTTTTCTTCAAAGTATCTTTGCACAGCAGAGAGAGCAGGTATTTAACAAAAGAATACTCCCAAGCAAGAGCTAAAAGATTTTGACACGCTACTCTTGCACTTCCTGGGGAATGGGGTTTTAACTGGCTTCTGACATAACTCCTCTAGAGGTTCATTTCCTAGATGGAACTATAAATCCCATGATGCACTTTATCAACCCTAACAATAAAACTACTGTGCTTCACCAAAGCCACTCCTTGGAGAAAAGTCCAGTGCTACCAAGGCTGGGGGTGGGGGCAGGGGGGAGAGAATATCACAAATTAAGCACATTACAGAAAGCAGCACAGAAGTAAAAGCAAAATATTAGACTGAAATGCAGAATTTTTAAGCTGCAAAAGGCAAGAACTCTATGGAAGAATATTAAGTGTCAAGCCAGAATTAAATCTATTTCCTCCTCTGCCCCATCATTAAGCATCTTGAAACACATAAGTAATTTAATATAGACAGACAAATCCTAACATAAGATTCAAGCTTACACGTTTAAATATACTTCTGGAAGGCAGGCAGGCAGGCAGGCAAAGGAGCAGCAGGGCAGCACCAAAATATTTTACATAACCACAGTATATAAGACAGAAAGAAATTAGACAAGTAAAAGAATATTGTCATCCATAAAATACTGCAGAACCCAAAAAGCTCTCAAATAACACAGAACAGTTGGAATCAACTGCAGCAAGGCCACTGCTGCATATCTGCTGACAGGGAACACCTGCAAGGTTACAAAAAGCACAAAACATGCAACTCCTTTGAAAACAACTATAGAATTGTTAGTCATTTCTTTCCACAGTCATAACTTATAAAGAAAGTGTGTAAGACTTGCCCATATTTACTTCCTATATTTTACTTATGGATTGAATATGCACTTCTAAAATGCGCATATTGCTGATATTTAAAAAACAGTTCTTCTTTCAACAAACCATACTCAAAGAGCAAGAGCAGCTAAGATAGAGTAGCAGAGTTTTTTAGATGCTTATAACCTTACAGCTCAAAAAAATCCAATACTGGGGCTAGACCAGACAAAACAGAAAGGAATTTTAGGAAGCAGGCTGATAACAATCTCAGTGGTTCAATTGAAACCTACTAATCTAAACATTTATTACTTAAAATCCAGTCTACTACTAAAAAGAAACCCACATTTTCCCCCAGAGCTTGATCTTAAACCTAACCTTAACCCTAACCTATTGAAATTGCCACTGGAAATGCCACGTTTCCCAGAACCTGCAGTAACAGGCTGTACTTGACTTTTGATTTTCCAAATCAAATCCATCTCAACTGAAAATAGAAATAGTCCTAAAGGCTGAGTGTGGCTGATAACTGCAAGAACAATTGAATGACTGCAAAAAAAAGATAGCATGCCTCAGGAATGGCTTATTTCTAACTTAGTGAAATACTTTGTGTTCTTAAAGGAAGTGTTTTCAGAGGTTTTTCAACACAAATTAAATTGATTACATACTAAAATCAATAGCAAATTATTAAACCATAGACCTAGGTTCTCATTTCTTGACCACTGCAACAGTCTATGTGTTTATTAGCTATAATCTGGTAACAACTCATTCATCAAAGCCAGAGGGAACAGTTTGTTACCAAAATCCAGGCAGCTAAAGTTTCTTCATGTATATATAATAAATTTAAAAATATCAAATTACCCATAACCTGGCAGATGTACAATATCAACAATTTGTTAAAAATTACATTTCAATTGCAAACACTACAGAAAAGTTCAGATCCACCAGGTAAACAAAACCTAGCATGTATTTTCAGAAAATCAGATGTTTCCAGAAGTACACAATACCCACAAAGATATTCTTTGCTCTCATAGCTACTACTTCCAGGATACTGACGGTTAGAAAAGTATCCCTTAACAAGTCACTATCACCCGTTCATCTTTAAAACCAGACAAAACAAAGCATGCATGCACACAAGCTGTATTTCCATGACTAACTCATTCACCATTAGGAGAAAAGTCACACCAGGCTGTGGAATACAGATCATGTCTCCTTCTTCACTAGCTCCATGAAAGGCAGAAAACAAGGATGCTCACGATGTGGTACACTCACGATGTGGTACAGAACCTAACACTGCTAAAGCTAGGGGTTACAAACCACCCACCTCTGGGAGAAACCTCTAATGGAGTAATCCATTAGCTTGTGGATCCATCCAACAGCTAGGAATGCCTGCCCTGAGCACATCTCACTCTCTCCTGTTACAGCAATTGCACTTCTTACTAAAGCACTGAAGCAGAAAGGGGATAATCTGCATGTACAGCATCCAAAGAGGCAAGACTGGAGGACCTCTAAGCCAGTACACTGTTCTCTGATGTGGAAGGCTCACCTTCAAGCTCCTTCTCACCTTTTCTTCCAGATTGCAGATGAACACCCCAAACACAGTGCTATGGTATCTGTCTCTTCTTGGCTCTCTGAATACTGGATTATTTACCACAACGGTCTAGTCTCAGATTCCAACACCAATTTTACCCCCCTTCTTCACAGTGGGTTGCCCTCAATTACCCCCATGCTGATAAACTACCGACTTACCTGTCTAACAGCAGCAAGCTATCTCTGCTAACCACTACAAACCCAGCCATGGCCCTGAAACAGGAAAAAACCTCAGTATGTCAGAGGATAGAGCTACTGACATTACTACAGCCACAGGACTGGAGATGGAGGATATAGCCACTTCTGCAAGGACAAGAAGCAATAGCAGTATCCAGACACTGACCAGCAGCATGAAAAAAGGTGCAGAATGTAGCATGCAGCTTTCTGGGCCCTCCTCATCCCCTCCAGAGAACAGGTGGCAAGCCAGATGGAAGTGTCCTCTGCGTCACTTTCAACTGCAGCAACTTGCTGAATCACTAGAACAGAGATACGGAAACCTGAGTGCACAAAAAAAGCCCCAAAATGCACTAATCAAGATGAATAAGGATGATTAGGACACAAAAATGTTCTATTTTCGCAACCAAGAAGACTTGCAAAAACCTGAAGTATTTGTCTGCTGAAAGATAAAAGGTGCAACGTGCTTTATATGGCACAAAGAAACCCTGATAGAGAAAATATTTCAGCAGAGACCCTGGTATCCAACAAGGCAATATTACATATTTATAAATATCCCTTGTCAAATTACACACTAGTGATTTCTTTTTACCTTATCTCCTCAAAAGAATTTCAGTAGTACTAGCTGCAGAAAAAAACCAGATACAGAAAAGACCTACAGAAGAAGGAAGCCAACCCGTTTTACTTCAACTAAAAAGACAGCTGTAAATACACTTCTTCTATTGATCAATGAGAATGTGCTTACAAAGCATAGAGTCTGAGAAATGGTATGCAAGGTACACAAGGCAGTTCAATGGTACATTGAAAATTTTATGTATGGTCTAATGTACATTCTTCCTTGTATTGAAAAGAGATCAAACTCACATCACAGGATTCCACAGTTTCCCCAACTAAAATGATCTCCTTCAAGAAAAACAATAACACAGCATTTTAATTGAAAGTAAAATCATATGTCTACAATCACCTTTTCACTCTGCCTGCAAGCATATAGATTTGACCAAATGAGGAGGAAAAAAGATGGCCTCTACTCTGCATTTTTTTTGTTTGTTTCTGTGGTTAAGGCTTAAAAGTTATCGTCACCAAAGTTTCCTTTTTTCAGTAAATTACTGCAAGACAGAAAGTTAAATTTAAAAAGGTAAGCTTTAGAGGTTTCTCCTGAATATATAAAACCTCATAGACTGTTCTCCAAACACCACCATTCTTTTTCTCATTCCCCAAATCACAAATAAATACATTCCTAAATGGATTCACATCCACTTTCTGCCATCCCCAAAGCTAAGAGAGTGTCTGTGCAGCTCACAGAACTACAAACACGTAACAGCATCTTCCCTTCCTCTGTCTCTGAGGCTGCTTAATTTTCTCAGATCCCTTTCAGTGGACGTACACTGAAAGAGGCTGTGTCAACCCATCTGTCCATTAGATTGCTGCATATCAATCTGCCACTTTATGCCTCAAGCAATTCATTATCTCAATTCTGTTATCACACAGGTCTATACCCGCAGAGTAATTAGATTGTAGCATGGTGGGGTGGGCAAGATGAGAGGGGGGTAGGGAGCAAAAGAAAAAAAAAGGTGGACATCTAATCCCTGTGAAGCAAGGCAATGTTAATTTCCTATCGCTGGCAAATCACTACAACAGACCCTGCAGTCTATGAAAATTCTGGCTTAATATATCAAGCACAGAAAGCGATACTCTTTTCCATAAGTTAACGAGTCCTAAATATGCAAATCCAGTTATAATCTTAAACTGTGAAAAAAATAGCAACTTTAAAAGCACAGTTATATGGTGAAATACATCAATACAGAAGACTACAAAATCAAGTGGGGAAAAAGGGTGAGGGGGCACTTACATGCATTAAGTGTATTACCATTATCACTGCAGAGTCCCTCACACTACCATAAACATAAGAAAACCTCAGACTCCCATTTATCAGAAATGGCAGCCTGCTCTATCTCTAGGTGCAAAATACCGTATCGTAGGCTGTTTTTCTGAAACTCACTTTTTATTCATCATCAAATGGCAGGCTTCACTTTGCGGACATTGGCCTGCCAAAACTTTTAATAGCTTTGACATTTCCCAGATGCTTGCTTTCCCTACCCCTCACTAAAATAACTTGCTGCCAAACACCTGCAAATACTTACATACAAATCCCTCTAACAGGCCTGCTGTGTAAGAAATAACTAAGCAGGAACCAAACTAACTTTCAGAGAGGCTATCCAGTCACCTGGCTTGCTTCTCACCTTCCAGCCACAAAAGTACTAAGACCAGGAGAAACAACACAACAAAAAATCCAAAACCCAGCCCAACCAAACCAAAAAAAAAAAAAAAAAATTAAAAAAAAAAAAAAGCTCCCTGTCTCCCACCCCTATCACACATCTTCCTTCACAGCTGGAGAGTCTCCACCAAGAGGTATTTTCCAAGAGAAGACTCTTCAGCAATAGCTCAGGTGTGTAGCTGATACAAATACTCTCATTATGATATGGGAACTTCTGGTTACTTTCAGTCCTGTATTTGAGCCCTCTGCATGAAGGCACAGGAACTAAGGTTAATTTGACTTGCAAAGCTTCTTCTTTTCTAGGCTTCACTTCCTTGTTGCTGGTCAGGTTCAGCCTATAGATCGACACCAGTGCTAAAAATGTCTGACATTTCCAGATGGTAAACTACAAGAATTGCTCTGCAGTGCCATTTCACTCAAACAATACATTTTCACTCTTAAATCATCAACATGAATACCTTACCTAACATATAGATAAACACTTCCACTGTGATCTTCATAACTTTGCTCAATGCCAGATGCCAAGGCCAGTGCCAGAATTAGAACACAAGTTGACGGATGCAATATTTTAAGTTGAACTTAAAGGGCAAAATTGTGGCAAATAAATAAAGCTGTAAATTTCTGACAAGTTTTGCAAAGCTGATGCATAAGGCACATTCAGCACTGATTACTATAGGAGAAATTGTATATTCTCAATAAGTACTCAGTAAGGATCAGAAGATACTTCCAAAATGCAAATGAGTTAACAATCCTGCTCTTCAACTGGCAGCCAGAAAAACACCACTAGAAATTCTCACCAGGAATAAAACTGAACTGTAAGCCCTAAAATTAAATGCCTAACCACCACCTAACTAGAAATTATTAAATTTCTACAGCATTCTTACTGACTTTTAAATTAATTTCCTTATATTGCTTTTCCTTCATTACGCCCGTTCTGCAATTTCAGAACCGCTCACTATTTTAGTTACCATCTCTGTTTTTGTTAAAGAGTATATTTAGGAGACACAAGATTTTACCCAAATAAGTGCCACCCATCTCTCAAAAATACCAAGTCATTCTTTATCATTATGGACACTTCCAGGGAAGTCAAACAAAAGAGATTAAGAGACGCCCCATAAGCTTTGTCTAATGCAAAACAAATTGCTGTATTTTTCCAATATTCTGCATTATTGTATCTCAGTGGTATCCTCCGATCTTCTGCTAGCCATAGAGCTTATAGTCAAAGAGGCACATAAGCCTGAGGAATGGACTCACATGCCACCCTGCAAGCAGCCCAGAGAGAGAAAGAAAAAGATCCCTGTTGTGGGTTCTGTGTTCCAGATAGAAATATTTTCTGAATGACTAGAAAACAAGAGCAGGCCAAAGAAGGTAATGCCAATGGTGACAATATCCCAAAATATCACAGTTGGTTTAGTAAAAAAAAAGTGTGACCTGCAGAAAGGTACTTTGGATTAAATCAGAGATTGCAAGACTAAACCATTTGTGTCCACTGCCTTCTCTAAATAATCATTCCCTGGGGCACATACACAATCTAAGCTGAAATAGAATGTTTTAACTTAACTCATACAAAACTTGGCAATGCAGCACTGATTAATGAGCACGTGTACTTTCAACAAATTACATGACTAATTAAATCTTCCAATAAACATTAGAAGTCATCAATTTAGTTACACCAAAAAAAAAAATTTGGCTATATAGGATAAAAAGCCCACTACTTTCAATACTTCAGAGGTTCTCTTTCACAGCTTCAACCTCATAAAAAATATTACTAGCTTAAGCAAAAGTCCTGCTTAGCCTAGACTAACTGCAGCAATTTCTTTTAAAAATTAGCCAGCTTAAGTCATCTGTAATCAGCTGCAGTTGAGCAGCATATAGAAATTTCCCATCAAATATCACATAAAATAGACCAAAAGCCCTTGTAGCTCTCGCTACTGTTTCATTTCATACCTAGTACAAAGTAACTACCGCAATTACAAATGTAATCAGCACTACCAAGTACTTCTCAACATTAAAAAAAAAATGCTGTTAAACATATAAGCAGCATTGCAAAATTTAAAAAAAATCAAGTAACAGAAAATAGTGTAGTCCTCACCTAATCCTAGGCTTGGAAATGTGACTCTTGGCTAAGGTGCAACTCCTTACCATTCAGGAGACCACCCGACAGGGAGGATCACAGCTCTGGAGCCTGAGCCATCCAGCCTGCACTACTGGCCAGCACCAATGCCAACAGCTGTTTAAGACCTGGACGTTTGTCAGAAGACACACAAAGATCCTGAACCTCGATCCTCAGTATCTTTAAAAAGGCACCAGAAAGCTTCAAGCAGCTGGAAGTTTTAGCCAGTGATGGCAAGACACTGCCAACGGTTCAAAAGCGGGGGTTCGGGAGAGATCTGGGTGGGTACCAAAGGCAACACCATTTATCACACACACCAACAAATGCGCTGCAGTGGTTCGGGGCAGCCTCAGCAAGGGCTGTCTGTGGACGGCGACCCTAGCAGCCAAGCGTGGGGGCGGCTCCCTGCTGGCGGACGCACCTCAGCCCCAGACCGAGGGTCCCCCTGCCTGACAAACCCACAGGTTTAAGTAACTTTCTAACAGAGAAGCGAGTGCCTGGCCACTAAGTTGCTCAGCATAGAGAGTGCTAGCTTGACTACAGAGATACCGGAGCGCCTTCCCGCCCCCTCGGCCAGAGCCTGCCTGCGAACGGCACGGCCCTCAGCCCCGGCGCCATCCTGCCTTCCCTGCGGCGGCGCTCCACCACTTCTGCCCTCCCGGTAACATGAACTCGCGAACACTGTCCCAGTGGACGGCGCTCCCGATCCCTCTGAACTGCACCAGCCCCACCCCCGGCCCCACCGCCGGGAACTACGCCCTTCCTGCCCTAACGCGCTGCGGGGCGAGCGCGCGGAGCCCCAGCGCCCGGTAGCGGCGGCTCTAAGGGCCGCCGCCACTCCTCCATCCCCACCGCGGCGGCCCCGCGGCCCGCCGAAGGGCCTCTCTCCCCGCCCCGCCGCCGGATCTCCTCCGCCCCACTAGGAACAAAGCCCCGCGCCGTCGCACCGGCCGGATGTGCTCTCATTCCCGTGGCTCACGACGGTCGACAAAGTTTACCTCGTCCACGCGGCTCCACGACAGGACAAGGCGTCTCGGCCGGTGCAGGGATCCCCCGCCCCCAGCGCCGTACACACTTGTTTTTATTTCCTGCCCTCCCTCCCGCGGTGAGAAGCCTCCACTGTCTCGATCAAGGCTGAGGAGGAGGCGGGGAAGAGGCGCGTAGCACTGCCCCCGGGGGTGCGGGGCAGCCTTGCCGTGCCTCGCTGCCCCTCACCCTGAGGCGACGACACCGGCCCCCTCCTCGGACGTGCTACCTTGGCGCCATCTCCCCGCGGCAGCCTGACTGCCCCGTTCGGAAGGCTGGTCTGCTTGGGAGGGGTGGGGGAGCTTCAGACGAGGAGAGCGCCGCTACACCTAGGGCCCTGCATGGCTGGGCTTTCCTCCCTGTACCCCAGCGGCTTTGATCTTAAGTGCAAGGCTAGGAGTTGCAGCTCCTGGAACAACCTCTCTCCGGAGCTGCTTGGCGTGGCTGCCGGCGGAGGAGTGAGCCTAACACCCATGAGCAGCCACGTGTAATGAGGCCAAAATCAATTGGGTGCCGAGAGGTCTGCACCTGTTAGTTTCTCAGCACGGCATCAGAATGCAAAGATGATCCCTAAAATCACTGCTTAGATGCTGCCTAAGGCTGTAGATTCCCTGTGTACATATGTTCATGCAAGTACAGTTCTTTACTGCATTGATATTTATGCTATTGACACACCAAGAATTACCTCTCCCTTGAAGTAGCTCAAGAAAGGGCAGCTTCACACCTGGAGTTCCTGCAGGACACACACACACACACACACGGCACTGTTCTCTGTACCTGGTGGTTCACAGCTGCTGCCACTTGCATAAGGAATAACTTCCATGTCATAACACAGCCAAAGAGCCGGGCAGGGAGGAAATAGAGGTACTACTGTCCTTTTGCTCCACATTTCAGAAAGCAGAGGTTTCACCCCAGATGCAAAAACTGAGAGTTCATGTCCTTCCTTTGGTGTAGAATTTCACCCCCAGAGGTACCCTGAAATTTAGCTGACACAGGTATAACTTGAGTCCATTCCTTGCATATACATATATATATATATTTAATCAAATATTAACTGAAGCAAAAAGGAATTTAATTAATAGGATTGAGTTTGCTAACACACACTACACTATCAGATGGTAACTGAGGCCTCTCTTGAGAGGTGAATGCATATTACTAGTGACAAAGGAAAGGATTTGAACATGCCTCTTATTACTAGGACCCCATATATACAGAGTGTCCATACTGATGTGACCTCATTGTAGCTTGTTCCAGAAACAAGCTCATAAAAGTGATAAGCAATAATAAACACCTTACTATTTTACTCTCAGAGGCTAGATTTACAGCCAGCCTATTCTAGAACTAGACACTTCCCCGGCTGATTTAGCCAATATAGTGGCTAATATTTGCAATTCCATTGCATCGAGGACAAAGGACCACCAAGAAACAGCGATCTCTAGACATCCCAGAGTTGGGTTTCAAAGTTCAAAGCTAAGTCTGTTTTTTGCAATGCTTCGTACTATGGGAATAGGCAGACAAAGTGCCTGCAACACCAACAAAACAAAAGCAGAATTACAATCACCTTCTAGCTTTCAAGTAAAAGTTTCAAAACTTGACTTCCAAGGAAAGAAGGCAGAAATTACTATATTTTTTAAAATTTAAACTATCATGATTTAGCACTCTGACACATGATTTTGAAATGCTTGCACTTAGGCAATACTTCACATGTATGCAGATACCAGCTTACAGATGCACATATTTTACATATGACACCAGCCAAAGGAAAAAAGTATTTTTGCACAACACTGCAATGTGAAGGCTCAGTGCCAGGAAGTTCAATGTGTTCAGTTAATACCACAGCATGAGCCTAGCATAAATGTTCTTTGCATTTTATAGTATGTCTATGGTAAATAATTATCTCCTTATGTGTTTACAGCTGTAATTATCACCTCTATATTGTGAGTTCCTCCCTTCATCGCTTTTTCCTAGAAATGGAGAAGGATAAGAAAAGAGAAAATCTGTGTCTGTGTTTTAAAGAGGTTTCAGTGGTTTTGAACCTGCCTAGACATGAAGCCACTGACCACATTAAACATTCATCTCAGACACAAACTTACTGAGTCAAGGACTCTACTTTGTGCTATGCTAATCTGCTAATCAAAATAGTCTTGCCTTCTACTTTAATGACATCACAAACACTTTTAAATATTCTAAAGAATGGAGTAAGAGTAGTTATGGTAGTGACTCATACCTTTTACACACTGGGTTGTCACTTGCCCTGATGTGCTTTATTCTTACTGGTTTCTACAGAAGCAACCAAATTTGAGTAACATATCAGGTACACAAATAAAGCTCTTATATTAGAAGGAAGAGAGCCAGTTATCACTGTGTTGAAACTAACCATCTAATCTTACCAGCAACCAAGATCTTGGAGACCAAGTTATGCAGAAATCAGGACACAGAAAAATGGTTGCAGTCCTATTGCTATTTTGCTTAAATAACACAAACAGAAACCAAAACAGTAGTCTTTCATGTGTATAAAATACATACAGTGATGGCATATGCTATGTTTATAACCACTCGTAAGGCATATAGATATAGATCACATTTGCATCAAGAGTACTTGACAGATACCAAGTTTCCCTTGAGCAAGTCTCCTAAAACGTGGTACACTCTTTCAAACTAGACCATTTAATGTAAATTTGTAATCTGACTTCAGTGTTAAAGATCACTAAATAACTTTAAGTAGCTCCAAATGTAACATAAACAGTAGCATAAGAATTTACAGTGTTTCATAAATGTCTCCCCAGCAGCTCTGTGCTCGGGCATTAACAACCACCACATTTTTATTTGCAACAAGAAAAAGCCAGAGTTCTCTGGTAACTGGTTGTATTGTTTCTTTACATTTTCAACAAAAAAAGTCCTTATAGCTGCAGTGCTGTACAAGTAATAATCACCTCATTCATGTACTTTGACAGAACTGGTGATCTGTAAGGTCCCTTCCAACCCACACCATTCTATGATTTATGAATTGCCCCTGCGTATGTCAGCTTTGGGCACTAAGTCACCATTTCATGCATTTTCAAGCTACCACACCAACTGACCATATTTAACCCCATGTTCTGTGTTCTAGGAATGAACCCACCTGACCTATTTTCCATCACTGACTTACTGGTACAGATGATACATGGTATCTGTGGTGGTTAAAAAGCTAATGTTAAATCTGCTGACTTATCAAACACACCAGTGATTGTGTTACAAGTGCAGCAATGAAACATCAATCTGAATTAACCTTCTGAAAGGTTCAGCTGGTACAAAATCAAAAGAAAAATACAAAATCTCTAAACTGTGAATCATTTCAGTCCATAACTACAGTGTGCTGCAGAAAAATCTATAAATTATCTGATTCTTACTGGTACTCTGATTCTTTAATAAAAAATGGAAAAGAACAAAAATCTTGCACAGTATTTACATTTTCTCCTTGCAGTGGTTAATCTTGCTCCTAATAAATGATTACATTTTTGCAGCTTGTCAGCTTACAAGGCAAGCCCTTGTCTACATCACCCACTACAAGATAGTATAAGCATGCTGAAAATAATTGTAAAAAGCAGGACTATGCAGTTTTAAGGTTGGCTTATTTATATTATTATGATACAATGAGCACTATATGTGTATTCATGTGTCTTGGGGTGACTTTATGATGTGTATCCCATATTGCTGCCCTATGCCCAGAAATTAATTCTTGTGCCTTTCTATGCCTTTAAACTGAGCCTGAGAGGGGGAAGGAAAACCTGAGCAAAACTTTCTCAAAGCAGTTTGCAGCTTGTTCAAGGTCACATAGAGATAGCAACTTTTTTTTCCAGATGCTGCAGGGAAGCAAGAAAGCACCCGGCTTGCTGCTTTCCAGTCAGCTTTTGGCCAGTTGTTCAGTTTCTTTTTCTCCAGAGAGAGACTGAGAGTTGAACTTTGTTTTTCCTTCCCTGGACTTTCAGATTTTCTCCCTTTTCTACTGGACTGCTTCAACATCAGAGCACATCAGGAGGACTTCCCACTGGGCATAAAGGGCCTGGCCTTGGGCCAAGCCCCAGCTCTGAGGAGACCAAAGGGAGGACTCTAACACTTTCCTAGGTTTTTCCTCCACAGCGAAAGATTTTATTATTTAGCATTATTTTTCTTTTCCCGTGTGTTTGTTAAATAAATAGTTTTATCTCTTTCACTTTCCTTCGAGGAAAATTTATTTTTCCTGAACCTGGTGGGGGAGGGGTGGTTGTGCCTTCTCTCAGAGGATATATTTCTAAATTTGGCCAAACCGGAACATCATGTAATCCAATACTTGATGCCCTGTAATATAACAAAAAATGCCTGGTACTTTACATATTCCAGTAAACATTTTGCTATTCTCCAGTTTCCTAGAACTACGCCTCTTTTTTTTTTTCTTTGCATTAAGAAGCTTTAAGAAGAAACTAGTGAGAAACACTGCAATTGGCAAGTTTAAAAGTAAAATTGTGAAGGCTGCAGAAAAGCCTCTAACATGTTGTATAATTGATGCTTTGTTTAACGTATACTAGCATGGCTGTAGTCCAGAAAAAAACACCAGATCCAGAAGTGCCTTCAAGGCAAGTCTGGTGGTACTGAGTGAGGGAAGTCATGTGTTATTTGATACAGAGAAAACGGGTAGGAAAGAGAACTAAATGAAAGCTATAACAGTTGCTGCTTTTTTTACTCTTCTCAAAATTCAAATCAGTTCTCTCATGGGACTCAAACAGAAGTTTCACACACAGGGATCAATTGCACAGTTCTTCAGCTCTTGTGATGTCAGGCAACTGAATCAAATGCCATATATCACATACTTAGTGTAACATGACTGAAAATTTGGTGCAGGACATACAAAAGCTTCTGCAACTGGCTACACAAAGTTAAAAAAAACCAGAGAATCTAGAGTATGATGTTGCAACATGCCTCCCCAAATATCAGTGCATTGTTCCATATATTCTAAGCATTTGTGTCTGCTGGGTTTTTTTGATGGCACAGGAGCTTCAAAATAATATATTTCTTTTCCTCCACCTCCCTTTTTCATACAGTGAAACAGGGGCCAACTCAGAACAATCTGTAGAGATAACAGCTCTGAGACAGAATCTGCTGTACATGTTGAGTGTCTATGAACAACATTAGCATGTGTGTGCACTAGCTATTAATGGAGATGGGAGGATTTCCTTAAACTGAAGAGAAAGCAAGCTTTCTTCAAGCCTTTGCAGAGCATCCTACCTCCTAGTTGCGGTCCAGTAATATCAGCTGTCAGTTATCAGTGAAGTCCTACAACACCTTGTAGATGAGTAGCCATGAGTTTACATGTCTATTTAGAACCTTCATGGGCTGCAGGTTAGCCACCACTGTTTTCTAGAAAGACCACTCGGGTTCCAGCCATTAATTTGAAATTCTTAATTAATTTGAAGGTTCTTTAGATAAAGGTAGATAGAGCCACACTCTTTAAATACCTGTTGTGGTTTAGGAGTGGTATTCCCCAATTTAGTATTCCCACCAAAACCCACGCACCGCTCACTCGCTCCCCCTCTCACTCCCCCTCTCCATCTGGCAGCTGGAAAGGAGAACTGGAGGCCCAAAAGGTAAATATCATGGGTTGAGATAAGAACAATTTACTGGAACAGCAATGAAATAAGAAAACAAACAGTAACAATCCCAACAACAAAAGTATACAAAATAGAGAGTGATTCAGAGAATTCCTTCCCCCATCCTAGGCAAGGACATGAGGTGGTATTGAATAACTTCATGGTCCTAGCTATGCCCCCTCCTGCCTACTGCAAAAATGAACCCTGTCCTAGCTGGAACCAGGACAATACGATAAAAAGGAAATTTATGTAACCAAATACAATAATAATTATCTGTTCTTAAGCATAGTATGCTATGTCTCTGTAATATGTAAAACCAATGGCTGTGCCCCTAAATTTTTGTCCACTGACTCGACTCCTGGCTGCTTTTTACAACCCTACATACCATCTCCAATTTAAAGAACATCCCTAAACTTTCATTATAATGTCAGCTGTACAAAAAGCTTTAAAGATTTGAATGGTTCATCTATGATTCACAAAAATTATAGGTCTGGTAGTTACTCCTCTTAGGGAATATGATGTCTTATTTTTAATTCATAATGACAGGATTCAAAGAGTAGATCCCAAGGAGTAGAATCTAACCTGCAAATGTACATTATGAAAGGGGGATGCAGCAAGACAAATTTTTTTATAAAACATCTTCCTGTGAGTTGAGACATGTCTGCCTCTAGGCACCCAATTCTATTTCAATCTCCTGTATCCTTTCCTATCCACTCCAGTTTATAAATGAAAATAGTCTTTTTCTTCCCAGTTTGAATCATATGGGGAGAGAGGAAGATACAAATTTTGAGTTTGGTGTGAGCTTATGCTGTCTAATAACATCAAAAGAGTTGCAATAATAACTGTAGCTACATGAATTAGAAAACTACATTCAATTAGCTATAATAAAATAGAACAGAGGAACAACATTACTCTGAGTGAACATGAGACACAAATCAGCCTGTTGTATTTTCCCAGAGCTTACATTCAACTCTGCAAGACAAACCAAAACTATAACTGTTGAATGAGGAGGAAAAATTTTAGCATAGTGAAAATATAAGGCATCTGGGAATCCCATTACCTACTTGTTCAATACCAAATCTCAGCATAGTATCCAGTCAAGAAAAATGTAGGATAAAACACAAGGAAAGTCTTCATTGAAATCTGTTAAAGGGATGGAGAATGTTTTAATAATTTCACTTCATCTTTGGTGCTCATATTGTCTCATGGTTATCACTAAAGACTGTAAAAAAAAAAACCAACTTCTTACAATTCATCACGTCCCATAGAAGTTTCTGAAAAGTTGCTTTCTGCCTACCTGTTAGATTATGCCAGTCTTACACAAGTAGACATACAGGTAACTTATTTATGATAAGTGGCAGGAAACACTGCCATGAGCTGTTTCTAAGTTCACTCAGCCACCTGTGAAAGCCCTTAACTTCTTGAGCAGAGCTTAGGAACCGCTAATTGGTGCTGTCCCATACTTTTGGCCCACTTATGCTGACACAGCTTCCTACCACAGACTTACTTTGCATTGGTCTACAGGATCTCTTTTGCCACTATAGCCATCTCACCTGTTCAAGCAATATGAACCACACACAGAGAATTACCCTTCTGTTGGGAGGCCTCCATTTCCACTGAGGCTTTGTCAGCAGTGCTCCATCAGTTTAGAAGAAGGTATTTTCCTTAAAAGGACTCCCAGTTGACATGGCTGTGCCAGTCCAACTTTACAACTTTAAAATGTAGAGCAAGACAAAATTCTGAGATGAACTCCCCCTTTATCCATGATAATCTTCATTTTAATTCCCTTTCTTTGCTATCTGTTTTTTCAGCCTAGAAAGTTCACATTTTCAAGCCTTTATCCAGAACCAGAAACTTTCCTTATAATAAAGAAAACCAGGATTAATGTATTATATACTTATCTTCAGAACATTATAAATACACCAAATTATTGCAAGATTCTAGATAAAACGAACAGTACAGGCAAGAACTTCCATTTTCTCAAAGCTACAGGCAGAAGAAGATGTTGCCTAGAACTATAGAAACTTGCTATGGCCAAGCATATATCTACTTATTTACCAATCTCACCAGAACAGCTGATACATATCAAATTTACAGACAGATCTTCCTGATCTCACATTACTCCAAAAGCAGCATCTCTAAAATGAACTAGGTACAAGCGCTTTTTGCTCTTCAGTATGGAGAACACAACTAAACCTAAAATAAGGGATGTTATCCCTCATTCAAATTTCTTTCACAAAAAGGGAATTTCTCTTTCAAGATTGATCAAGTTTATAGTTATTTTGGTTCATTCCTATGCCTACTCCAATATCAGACAGATGTACAGTGGTAGCCTAACTGCATGACTCAGATTTTAGTGACTGCTTTTTCCTTTCTTTTCCAACACTTACTGAAAGAATGCAGTAAGTGGAGGAGAAAGGACCTAGAAAAAGAAACTTGGTAGACTTCTAAGGTTCTATTTTAAACAGCCCCCATAAAAAAGGTACAACAAAATCTCGAAAAACTCTAAATACACTAGAGGCTGTATTTTGAGATCACAGTGTTGTTCACATAATCAAAGAACATTCTGATATGGGAGAGACCCACAGGGATCATCAAGTCCAGCTCTTAAGTGACTAGTTCATACAGGGATTGAACCTGCAACTTTGGTATTATTAGCACCATGCTCTAACCAATGTTGTGTTTATAGCTTCATAGAACATCTAAAGACAAGTTATCAGGCCACCTTAGTTTAAGACAATTATAGGGAGTGGAGACTCCAAAATGAGCTACCTCCCCTTAGTTTTAACCACTCCCCTTTCACCAATAAGGAGACATGAATGCAAGAAGATATAAGTGGAAAAATAACAGTTTACTAGAAAACAAACAACAGCAGCCAGGATAATAGCAATAACCACTAGACACAAAGGTGCTGAATGATGAGTGGAAAAGACTCCTACTAAAAAAGTAGGTATGTTTATTCCAGCGCTGGGACACATGGGGGATAGCTTCTCCAAAACCATGCATGCCGACAGCTGCATTCAGCTTGGTATTTATCGGGTTACAAGTTCCATATTCATTAAGTTTCCCAATACGCCTGTAGATATTCATCACCTAGCCCTGCCCAGCCTCACTTCTTATTATAATGAACCCAAAAGTCATTTACATCTACTTTGCGCGTGCACAGTGTTGACTGTTGGCTTTGGTAGGGGTCTCCGAGGGTCTTCTTCCAATGAAGTCAGGAGTCTTCCTCATCCTGAACTTTTCACCTTTCCTCCCCGCACATGCTCTTTATACCCCTGGCCCAAGTTTAAGCTTCGAGACTGGTTTGAGCTAGTTTTGGGTTGAGCACAGGATGTCTGTCCGAGACTCCCCCTGCCCTTATCAGTGGTCTTTTATTTTTTCTTCCTGTTCTGGTATGCTGACCAAGCTAGATGCATTGTTCCTAACAAACTAATTCTTCTGCTTCCCATCCCCCTGATTCACTGAAGTCCTTGGACTCCCCAGGAACAAAGAAAACAAGATGCCAGGAGTCTTGGTTTAGGACAATTTAAGGGAGACACTCTAACATGAGTTACCTCCCCTTAGTTTTAACCAATCCTTTACCACCCATAAGGAGAAATTAAGTAGATGTAAGTGAAAAAGTACCAGTTTACTGACAAGCAAAACAACAACAGGCAAAAAATAACAGTAAATAATCATTAGATACAAAATTGCTAAATCTGCCCAATTTCTCTGGGAACAAAAAGAAATTTAAAATGGCAGTGACGCCTCCCCACCAAGATGGCTGCTCCACAGCCAAGCACATGGCTCAAAAGACAAAAGGAAAAATGGGAGCAGCCCTCTCACCCTACCCCTTATCTCTCCAGCAGTGGAAACTCCATCAACAAAGGCAGCTGGCACACTCCAGCAGCTGCTACTCAGTCAAGAGCTAGAACTCATGAAGAGACTTTGCCATCCTCTTGGCAGGCAGGAGACAGCAAAGCAAGGCAAGGCCAGCCGGGCTGGACCGACTCTCCCTTCTTGCCTTGGCTGGACGGTGCAGGTGGGCTGGGGACCGCACAGAGCAGGGCTGCTCCACTCCTCTTGACACAATGTCCTGGCCACAGTCAGGCACTCCCAGAATTCGTCTTGAAGCAGTCCAAGATGCAAGAGAGGAGTAAAAGAAGGGAAAAAAAAACCCAAAGCAGAACCTCTGCCTGGAGCAAAGACCACAAGGGACTCTGACTTTTTAAAGGAATCCCAGCAATCCCCCAAACCTGGTGCCCTGTCTTTAAAAGAGATAGTAATAATTTCAGGCACAGAAAGATATGGAATACAATAATATTTTGGGTTACCCAAGACAGGGGGGAAGCCCCTCCTCTCCAGATGGTGATCACTGTAGCATGCCGCATGGACCAGAAGGCAAAGAATATGGCAAAGAAGCCCTGCTCGACTCAAACGTCCCCTTGGAACAAAAAACAGGAAGCAGTTCTGGTGGCAGACAGGGTGTGCTGGCATTGCCTTGGGGGGCTCTGGCCCCAGGGTGTCAGCTCCCTTGCTTCCTTTCAATGACCATAGTGGTGCATGCGTGTGTGAAGTTAGTGCAGCTGTTCGCTGCCTCCTCCTCTGTTGCACTCAGCCGGTGTCAGTGCTACTGTCACAGGTCCCTGTCCCAAAGGGAAGGAAGGGGGAGAAGAAAGTGGACCTGTGGAGCACTGAGGAATGGTGGCCCGAGCCCCCAGCAGTCCCATCTTGGGATGGCAGCTGCAGAAAGGTATTCACTCTGGAACAGTTTTGGATTGCAAAATTCAGCTTCTCGGGTTTCTAATCAGAGAGCTGCCCAAAGCAACTTCCTTGGAAGCCCAGAGAGAGACAAGAGAGGTCTCCGCGTGTCTGTTCCCTGTCTTTTAAAGGGACCCCAGACTCCCCCTTTTCCATGAACCAGGGTAAAACACTAAAGTTCCATTTCCCATGTTGTCGACTCTTAAAGTGGCAGTAGTGCAAACGGTGCAGATGGACGTAGAGGATATACGGAATACAGTACACATTTTTTGGGTCACCTGGGACACTACCATGATGCATTCTAAGAGTAAGTTACAATATGAGCAGCAAACATGTCTTTAAGATATGTTAGTTAGCACCTCAACAGACAGAACTCTTCTTTCACATTCAGCTAACTTATCTGAGTGAATGTAACTAAGAAAACTTAAGTCCTTGGCTCATCAACAGAGAGCCTCTTACTACAGGCTCAGCAACAGAGCAACTGTTGACCTTTAGTGATTTATTTGCATTTCTGCCTGGGGATAATTGTGGGTATGTATTTATATATACACACAGAGGCACACACTTATAATCCATGTATCAGTTAACCAAATTACACAAAAAATATTCCCCAAAGGAAATAACATAAAACCAGATCATTTATTGTTTGCAAATGTTGCCTCAGAAACCTCAAGCATGCACTTCATGCAACCTTAACTTTTGTGCCCCAAGGAATTCTACTAACTACTGCTGTGTAATTTATAAGTATAGGAGTGGAGGGGGATCTCATGTCCAACATTTGGTAACGATATATCTGAAACTAAACTCAAGTAAAGAAAGATAATTCCTTTGTTCAAAGGAAGGCTACTTTATTTTCCTTGATTTAGATCCCAGGGCCAAGTTTAATCAGCAGTGCAAGTACAACTGCCCTACTACTATTCTGCCCAGGTACTTCCAACAGCAGAGATTACTGAACAGAGACTCAGCCAATTCAATTTCATCTGTCCATGTTGAAGAAATAGATGAAATGCCAAAAATTATAAATAAACTGCATTTCAGTTTGAGTTTTCAGTAATCACTCAAACCAGACACGTTTGGTAACAGCTGTGTTAAGATCACTGCTTATTTTGCGTAGTTGAGATAACAGCACTTGCTTACAGCTAAGCCCTAGCTGCATTAGAAGGGGTAAGTAGTTGTATGTGTGGAACGGTTTATCACAATACCAGTGACTTTAGGTATAACTATATCCATGTATTTATTTTTACATCCAACACATCTTGCTATTTTTTGGTGAGTTATGACTGAAAGTGATATACACTGAATCTGTACAATCCTTTACAAGTATATATAACAATTATTCCTAGCATATTAACCCATGCCCAGGTCTTGTAAGCCCTGTCCTGTCAGCCACTGCTTTCTCCTTACTAAGAGTACTCTACATATTAATTTTGCCATTACAATACTTTCCAAAATTTTGAAGATAGGAATTTTTGTCCCCTGTTCAGAGCAACCTTGACAGAGAAATCAGGGAAACATGTAAATAACTACTTTGGAACAACTGAGAAATTAATCAAGTTTGAAGAGAGCATTCACTTTCTGAGTACAGTGGAAACACAGGTAATTATGGCTGACACTTGAAAAAAGAATGTGCTTAGTGAGTGACTCTGGGGGCAGCATCTCTGGCCCTTCCCTTCTAGTAAGGCTATTCAGATGTTTCATCAAATCATCCTAATTTCTGAGGTTATACTGACCGCTACAAGAGGAGTTTTCAGCTCCTGTGTGAAATTTGCCAGTCAATAGCTTTCTTTTCCCCAAGGGATAAATGAGTCAAATGGCACCTGCCTCAAAGATGTTTCCTTTATTGTCTCTAATAATCAGCCAGAGCAGTTAAAATCAAAATACAATTACTTGAAATTTTATAGTGAGGTAAAAGATTGCAGTGGCAATTTTGTCTGTAATCTGAATATTCTTTATAAAAAATATTTAACAGTAATAAAGGTTTAATGATCATGAAAGAGGGTGTGTGCTGGTTTTGGCTGGGTAGAGTTAACTTTCTTCACAGTGGCTGGTATGGGGCTATGCTCTAGATTTGTGCTGAGCACAGTGAGGATAGTAGAGATGTTTTTGTTGTTGTATGCAGAGCCAAGGCCTTTGCTGCTTTTTGTTCTGCCACACTGGCAAGGAAGTTGGGGGTAGTTGGGAGGAGACACAGCCAGGACAGGTGACCAGACCATATGACATCATGCTCAGTTTATAAAGTGAGTGGAAGAAGGAGGAAGGGGGAGACATTTGGACTGATGGTGTTTGTCTTCCCAGGTAACTGTTATGCTTGGTGGGGCTCTGCTTTCCTGAGGATGGCTGAACATCTGCCTACCCATGGGAAGCAGTGAATTAATTCCTTGTTTTGCTTTGCTTGTGTGCACAGCTTTTCCTTTCCCAATTAAACTGTCTTTATCTCATATCACGGGTTTTCTAGCTTTTACTTTTCCCACTCTCTTCCCAGTCCAGCTGGTGGGGGAGTGAGTGAGCAGCTGCATGGTGCTTGGCTGCTGGCTGTTAAACTATGACAATGTGTTGAATTTATATTTATTCCCCTTAAAAAGTACCTCTCAGTGACATCAGAACAGCCTGCAGTTTGTAAACATAGCTATTACAGAGCACCCTCATGCAAATTTGCTAGATTTTTCTGACTCAGCTTTGGCTGGAGCTGTTCATGTATTCCCAGAAGCCTTTCAGTAATAGCAGTAATCATTATAAAACACTTCCTTGTTTAATTCTTGACAAGTTGAAAATTCACAGCTAGGTGTAGTGTGAGGTAGCAGATCTAACCAGGAATTAGGCTGTGGTGGCCTTGCACAATGCATTTGTTACCTTTATTTTTTGCTTGGTTTTATTACTTGTGAGTACAAAAATCACCTTGCTTTAGATCTCAGTCTTAATTATTTTTTCTAGCAGTTTTCAAACTCAGCAACTTCAGTCTTGGATATTTCATTCAGATTTCCTGAAAACAGGAGGTAGCTGAAGGATGCAAACTATGCTACTGCCTCCTGAGAGGGACCAACCTGATTTTATTTATGCCTCAACATATGTTATACATGAGGTGAAGCATTTCTATAAGGGCTGTACATGTGCTGGCAGCCCTGTCCCCAGGGAGACTCTGCCTGGCAGCCAAGTCCCTGGCAGGGGAGAGAAACTTCCACGATTGGGCTGAAAGTGACCCCCCACTGTCCGGTGGGGCAGATGCCCGGATGTCCAGGAAAAATGCCTGGGAAAAAATGCTTGGCAAATCAGGCTGCAGGAGGAGCTGTAGCACATAAAAGCAGTTAACTGCGACACAACCGGGGCCATTTTCTTTGGGTTTCTTGGAGGGAGCCGGGACTCGCCCAAAGGGTCAGCTTGGCCCTCCTCCCACCCTTGCCTTTTCCTCCCTGTGGTCCTGCTTCCCTGTCCGCGCCTGTTCTGCCCTGCTTCACTGCTTCCACGAGGCAGCTTGTCGCCACAACGACCTGATGCTCTGCTGCTTCCCTGACGGAGCAGACACCACCGGCACCCAGCCGCAGCCACCACCGCTGCCGTGTTTCCCTCATTGCCTGCCGCACCTGTCTGCCGCAGTACCAGCCTGCAGCCAGTCTGCAGTACCAGCCCGTGGCAGCTAGTTTGCAGCTGCTGCTGGCACCCAGCCGCTCACAAGAGCTGCCCAAGCTCGCTGTGGCTTGCTGCCAATGCCAGAGACCCACTGCCGCAGCTGCTTGGAAATTGTGCCCAACCGCTCACAAGAACCATGTGGGCTTGCCGTGGCTTGCAGCACACATGTGAATCAGGGGGAGGAGGGGAAAGCAAAGGTTAAATGATTTGCTAAGTAGTTGTTTGTTAAAGGCAATGCATACAGCTTGCTCAACACTTACTGGGCCTACCAAAGCAGGATGAAAAGATATAAGACTATTGATAAAGGGAAGGAATCTTGACCAAAGATCCTGTTTTCGAACTTAAAACTAACTTAAACCAGCCTTGAAGTTTGCACTTGGGCCAGGGACATAAAGAGCATGCGCAGGGAAGCAAGGTGAAAAGTTCGGAATGAAGAAGACTCTTTACTTCATCCCGGAGACCCCTGCCTGCGACCACCAGATGACACTGTGCAAACACAACGCAGATGTAAATGACTTTTGGGCTCATCGTAATATGAGGCGAGGCTAGAGGGGGCTAGGCAATGAATATGTATAGGCATATTGGGAAACTTAATGAATATGGAGTTTGTAACCTGATATATACCAAACTGAATGCAGCTGTCGGCACACATGACTTTGGAGGAATTATCCCCCATGCATCCCAGCACTGGAATAAACATACCTACTTTACTACTTATTCCAGTAGTGGAGTCTTTTCTGTATATCACATGCTCCATCTGCTGAGCTGATGCCGACAGAGCGCTCAGGGTTCTTACGGTAAGGCTGTTCCTGTCTTCTGTTTCTCTCTCTGTCTCTTTCTCCCTCTCTGTTCTCTTTTCTATCCCCCTTCAGTAAGAACATTTACCCTTCTTTATCAGTAAACAGTTCTCAGATATAATTCTGCCGCATTTGCGCTTCATTTTCGTCTGAGAAATCAATCAAAAAGAATTCTCCCTGACTCCCCCTTTTACAGCAGGACAGGACACCTCCATCAATACCATCCTGAGAGCACATCCTTGTTCATCGAGTCCACTCAAGAGACTGACCTGAAGACACTAAAACTCAGGAAAACAGACCTAGTTAACTTTGCTGTTTATCTCTGTTTTAAATGCACTTACTTCTTCTCTTTCCTCCTTTCCCAAACCAAAGGGCATTCACCTAATAGACTCTCCACAGTCCAAACCACAGTAAAGAAAAACAAGCTTCAGCATCTAGAGTACAAAAGAGAAAAACAGTGTTTGCCACAGCTGAATTCAACCTTAACTTCATCCTTTTACAGAAAGAGGGACGCATATCAACAAAGCAGTTCTTCCTTTTGCAAACCTGCCATATACTTGGCCTCTGCCTTCCCCTTTCCTCTTGTCCGCTGCCCTGTAATCACCTGTTGGGGTTTTAGTTTAGTCTTAGGTTTTCCTGTTAAAGGAATTTTCTCCCATATGCATGTTGCTAGGGGACAAATAGCTGTACTTAAGAAAGACAAAAAGGGGAGTGGGGCGGGCCTGGCTACTCCTTTGTCTACACCTGGGTGTGGGGACAGTTCGCTCTGAGCGTCCGGAGAGAGAAGCTGCAGAGAAAGGAGCTGCTGCTGCTTTCTTTTTGGCCGTTCTTTCTTCCTGCTGGAAGCAACGCCGGGACCCCAAAAGCCGCTTTTCCCTGCCCTGCTGGAGACCGAGCTGTGGCTGTCCTGCCTGCTGCTGCTTCGAGCTTTCGCTACGCTGTAGCCCTGCTCACCCTGCCTGCCTGGGCCTCCGTGGTTTTTTCCCATCTGGATACATCTCGTCTGCCACCCGGGATTTGCGTTCGTCCCTGCCATTCCAGCCTGCTGTTCCTGAGAGTCCGGGATCGGCTGCCCAGCGGTTTGTGAAGCCTTTGTTCCATCCCTTCCCGGGATCCCAGGGCACCAGAGCCGCGGGTTTCCCGAGCTCGCTCCGGAGCGCCCCCTGCAGCCGCGGGGGAACCATCGCACCTGCCCTGCTCACCGGGAGCCGCCAGCGCCCCTGCCGGCTGCGAGCGGAACTGCACCCGAGGGGAAAGGGCCTGACAGCCGAGAAGGCTGGGACTGGGTTTGTGTTTGCTGTTACTGCCAGAGTTGTTGTTGTTTTGTTTGACTGGTTATATACATATATATATATATAGTAAAGAACTGTTATTCCTATTTCCCACATCTTCGCCTAAAGGCTCTTGATTTCAAAATATAATAACTTGGAGGGAAAAGGGGTTATATCTGCCACTTCAAGGGGGGCCTCTGCCTTCCTTAGCAGACACCTGTCTTTCAAAACCGAGACAGATCTTGGCGCCCAACGTGGGGCCTGAGGGCATTAAGAGATAGAGGTGAAAAAGGAATAACAGTTCCTCGATAACTTTATTTTGTGTGCTGGATATTGGAACCTTGTTAGGCAGCACTATGTGGTCTAGTTTACCCTGGTTTGGGTGGCATGTAGCCGTGGCTATATTCTTCCCCTTTGCAGCTCCTTACTTGAATATGGGTCCTCTGACTAAGGCTACCATTGCTGTTATCCAGCTTGCGTTATGGGTCGAGAAGGTGAGGAATTCATGGGTTTTTAACTTCCTCCGGAATGTGGGCACATGGATAAACAGCTATCACACACTGAGCACATGTTTTTGGGGTTATGTTAACAATGGTACCTTCTGTGAGGAAATGACACCAGGGGAAGTTTTCTCCCAACCCCTCAACCAGTTCTTTGGGCCCACCCCATCAATTTTCGAAGGGTTTAAATTCCCTCTGAATACTAACCACCTGCTGCTGATAGGCCTACTCTATTTAGCATTCAAGGATAAGTTGAGATTGGCTTGGATATCTACCCGGACACCAGCCCCAGAGACTAGAGATCCTGCCCCAGAACCTGACATGGCCCCAGAGAGTAGAGTTCCTACCCCAGAGCCTGATCCTGCTCCAGAGCCTGACACGGCCCCAGACACTAGAGATCCTACCCCAGAACCTGACACGGCCCCAGACACTAGAGATCCTACCCCAGAGCCAGAGCCTGCCACAGCCCCAGACACTAGAGATCCCGCCCCACAGACTGATACTGCCCAACAGTCCACCTCAGAAATGGACTACCCAAACTGGGTGGGGGTACTGGCAAAAGGGATGCAGGAGATGTGCCAAGAGATGGGTCAGGTGCGCCAGGGGATATGCCAGGAGATGGGTCAGGTGCGCCAGGGGATATGCCAGGAGATGGGTCAGGTGCGCCAGGAGATATGCCAGGAGATGGGCCAGGTGCGCAAGGAGATGTGCCAGGAGATGGGCCAGGTGCGCCAGGAGATATGCCAATTGCTAAGGGAATACACCTCCTCAGCTAGTGAAAAACCCTCTCCCTGCCCCAAAGAGGGTGAGTCCGATGGTGCAGCAGTGGAACCCACGGATGTTACAACCGTCCAGGCTTCAGCTGAACCACAAGGACAACCACAGCCAGCAGCAGTCGCCCCTGTGCAAAGGAGGAAGTATAAGACCAAATCAGTACGACCAGTTAATGATGATGGGCAACCAGGGCCCTCACAACCAGCAGGAGAGCCAGAGCCAGAAATCATTACTGAGTCCCTGTCGCACGACAGTCTCCGTGCTATGCGCAACGACATTGTGCGAAGGGGGCGTGAGCCTTATACCACCTGGCTGCTTCGGGTTTGGGACCTTATGGGCACAAGTGTGCAACTGGATAGTGGTGAGGCAAGGTATCTGGGATCGTTGACCCAGGACCCAGGTGTGGACCAGATATTTGTGAGGGAGCCAGGGCCTCTCTCTCTCTGGGAGCGGCTCTTAATGAGTGTGAGAGAAAGGTTCATTCACAAAGAAAGAATGCAGGAGTATCATCATAGAATGCAGTGGAAGACACTCGAGCAAGGGATCCAACAGCTAAGAGAGGTGGCAATATTAGAGGTACTCTTTGGGAAGGATGGACAGCATGATAATGACCCCGATAAGGTCAGGTGCACAGGACAGATGATGTGGAACCTGGCAAGGCTAGGGCCATCGCAATACACCACCTTCATTGCAACGATTGATGCTGACAATACCCGAGAAACAGTGGGCTCTGTTGCCAACAGGCTCAGGCATTATGACAGCATGATCAATGGCCCGCTGAAAGCTCATGTCTCTGCTGTGGTCCAGGACCTCAAAGAGGAGATGAAGGAGAAGATGGAGGAGATGAGGGAGGAGATGAGGAGGGTCAGTGTGGCACCAGTGCGAGTCACAGGCCCCCAAGTCAGAGCCCGTCGTCCCCCTGCTAGAGAGAGAGGGTACACCCCACGAGCTGAGCTGTGGTTTTTCCTGTGTGAGCATGGGGAAGACATGAGAAGGTGGGATGGGAAACCCACCTCTGCCCTGGCAGCGCGGGTGCGTGAACTCAAGGAGGGAGGCACTAACCAAGGGGGTTCCGCTAAGGTGAAGGTAGCCTCAGCCTCCCGTGATCGAGCTGCCAGGCATTACAGAAGGGAGGATGATATGTCGGATCCCCTTGAAGGTACCTCGAGCATATACGCCCAGGGAAAGAATGATAACCAGGGCTAGAGGGGCCCTGCCTCTAGCCAGGAAGAGGCACGGGAGAACCGAGTTTTCTGGACGGTGTGGATCCGATGGCCTGGCACATCAGAGCCACAAAAATATGATGCATTGGTTGATACTGGGGCACAGTGTACTTTAATGCCATCGGGACATGTGGGGGCAGAACCTGTATCCATCGCTGGGGTGACCGGGGGATCACAGCAGTTGACCCTTTTGGAAGCTGAGGTGAGCCTGACTGGGAAGGAGTGGCAAAAGCATCCGATTGTGACCGGCCCAGAGGCCCCGTGTATTCTGGGCATAGACTTCCTCCGGAATGGCTACTACAAAGACCCAAAAGGACTCAGGTGGGCATTTGGGATTGCTGCTGTGGAGGCAGAGGGCATTAGGCAATTGAACACCCTGCCTGGACTATCAGAGAATCCTTCTGCAGTTGGGCTCCTGAAAGTGGAAGAGCAACGAGTGCCAATTGCCACCTCGACAGTGCACCGCCGGCAGTATCGGACAAATCGAGATGCTGTGATCCCCATCCACAAGATGATCCGCGAGCTGGAGAGTCAAGGGGTGGTCAGCAAGACCCACTCACCCTTCAACAGCCCCATCTGGCCTGTGCGCAAGTCTGACGGGGAATGGAGATTGACTGTGGACTATCGTGCCCTGAATGAAGTGACTCCACCGCTGAGCGCTGCCGTGCCAGACATGTTGGAGCTCCAGTACGAGCTGGAGTCCAAAGCAGCAAAGTGGTACGCCACTATTGACATTGCCAATGCATTCTTCTCCATTCCTCTGGCAGCAGAGTGCAGGCCTCAGTTTGCCTTCACCTGGAGGGGCGTGCAGTACACCTGGAACTGACTGCCCCAGGGGTGGAAGCACAGTCCCACCATCTGTCATGGACTGATCCAGACTGCACTAGAAAAGAGTGAGGCTCCAGAACATCTGCAGTACATTGATGACATCATTGTGTGGGGGAACACTGCAACCGAAGTGTTTGAGAAAGGAGAGAGAATAATTCAAATTCTCCTGCAAGCTGGTTTTGCCATCAAGAAGAGCAAGGTCAAGGGACCTGCCCGAGAGATCCAGTTCCTGGGAGTAAAGTGGCAAGATGGACGACGTCAGATTCCCACTGAGGTCATCAATAAGATCACAGCAATGTCTCCGCCGACCAACAAGAAGGAAACACAAGCTTTCCTAGGCGCTATAGGTTTCTGGAGGATGCACATTCCCGAGTACAGCCAGATCGTGAGTCCTCTCTACCTGGTTACCCGCAAGAAGAATGATTTCCACTGGGGCCCTGAACAGCAGCAAGCCTTCGCCCAGATCAAGCAGGAAATTGCTCACGCCGTAGCCCTTGGCCCAGTCAGGACAGGACCAGAGGTGAAGAACGTGCTCTACTCTGCAGCCGGGAACAATGGTCTGTCCTGGAGCCTCTGGCAGAAGGTGCCTGGTGAGACTCGGGGCCGACCACTGGGATTCTGGAGCCGAAGCTACAGAGGATCTGAAGCCAACTACACTCCCACAGAGAAGGAAATCCTGGCAGCTTATGAAGGAGTCCAGGCTGCCTCAGAAGTAATCGGCACTGAGGCACAACTCCTCCTGGCACCCCGACTACCGGTGCTGGGGTGGATGTTCAAAGGAAAGGTTCCCTCCACGCATCACGCCACCGACGCTACTTGGAGCAAATGGATTGCCCTCATCACGCAGCGCGCCCGAATTGGAAACCCAAGTCGCCCTGGGATCTTGGAAATAATTACAAACTGGCCAGAAGGTGAGACTTTTGGGTTATCTTCTGAAGAAGAAGAGGAGCAGGTGACACGTGCCGAAGAAGCCCCACCATATAACGAGCTACCAGAGAGTGAAAGACAATACGCCCTCTTCACTGATGGTTCCTGCCGAATTGTAGGCGCTAGCCGGAAATGGAAAGCCGCTGTATGGAGCCCCACACGACAAGTTGCACAGGCCACTGAAGGAGAAGGTGGATCGAGCCAATTTGCTGAGCTCAAAGCTGTCCAATTAGCTCTGGACATAGCTGAAAGAGAGAAGTGGCCAAAGCTCTACCTCTACACCGATTCATGGATGGTAGCCAATGCTCTGTGGGGTTGGCTGGAAAGGTGGAAGAAGGCAAACTGGCAGCGCAGAGGAAAACCAATCTGGGCTGCTGAAGAGTGGAAAGACATTGCCACTCGGGTAGAGAAGCTATCCGTGAAGGTCCGTCATGTAGATGCTCACATCCCCAAAAGCCGGGCTAATGAAGAACATCGTAACAACAAACAGGTAGATCAGGCTGCGAAAATAGAGGTGTCCCAGATAGACTTGGATTGGCAACATAAAGGAGAACTGTTCCTAGCTCGATGGGCCCATGATGCCTCAGGTCATCAGGGCAGAGATGCCACCTATAAGTGGGCACGAGACCGAGGGGTGGATCTAACCATGGACAGTATCTCCCAGGTTATCCATGACTGTGAGACATGCGCTGCGATCAAGCAGGCCAAGCGGGTGAAGCCTCTGTGGTATGGCGGGCGATGGTCCAAATACAAGTATGGGGAGGCCTGGCAGATTGATTACATCACACTGCCTCAAACCTGCCAAGGCAAGCGCTATGTGCTCACAATGGTAGAAGCCACCACTGGGTGGCTGGAGACCTACCCTGTGCCTCATGCTACTGCCCGGAACACCATCCTGGGCCTGGAAAAGCAAGTCCTTTGGAGGCATGGCACCCCTGAGAGAATCGAGTCTGACAATGGGACTCATTTCAAGAACAGCCTTATAAACACCTGGGCTAGGGAACATGGCATTGAGTGGGTGTACCACATCCCTTACCATGCACTAGCAGCTGGGAAGGTTGAGCGGTGTAATGGACTGCTTAAAACCACCTTGAAGGCACTGGGTGGGGGGACTTTCAAAAACTGGGAGATGCATTTAGCAAGAGCCACCTGGTTAGTTAACACTCGAGGTTCCACCAGCCGAGCAGGCCCTGCCCAATCCGAACCCCTACAAACAACAGATGGAGATAAGGTTCCAGTGGTGCACATGAGAGGTATGCTTGGAAAAACTGTTTGGGTAAAGTCTGCCTTGAGCAAAGACAAACCCATCCGTGGGGTTGTTTTTGCTCAGGGACCAGGTTGCACCTGGTGGGTGATGCAAAAGGATGGAGAGACCCGATGCTTACCTCAAGAGGACCTTGTTTTAGGGTGAACTACCCATGGCTCTGCACTTGTATCAATATCAGCATGTATATTTGTATATAATTTGGGTAATGCATAGATTTATATGGTTAAAAAAAAGTTAAGTTTCATGTAACATGTTAGTATGGGAAAAAATTCGGGGTGGAGAATGTTGGGGTTTTAGTTTAGTCTTAGGTTTTCCTGTTAAAGGAATTTTCTCCCATATGCATGTTGCTAGGGGACAAATAGCTGTACTTAAGAAAGACAAAAAGGGGAGTGGGGCGGGCCTGGCTACTCCTTTGTCTACACCTGGGTGTGGGGACAGTTCGCTCTGAGCGTCCGGAGAGAGAAGCTGCAGAGAAAGGAGCTGCTGCTGCTTTCTTTTTGGCCGTTCTTTCTTCCTGCTGGAAGCAACGCCGGGACCCCAAAAGCCGCTTTTCCCTGCCCTGCTGGAGACCGAGCTGTGGCTGTCCTGCCTGCTGCTGCTTCGAGCTTTCGCTACGCTGTAGCCCTGCTCACCCTGCCTGCCTGGGCCTCCGTGGTTTTTTCCCATCTGGATACATCTCGTCTGCCACCCGGGATTTGCGTTCGTCCCTGCCATTCCAGCCTGCTGTTCCTGAGAGTCCGGGATCGGCTGCCCAGCGGTTTGTGAAGCCTTTGTTCCATCCCTTCCCGGGATCCCAGGGCACCAGAGCCGCGGGTTTCCCGAGCTCGCTCCGGAGCGCCCCCTGCAGCCGCGGGGGAACCATCGCACCTGCCCTGCTCACCGGGAGCCGCCAGCGCCCCTGCCGGCTGCGAGCGGAACTGCACCCGAGGGGAAAGGGCCTGACAGCCGAGAAGGCTGGGACTGGGTTTGTGTTTGCTGTTACTGCCAGAGTTGTTGTTGTTTTGTTTGACTGGTTATATACATATATATATATATAGTAAAGAACTGTTATTCCTATTTCCCACATCTTCGCCTAAAGGCTCTTGATTTCAAAATATAATAACTTGGAGGGAAAAGGGGTTATATCTGCCACTTCAAGGGGGGCCTCTGCCTTCCTTAGCAGACACCTGTCTTTCAAAACCGAGACATCACCCCATTCCTGGTGAACAAAGGTTCATTCTCCCTCACTACCTCTCCCTCTGGAGGCATGATGGTAAACTGGGTGAAAACCTCGGACAGTACCTTTAAGACAGCTGAAATCCTCTCAGTGAATCCTGCATTAGTGACAGTTTTCCCCTTCTCTTTTTCTTCATATTCTAAGCGAAGTTACCATTAAACAACAGCCTCTGAAGGAAATCTTCACAACCTGTGTTTGTGTGTTGTGTGGACCAAGGAGAGCATCAAATTACAAGCACACTTGAGGGAAAAAGATGCTTTTCTGTCTCTCATTAATTTCATTTAGATTACAAAAATACTGTAATATTTGAGACAAGATTCTCTCAATCGGCAATCAACATGCAATCTCTAATGTTTTGCTGCTCCTTTTCTAGTGTCAGGGGAATCAAGGACCAGTCAAACTCACAGACAGATACGAAATGTAGAGATGTACAGAAACCAGCTGATGGAAACTTAACTTGTTTAGGGTTAAGCAATGGCCATGGTAGCCCAAGGAGAGGGATTAGAAGGGGCCGTGGAACTATTCATAGTGTGCAACTCTTCAGACTGCAGAGTAGAAGCTTGGAAATGTCACACTATATATAACAAAGTCAGGTTGTCAGATTACACAATTTATTTTATGGAAGTAGCTTCCATACAAGTTAAAAATTAGCAGGAATGTCAAAGAGTAGTAAAGCAGGTATGTGATGCTGAATATCTCTATGCTTACACTCCATTCAGAGTCACTTCCCCTAACTTTACAGCCATGCCATTTTAAATGGCTCCAAGTTTGAAAAAAATTAGTCAGACTCTTTGGCATGTTGCATTTAATCCAGGGAGATGTCTCTCTCTTGTGCAGTGTTTATCACATGTAAAGAAAAGAACTTTTGGTATAACCAAAAGTGGGGTATATTACAAGAGCAATAATTATCAAAAAATTTTATTTCTGGAAACATTGATAAAATTTCTTTTCAGGTTGTGGTCTGATAGATTCCAGACTTTCTCTTTTAAGCAGTTCCATTTTCACCAGAGAAATCCTCAAGTTAAATAGATATTTACTTTTCAGGTTACAAATTTATTTAGGCTAACTACAGATTACAGAGGAGTTATTTGTAGGCGTAAGGAAAAAATATTTGCATCTGTTTTTGGTGGTGAGTTTGGGTTTGGGTTTTGCTTTTGCTTTCCTTTGGGTTCTTTGCATGCGCATCCTAAATATTCCCGTTTCTTGACTTACATAAATATTATTTTAAATATAGGTGGTTTGTATAGGATTGTGTTATGGTTTTACTCTTCTATTTTGGTTACAATAAATAAAATAATACATGGTCACCCTGAAAAATACGGATAAAGAGGAATGTAAAAGTATACACAGGGAAACAAGAAGCACTGATAGTTAATTAAGGAGAGTGAAAAGGATGGAGTAATAGTGAAAGATGATCGAGTTACAAACTGTTCATAGTAACTGCTATGAAACTTTGTAAACATGTACATGCTGGAATACAATTAAAGTGAGAGGTTACTTCATTACTCCTAAAACAAGGAGGAGATAGCTTTTTGATGTTTAAAAAAAAAGTAAAAATTTCAAGCTTCTTCCTGAAACTTTAAAATATTTCCCAGAAATGTGGCCCTGCCTCAGGAGTGCTGATGGAGCGAGAGGATTGCAGTGCCCTCCCGCGGCGGCAAGCACCCACTCGCCGCAGGCTTGCGGCCGGGGATGACCCTTCTACTGCGTTTCTTCCCTGCAACAGCAGATGTCAGATGGTACACTAATGCTGAAAAAACCATGTGCTCTCTTCTAAACACGCATGTTGGACAGAGTTGCTAATAATTAATAACTAATTAAAACAATTAATATTTTATATAACTAAACATAATTAACTGATTAATAACTACTATAGATTTTTATTCCCCCCAGGATTAGGTCAGTGCATCAGCACCTGACAGATGTTCATACAAAATTTGATGCTGTTCTGAGCAACATAAAACGCTGCTACAGCTTCAGTCAGCACGAGGGTGCTGGCTGCACAAACAGGACACACATAACAAGGAGTACTGGAGCATGCTGCAGCAGTGTCCAGAAAAATGGTTACGAAAAGCTTCAATTTGGAGCACACATTCACACATTTCACTTTTTACAGACTTCATAATAAAAATCACTAAGCACAGGTGTGGAGTAATGCAGAAAACATAGAAAAAGCTTTTGGCTATCTGTGTCAGGATGTACTGTGCTAATTTTATTTGCACATTTCAGTCTTCAGAGATGTAGGGAGGAAGATGAAACATTTAATCCCAAGACCATCTATTTCAGTAAGTAGTTCTTCTTTCCAATGTGAAGCTTTGCTTGCCTACTTAATCTGTTCATTTCCCATGGAAATATTCCATATCCTTCTTCTTTTTTATGTGATTAAAATCTTTCACATATGCAAAATAACCACATTGCTTTTTTTGCCTTTGCACAGCTGAGGCAAACATTACCATAAACTTCTGACTTTGCAAGAAGATACACAACTGAACCTAAATCCCGATGGTCCTAAGTGCCCAAGACTATTTGGCATATTTTGGCAAAATTATTTTTACTCATTTTCTAGTGGGTCCCTCCAAAAGACTTGTGGTAAATTATCTTTTCTTGGGTTTTCATCTTTTGCTCAATCTCCCTGTCTCTTCCTCACCCCATCTTTAACTTCCTCAGCTATTTTTGTTTCACTTCATTTCCACTTTTCTTTGCAGCTCTTGCCTTCATATCCAACTTTTCTTTCCTGTTCAAGATATCCATTGCTCTCTGCCTTCCTCTGAATCTCCACATACAAACCTGCCTCCTACTTCTGAGTGCCCACTACTCTACCCTCTCTCTTCATTACTCTCTCCAATTCACTAAAGGTTTAAAGTCAAGAGAACAATCAAGAAGCAGTTTTGTTACACACATGGGGGAGGAAGGGAACATTAATATCTGCTTAAATCAGTTTCTCCTTCTGTTAAGAGATGAAAGAAGAATCAGGACTGAGCCTGCTTGCACAGCTACCAAACAGTAATTTAATCAGTAAAATATCTTGCTTGAAAAAAGGGTGATTCTTAACCAAATGTAATATAAGTATAATTTTAAAAGGTATGTGGCTTTGGGTGTGTTAAGTTTGTTCTCTAGTGCCTGATGACAAAAGACCCTGAGTAAACATAAAACATCTGTTTCTCTGGCATCTTTAGATATGTAAAACTTGTTTAGATAAATTTAGCATGGCTGGGTAGACCAGCAACCAAAATTGTGCCTTTCAGGAGGGCACCAGATTCCACCAGATCTGCTTGCAGGAAGTTCAGAAAGTCAGAAATAAAATACCCTTCTTGTAGTAAATCACAGAATACAGTGACAACAACTGAAAAGGAAGGAAATCATTAACAGGGATTTTTACAAAAAATTCAAGTCTGCTAGAACAGCATGTAATTTTAAAGAAAGAAAAAGTTATAATAAAAATGAGTTAGAACAACTTATTTATTTCTTCTGGTTTATGAATACGTTGTGGGTTTTTTCCTCCTTCCCTCTCTTAATACAGGAACAGACAATCTTTTCATAAATGATCACAGTTATAGTGAAACTTTTCTCATTATTCCAAAATCAGTTTCACAGGAATATCTTTTAACTTCCCATTGCGACTCATTTGTACGTCACAACAAGAAATCCCATAAAAACTGTGCATGCATTGCAAGGGACAGGAGAAAGGCTGAACAGTAGGAAGAAGACACCAATAGGACTCATTTTCCTTTGTTCTTCTCTGACCAAACTGTCATGGCCATGTATTAGAGGAAATTAAAACAACAGAAGGCTTCTGTATTTCTTTGCATGGCTATTTCCTTTCACCTACCATTTCCATAGGGTTTGGTTAGAGCAGACCACATCCCCCAAATGCTGAGGAAATGGTACAGTCTTCAGTGGCCCTATATAAGCTTAACTCTGTTAAGCTGTTCACTTTTCTTCTTTTGATACTTTGTCTTAATTATGATATCTTAATCATGAGCTGAAATGTTGGAAAACATTCTTCTTAGGATTTACTTGCTTTCATCCACTTGTTAGTAGCAGGTCTTTCTCAGAATAAATTTGCTCTGTTTTCACCTGGTGCTTTCTAGTACAACCAGATGGATGGTCATGGAACTGGCTCTTAACCCACCAACTCCCTGCTACATCTGTCTGGAATCTAAGGGAGAAATGGGAGCAAATACATAGAAAATATAATTTCTGCATCATATAGTAAGAGGCCACAGCATATATAAAAGTGTCCCAGATGCAAGTGTGCATGGCAATTCCAAATAGCTCCATGTGGCCATATTTGGTTGTGGGGCTTCCCACTTTGGCCCTAGTGCTGGAACCATGCTGGGCAGAATTGCTGTCTGCTGCAAATACCACACTGCTCTGGTTTCACAAGGAAAACATAGCTTTCTCAACCCATAACCCCTTCCCAGCAATTTGAATCTTTCACTACTAGCAATGCATGTTGCAAATAGATACCACAACTATTGAGGGATATCCAGATCAGTAACAGTGGTAACAATCAGAAGGGAAAGGACGAATTATAGGGGGACCTTTCCTAATGAAAGGTCTGGGGTTGATGTTCTGGGTCTAGCAACCCAAGCAGAGACGTGCAGCTCTGGGGAGGAGTCAGGATTTCCTGCCCTTGATCTTTGTACTTGAAAATTATTTTTGTACCTTTATAAACACCTGTCCTTTCAGATGGTGACAACAGTATGAGAATGTATGCAACATGCATTAAAGCAGGAAAAGTCAGAGGGGAAAAGCCATAGCATTTCTTTCCTGACATCAATTATTGAGCTCCCAAGGACAGTGTTTCAAGAATATACAATAAATACAGTAAACACTAAACTGCTGCACCAAATTTTGTCTTCTGCCTGCCTGAAAGCAAGACATGATGTTACCTTTTGCAGTTTTTGCAACTGGCAGCACCTTATGATTTTGAAAGCCTGAACTCTGCTCCTGGTTAGTACTGCAACTAAAGCAATTAGCCTTGTTTGCATTTTTGCAGTCATTCTTTTTTGCACAGAATGAAAATATGTCCCTGTGAACTTACTTTTTGGTGCACTCTGCCAATTATGTTTGCAAACTATGATTTCTGCTATGTCCTGAGAGCTGTATGTATCCGACACTGTAATCATCAACTCTTTCCTCCTCTTGCACATTATTGTGAAAAGTCATCCTTTTAGCTCAGAAGGCCCCTCTATATAGCAAAGGTTCTGGTTTTCCCACACGCTGCATGGTATTCAACTGTGAGAACTAGGTTCACACATATTCCACAGTTCATGATGTTGTGTCCCAGTTAAACATTTATATGTGTGATTGAAAAGAGAAACAAAACAGGTTATAATCCCATATGTAGTTCTGTACCTTGTCCTAAAGTCATTTGTTTATCTTGTGAAGGTCTTTGCATGACATCTTTCCAGTTGATAAAAAGAGGTCAGTCAATGAAAGTCAGAATAAGTGTGCTTCAGAATAGTCCAGCAGCCCATGAGATGGTGTTATAATCAACACGTGAAGGTGCTTTTCCAGTAGCCATAATATCATGGCCAGGAAGCAGTTACACTGGGTACAATATTTTTTTCTCAATCCCCCCAGTCTCTGAGTGCCTTTGAGGAATGTACAGCATGACTTCAGCCAAAGGGAGAAAGCTCTCTCTTAGCCACAAAATTCTGTACCTGTGTAAGCAAAAACTGTACCCCAGAGTCATTATAGTAATGATATGGACAGTACCAGATCTATTTGATTTAGCCGCTGCTAGGAATGGATATACTGCAAAAACAGTGAGGGAAGCACTCAGTGAATCCAGCCCTCTTCAGCAGTAAAGCAGCCTTTTAGCAAGACTTTTGGGGAACATGCATGTTGTCATCCTAGTTCCTTAAGCTATATACCTGAAGTTTGAAAATTATTTGAAAAGTCTCTTCTAAAGAGTAGGCAAGCCAAGCAAGATGGACAGATGAAGTAGTAACTGTTGCAGCAAGTAGCATTTTAGTCTGCCGATCACACACATAGAGAAAGTTTTTCTTACCTGGTAGGACCAGAAGTTGGATAGATGGATTTCAAAATTATTGGTATTATGGAAAATATCAACAAGAACAACTTATCATGTAAAATATACTTCGATTTTTAAACCACTGTGTCCTCAACACCAAAACACAGAGAAAGAGTCAGAGTAGTGTTTTCCTGTAGTTTCGTTTAAGAACAAGATATGAAGTCTAACATCCTGATGCTGGATGTTGATGCTGAGGTTTTTGATTTTGTCAGTCTGATATTCTGGTGTATAGATATTATATACCACACTGTTTGGAATATACTCTAGAAAACAGAAAGCTAAGCTAAAACTAGGTCACATGTAAGGAAATATATGAGCTCAATGTAAAGATCTTCCTTCAGGACTGAGTGATAAATCTCTTTTTTGTCACTATCAAAAGCTACAATCACTGCTGCTGCATTAGACAGTCAATCTCTGCCTTTTTTCATGCAAAGAACTGAGACAGCACAGAAAAAAGATCACAATAGGGGGCAAAATCAGGTCCCTGTAAAGAGTCCATTATTCTTGAATTGTCCTTTTCTGAAGACCGTAAACATTTCTGCAGCTTGTAAACTCTATTAGCTCAATATATAGTCTACAAGAAAGAACATACATGAAAAATGTCTTACACAGAGCAAAGTAATGTGGAGGGTAAAAATGCAGAGACTTTAAATAGTATCAGAATTATTTATATATTGAATGTTTTTCATATTGATTTTTTGTTTTCTTTTTAAAATGTAGCTTACATCAAATTATTCCCTTTCAAATAAGAAAACAGTATTACCCTTCAAATAAGAAAACAGTATTAGTATTTGGATCAACAGATATTTAACTGTAAATTCCTCTGCATTCCAGAATCCGACTATTCCCGTAGCTAAAAAGACAGTAAAAGGGGTAGAATGGGGTGAGAAACCACCATGTACTATAATTTCTACATTTTACTTTATATACTGGAGACTGTCGGGGAAAAAGATCCACAGGTCAATGCTTGCAAGGTTTTTTAAAATCTGCAAGTACTTTCAGAAGAATGCTTTCAACACAGTGTGATTTTCACAGAATTTAAAGCCACAATTATGAAGGTAATTAGGAGTGTAGATCTTCCAAGTGACACCAGTAATATTTTTCAGCTTTCCATTTTTAGGATTTCTTGCAAGATATCCTCTCTAGTCCTGGCTCCCAGTTTCTGTAAAAGGCCCCAGACTGCCAACAGGATTTTAGAGGAGGAATGCCTTATGGTAAATTTTTTTCTGACTTCCTACAGGAAGAGCAAAATGTGATTCTCCACTCACCATTACCCAAAAATGTAAGTTCAGTGAATTTTCAAGAATCCATCAGCCAGCAGTCCATTCATCTGTGTGAACTAATGTGTATTCAAGTGTGTATCCCAGCTTCATACCACAAATTCCCAAATTAAATCTTTCTTCTCAGTAAGCATGGACTGAAAATGCACTTTTCATATTTTTCCTCTCAGTGTTTGACAAGTATAAGCCAGGTTTCAGTTTGCAGTCAGATCTGAGACACGAAAGTGTTGAAGACCATAATTCAATTGATTAGATCTTTAGCTTTAAAAAGTTACGGTATAAGTGATCAAAACACTGAAGATAGGATTGAAATGCAACTTCAGTATTGACAAGGATTCTTATTATTTGTTTATTCCATGCTTTTAGCTTTTGTAACAAAGTGTAATACATAAAATTCTACAGTATGTAGAAGCAACATAGGACATGAATATTTATAAGAAAACTGTTACATTCACAATATGGATAACAGCTACCCTTTCAAGTGCACAAATCTGTAGCAAGGTTCATCATTCTCATCCCTCTTTTCTCATTCTCACCATGTTTCAGAAAAAAGTTAAGATTAAAATTTTAAATTTTGTGAGAAAAGCCTTTGCAGCTGTCTGAGCTGGAATTAGAAAGAGTTTTAAACAATTTAAACTGAAAGTTCTCTGATGAGTTTCACACAGTTTATTTTTCCATCTAATGCCCTCTAACATTGCTGAAACCTGTCCAGGTTTGCTAGCTTTTTGAATAATGTTCCAATATTGTTACACTGACAACTTCAATATGACTGCAAAACCCAAGAAGCAGCAAGCATTGCCAGAATGTCAGTCAGAGCTGCCTAAGGCTCAGCTTCCACACTTCTACAAAAGCCTCTGCCTTTCAAGATGGGGGCTATGCACAATGAAACAAAGCACTTGATTCTGGTCTATTAGTTCTACGTTTTAATGAACATTTAGCATCAAGGTCCCTTCATGATGGATTGCAAGTGAGAAGTAAGTCAAGTAAGGCAAATATCTTTCTGCTTTCAGTGTTCTTCCACTTCTCTTTTCATGGATGTTCATAGCATTCATTGATCCCAGCTGATATGTTAAAACCATGCTCCTTTTTCTGTGGGATACATTAAAACCATGCTTCTTTTTCTGTGGGGAAAACAGCAAAGTGCAATGGTTTGGTGACACAGAGGATACCCCATAACTCTTGGAGGGTTCTGTCAGTGCTGCTTTTGTCTAGACTCTTACATCTTAAGTCTTGCTAGATGTGTAAATGCATTCCTAAATAGGAATTCTTTGCAAATAAGTGCTGAGGAAAGAAAAGCCATCCCCATACTGGTCTAACATGATTCCACAGTGAAGAACAACTTTTGCCTTCAGATCACTGGCTTTAAAATACCACAACCTAGAAACCCTAAAATCCTGCAAGGTTTGTTCAGTTTCAGCAAATGCATTCTCTTCTTTTCCCAGTGGGGACATGGAGGTACAAAAATGCTGTTAGCGAGGATTTTCTTGTTATTTTCTAAGTCCGTGAGAGACTTTTCTCTCTCACAGAAGAGGTAGCAGGGAATGTAAACAACCAAGCCACCTGCAACCTTGGAAAGTCTTGTTTATGGTATAGAAGAAAAATATTTTGATAATGGATGTTTTAGGATTTTGGCCAATCACCCCCAAGGGGTGGCTGGTCCTTTGTCCAATTAGACTATGAAGAAAAAAGTATATAAAAGAGTTTGTAAAATAATTAAATAAATCAATCTTGTTGCACAAGTCCTGCCTGCTGGATCTTCTCCTCCTCCTCCTCCCTATGGCTGCAGGACACAGTGATATACCGTAGGAACCAGGCCTGCGGTAATATTTGGTGCTGCCCGATGTGATTCTGCACTCTCTGACGTGTCCTGCTGCTGCGAGCCAAGCCGAATTCCTCTAGAGGTACGCTGTTCCTTTTTCCCCCCGGGACCGGGAGGTCCGACAGAACTGAGAAATGGCGAACAGTGGCTCACAAACCGACGCTGTCGTACTGGTCTGGAAAGGTGTGTTTAGTATAATGCACACCTCCATTCCTGAAAACTCAGTTCGGGAATTATTAGACTGGGCTACTTTAAAAGGGATTTCCATGGACAGAGATACTGCCCTGGACTTTTCCTTATGGCAGGAGCTCGGATGCGCTGTCCGACACGAGCTCCCGACAGGGGACCCAGCAGCGTTAGAATTATACAAAACCTGGCGGTCGTTATTTATTCTGCTGACAGACCTTGACTGTGATAGCAGGGCTGGCTCGCCTATCTCGGTGATGAGTGACGGAGGAATGTCCGAGGGGGGCCCCGCTGACTGGGCTTCCGGGGAAAATTATCGTGGATTCGGAATAACCCCCCCCGCTTCACAGGCAGAGCCTGCGCCAGCTCGCCCTGCACAATCGCAGGACTCCGCAGCCCCCAGGGACCCCGCGCCGGCAGAGGCAGGGGAGTCAGGGCAGAGGCAGGGCGCACAGCCTGCCTTGCCGTTTGGCTGGACGGCAGCCACGGCTTATCCAGGGCCGCAGATCAGCAGCTGAGCAACTTGGACGCCCACAGAGGCTCCTAGTTCGGTTCTGTATGCACCTGGATCTAACTTAGCGGGCGTAGCGCTGGGCGTAGCACTGGGCGTGCCTGCCCCGGGACTGCCTGGCTGTGCTCGGCTGCCCTCCCTGGCGCTGGACTGTTCTGCGCAGTCGCAGAACCGAACCATGGACCTTTTAATGCAGCATCTGCCTTTTGTGACAGAGTTACCGAATCTATCCTGAAAGATGGAGGACCTGCTCAGCCTGTTAGAGCGGAGGATGCCCGAGCCCACGCCGCCTGCGCCGCCCGCGCCCCCCCCGCCAGAAGCGGGAACCGCGGCTCCGAGCCAAGAAACAGTGCGGCCGGCGGCGAAACTGGAAACAGCGCTGCCGCAGGAAAACCCGGAAGCGGCAGCGGCTGCGGAACGGCGGGCAGAGGCGGCGGCGCCGGGCGCATCCGCAGAGAACAGGCCAGCGGCGGCGCCGGACGCGTCCCTGGACCTTTCCGGACTGCACGGTAACTGTACGTCCGACGCATTATAATCGCTTCCTAGAATCTATTAAGATGCAAGCATTGGAGGAGAGTGACTGGAGGTTATTAGAAATCCTTGGAATGCCACATAGATCTGAGGATTCTGGGGGTAACCGGGGAGCTGTTACACTCCATCCGCAGGCTGTGCCAGAAGTTCAGGATGGTACTGGTTCCCCAAAAGGGGAGATCCAAGCTTTCCCAGTGTATAAGGCTCTCCCAGATTCTGGCGAGCGTGATAAGCATGAGGTAATTGCTTCGAAAGTTGCCCAGGACCTCCAATCCAAGGTGGCACAATATGGGCTAGGTTCTGCTGAGGTTATGCAGATAATAAGGGTGATAAATACAGATTTGCTTGCTCCATTTGATATCAGACACTGAGGTCAAATTCTATTTCAACCTGTACAATTTACAGTTTTTGAGAAAACCTGGAGAAAGCTGGCCGGCAAGGCTGCATTAGCAAATTTGCAGCTCCCTGCTGCTGATCCTAGACAGACAGCAGGAGTGGATGCTTTGATGGGGACTGGTCCCTTCTCTGATCCCAGTCTACAGGGTAACTTGTCCTCTAGCATCCTGCAGCATGTTCAACAGGTCGGCATGGCTGCCCTGTTGAAAACCATAGAGTTGTCAGCACCCAGAAAGCGATATACTGAAATAGTTCGAGGGAAATCAGAGTCATTCCTCTCCTTTGTAGAGAAAGTCGCTGCTTCTCTCAAGAAGCAGGTTGAGGATGACGGGTTAAGGCAGATGTTGTTAAGGCAGTTAGTGAGAGATAACGCAAATGAAGAGTGCAGAAAAATCATAGATGCCTTATCAGGGGATCCTGAGGTAACAGATGTGGTCGAAGCCTGCGCTAAGGTGGGATCTGGGAACCAGAAAAGGTCTGCTTTGGCTGCATTCCTGCAGCCTGTTCACGCATCTTCTGGTCGTGAACCAAAGCAACCAAAACAGGCGAAAAAACAGAAGCGGCCTAAGCCGAGCTAAAAAGAGAACACAGTGATCCTCCAGTGCAAGAGGTGTGGCAGGCCAGGGCATTGCTCAGACTATTGTAGATCCCAGACTCATGCCGATGGTCGGCCATTGCCGGGAAACTTCCGCCAGGGTGCAAGGAGGGGGAATTGCTCTCCAATGCAGTCGCTCCCCCAGAGAGTGGCACAGGTACAGGCACAGGCCTACCCAGCCACGCTGGAGACGGCACCCAGGGATCAGACGGGTTTGACGTCCACACCGCAGCCGCAGTCGTCTTAGACTCTAGCAGTATTTATAAGGTTCCCTTGGATACATATGGACCCTTAGCCCAGGGATCCAGTGCGATGCTGGTGGGAAAACCTGACGTTGCCTATCAAGGAATCTTAGTGCACTCAGGAGTTATTGATGCTGACTTTAAAGGTCAGATTTGCGCTATGGTCTCCACGCAAAAACCCTCTGTAACTATTCCTGAAAAGACCTGCCTTGCTAAATTAGTGCCTTTTAAGTCTTGTGTCCCCAGGATAGAGCAACAAACTCACGAAGATAACGGCAGTGGATCTACGGGACTTCCGCAGGCCTTCTGGACTGCAGACATCTCTGACCACAGATGACATGTACCCTGATCCTGCTGAACGCCCGTCCACCCCGGATTCAGCTTCGAGGTTTGATTGATACGGGTGCTGATGTAACGATCATCTCCTTCTCTGCGTGGCCTCCCTCATGGCCTTTAGCCCCGGTGGGATCGGCCATTGCAGGATTAGGAGGAAGCACACAGAGCTATTTAAGCGAACGGCCTGCGGTGGTGAGGGACCCAGAGGGGCACCCAGCTACAATTAGGTCTTATGTTGCTACCACTTCCCTTAACCTTTGGGGACGGGATGTGTTGGCAGCTTGGGGCATACGGATTGGGACAAATTTTTAGCAGGGGTCACTGTGTGTAAGGGCGCACAGTATCCTACACTGCCCTTAAGGTGGTTGATTAACCTACCAATCCGAGTCACTCTGCTCAGTTAGTTGAATTAAGGGCTGTTACCATGGCTTTCCTGTGATTCTCACAGGAACCTTTGAATTTGGTTACTGACTCTGCTTACGTAGCAGATATAACCCAATGCTTAGATTGTTCACTTCTGAAGGAGGTGAACAATGCGGCTCTGTTTTCGCTGTTGCAAACCTTGTGGTCTTCAATTCAAGCTCGAGTGCATCCGTATTACATTCTGCACATTCGAAGCCACACCAATTTACCAGGGTTTCTAACAGAAGGCAATGCCAGGGCTGACATGCTGGCCAACCCTGCGTGGGTAGGGCCTCAGCCTGACAAAATTGCACAAGCCAAGGCATCGCACGGTTTCTTCCATCAAAGTGCACGTACCCTGCAGAAGCAGTTTCATTTAACGCCAACCGAGGCGCGCGACATTGTCAGTGCTTGTGCCGACTGTCACGGACTCGCTGCACCTTTGCCACTGGGGGTAAACCCCAGAGGGCTAAAAGCCTTGCAGATTTGGCAAACAGATGTAACTCACGTCCCTGAATTTGGTCGGCTGAAATATGTGCACGTGTCTATTGACACTTTCTCCTCGGCTATGTGGGCTACTGCTCACACTGGAGAGAAGGGCCGTGATGTCATTGCCCATTGGAAATTGGCTTTCTCAGTCCTGGGCGTGCCAGCTTCTGTGAAAACAGATAATGGTCCTGCCTACGCCTCGGAGAAGACGCGGCAGTTCTTACACCTATGGGGTGTAGACCATACCTTTGGTATCCCACATTCTCCTACTGGCCAAGCCATTGTCGAACGCGCTCATGGTACCTTGAAGCGTGTTTTGGACAAACAGAAAAGGGGAATGCATGGAGAAACCCCACAGAGCCGACTAGCAAAAGCTTTGTATACAATCAATCACCTTACAGTACCACAAAATTCAAATAATCCTGTTATTCTGAATCATTTTCTCTCATTGCAGTCTGCAGGCGACATACAACTGCCTCGGGCAAAAGTCTGGGTACGGAATTTACTCACTAACCAGTGGGAAGGGCCGCATGAGCTTATTGTTTGGGGTCGTGGGTATGCTTGCATTTCCACAGATACTGGGGTACGGTGGCTACCTTCAAAATGCGTTCACCCTGACCTACGGCACCAGAGGCAGAACAGGCAACCTCCAAATGATGACCAGAACGCCAACCATCCAAATGGCGACCAGAATGTAGATCATCAGCCTAATGACTCTTCTGATGATGACCAGGATGTCAACCATCAGGCAGATGGTCCTTCTACAAGCAGAGACTGGGATGGTCCTTCCACAAGCAGAGACTGAACTTTAAATTTCTTGTTATGGAGTCAGATAGTTAAAGCCTTAAGGACATATTTAGAATTAATAACTGATGTAGATTTCTATTTAGGATTAATAGTAGGGTTGTTATCTTATAAAACAAAAAGGGGGAATTGTAGGTACAAAAATGCTGTTAGCGAGGATTTTCTTGTTATTTTCTAAGTCCGTGAGAGACTTTTCTCTCTCACAGAAGAGGTAGCAGGGAATGTAAACAACCAAGCCACCTGCAACCTTGGAAAGTCTTGTTTATGGTATAGTAGAAAAATATTTTGATAATGGATGTTTTAGGATTTTGACCAATCACCCCCAAGGGGTGGCTGGTCCTTTGTCCAATTAGACTATGAAGAAAAGAGTCTATAAAAGAGTTTGTAAAATAATTAAATCAATCAATCTTGCTGCACAATTCCTGCCTGCTGGATCTTCTCCTCCTCCTCCTCCCTATGGCTGCAGGACACAGTGATATACCATAGGAACCAGGCCTGCGGTAATAGGGACACACTTCATGCAACTAAAGCTATCCAAAGTCATTGGGAAATAAGTTAGGACAGACTCAGTGAAAGGTTACAGGTCAAATGTCACATAAGCAGGTAGCAGAATATACACTTTTGTGTCAAAGTAACTGCAAACCTCAGCTTCCTTCTACATACGGAAGTTACAACCAGGGAACCTCAGGGCAACAGATTATCCACCAAATTTCCCTCTGCATGACTTCAGCCCCCCTCAAGTTAGTACTGCTGGTGGTGTCGTGGTACTGAAAGAGCTGAGTGAAGTAGTATACTCTAAATAATTTTTACATAAATGTAGTTCTTCTTACAGTGCCCATCAAAAACACTCATGCACAAAGTAGCATTTTCCCCTGCTCAAGCACAAAGGCAAGAAAAAACTGCTTCAAATACCTTAAAGACAGGATAAAAATACAACCCTTTGTTCAACTGCCCACCAAAATTACATCTGTATGAAATACATGTCAAAATCCCCAGGCTGAACTCACTGATCTTCTACATGATCTTTTTGCCTCAGACATGCATACCAGCACACATCCCCACTATGTCTAGGTTCTGGTGCCACTGTGTTTATGCTTAAATTGATGGCCTTGGACCACTGCGTTCAAGACCACAGTATGATCCGCATGTCACTGAAATGCCATACTGAATACATGCATGCACTGAAAACCCATGAACTGATATTGCAATAAATCTACAAAGAACCTACTTAAATTTTATGGGGAGCCTTCAAGGACAAAAACTCAAATAGTTTTAATTTTCCTCTAAGTGGTAGCCACAGTTAATACCGGACTTGGCAGGGAGCAGGCATTACATGCCAGTCATGCCCATACAGACATGAAAAAGAGTTTATGTTTGACATTTGCTTTAAAAACATAGTGAAAAGCTTTTGCTCTTTCAAGACCAGAACTTGAATTAATTTCTGAGAGTCTATTACTTTAAAAAAGTATCCATTGGCTCTGATTGCTTGGATAGCTGACAAAAAAAAACCCCATTAGGAGCAGGCTCTTCATTAGTGTTGACAGAGAACTGAGAGCAACAGAAAAAAAGATACTGAACAGCTCATTCTCTCTTTGTCCCCCTGTTTTTTATAAATAAGTGTCTTATGACATCAAGCTCTGATTCATCACTGGCAGCTTTTCATTAACAGAAAGGAAACAATATGTAATATTTCCACATATTGCCATGGTTCACTCTACTTGTTTTGTCCTTGAATGTCACATACACATAATTATCTGCCTGGTGCCCTGGTGGAACAGTCAAACCATATGACAAGTATTGGTAACAGTGAAGATTCATAAGCAGCAGTCTGTTTTCCATCAGTTGTGTTCCACATTCCTGCCAGACATGGAATAGAGGGCTAATGCCTCCACAGTGCTAAATGCATTTGAGGTAGGTTAGAGCTCAGAAGGTAGATGACAATCTTCTCAGGGCAGAACATACCAAAGAGCCAAAGCCAACTAGCTGTGAGAACTGGAATTATCACATTAATACATTGATATTAATTGTCCCACAGTAAATCATGATCAACCTTCATCCCGAAATCCATATGGGAACCAAAAAGATGCATCTTGCTCTATATGTGACGGCTCCTGAAAAAATGACTGACTTCAGTCCATGTGTAATGGCATAATTGCACTTTTAAATATCATGACCTAAGGAAAAGAGCAGCTCTGTGGTATGCTGTAGATTCACCATCATTGTGATTTAATGCTTAATGCTGCATTATTTAAAAAAAATACACCACCAGTTTAACCATGTGTTAAAATACATTCTGGGGTTCACAAGTAACTTGAGATATGAAAAACAACCAGTGTAAATACATTCATACATGTACTCTCACATATAGGTTATGTGCTGCATTTTGTGAAAACATATGCATTAATTTTTTTCAAAACATAAACTCTTGCTACAGAAACTGCTTATATTCATATACAGGCAGTAAAGGTACAATTAAAATTACTATTAGAACCTAATTGTCCAAAAAGCAACAGAGAAGTCCCAGCTTTGGTGACTTTGAAAGGGATCTAGGACATAAGTACCTTTTCTTAAAGACCACAGGGTTCAAAAGGGGTTTAGAAAACAGAAAGTTATCTCGAGATCACTTTTATATAATCATCTCTCCTTGTATTACCAGCTGGCTGAAGTTGGAATATAGAAAAGTAGGGTCAAGTAAGTATTAGCCCTTCCTCAGAAAGGGGATCCATGACTAGCTGTATTGAGGGTCAATGGGAAGATCCACAGACCAAGTACAGCAGCATGACAAATAAGAGAATTAACAGCAGCATCCTCAGGGAGCAAATCATGCTCAAAGATGGTCATCACACAGGATTTGGGAATGAACTCCGCTTTCAAAAGCCAGTTCAGATAGACCAGACAACCACGTCCTGATCATCATGATTTAAGGTGGTCATCCTTGTCATAGCAAACTCCTGAGGACTGAAGGAGTCCTTACAAGAAAATGTACTTTTTAGCTGAGAATAAATAGAAATCTCAAAGACTTTGAGATAAACTTCACTTTACCCTATCACCATAAAGACTTCTTTGCTTAGTTTTATGTATATGCTAGAAAATGAAACAGGCCAGGAATGAATGAGACTGCCTATTCACTTCAGTTAGCTAATTTTAGTTAGCTCTGGCTTTATCCATTTTTTTCTCCTCAGATTTTAAACAGCTCTGATAAACTACAGTGGCACTTAACTCTCTAAAACATTTCACTTCTACATTATTTGGGATAACTGAAGAAAGGAAGATCCACAAGGAATAGGTATTTTGCTTTAATTGCAAAGGACTTTCAAGAATTTAAAAAAAAAAAAAAAAAAGCCAGGAATACTTTAGTGCAGAAAGCAGTATTGACTGATAGTTAAAGCACAGATAAAGTGAACTACTAAGGTCTGTTACAGACAGTGCTAGCAAAATCATGTGGTCTATGTACACACACTAGGGGAAAAAGAAGGGCAGAGGGCAAGAAAGCTGGTTTTGTGAGCCTATCTGAGAGGACACGACAAAGCAAAAGGAAATATCAAGTAGGTATTTCTTTGGAAGAAGAGAGAGCATAATGGTAAGTATTGTTATACTTGGGGAGAAAGGAGAACTTTATAATGACCAGCACCATACATAGGTCACTAGGGGATTAAACACTCATAAATTTAATTCATCTTAAATAATCTTTAAAATTCATTTTCAGTTTCTAGAGATGTCAAGATCACATGAGCCTGTAAGTGTTTTATTGCATAAGAACAGGCTTAAGAAATTGTTTAATGCTCAAGTGTTTTGTTGAATTAAGAACCCAGTGCTGCTGGATCTAAGTAAACATCCAACTATGGCAGATTCATGATTACCTTTTACGTAAGTAGAGCTGAGTGGAGGAGGAAGGGGAATGCTGTGAACATTTTATTTTTTAATGAAAGAAGCCAGGACTGCTCAGGCACCAGCACTACTCAATCAGCAGGAACTCTCTCTGCATTTGGAGGGTCAAGGGATTTGCATCAACCTTAAGGTCAGGAGGAAGGACTAGCTAAAACAAAGGAGAAATAGGAAAAGGAGTCTCATTCCACGTATCATAGAAACTCACATGTTTTGAATAACAACTATGATAATTTATTCATCGGTTTGGATGATTAAATACTGTGTATCAGTGATCTATCTGCATTCTAAGCCATTGACTCAAAGAAACAGCTTTATAAAATGGTGGGGTGACCAAAACTAACCTCCTTGCTTTTAAGCAGATAGATTTGAAGCAGATTGTATATACATACTTAGGTTTAACACATTCAGTTCTCCCTCACTGTTCCCCAAGACTTTTATTCTATCAGTTTTCTGGATAACCAAAGACTGTCAAAGATTCAGGAAACATCAGTATTTAGACTTTAAAAAAAAATAAAATAGAGAGAACCAATAATGAATCTCTTTTTAGAGTAATACAATTTATTGTACATAAGTAAAGTACTTCAGGACTGTCAACCCATTCTCATTTTTGGACAAAGAAAAAGAGACAAAGCCCCCCAAAAAAGAGCTTTAGATTCATATTAAAATATTAAATAATATTTAATAATAATATTTTAAAATATTAAAAGGTAACCAGGAACATTTCCAAGACTAGGCAGGCGAATATATGGTCTGGCGTGTGCCAGCTGCGGTCCGTGTCAAAGGAAAGCAGCACACTGCTGTCCCAGCTCCGCGGGCGCCGGAGCAGAGACAACCGCGAGCTTTCGCGTACATGCCCCGGAGCCGAGCGGAGCTCTGGTCTCCGCCGGGCTCAAACTGGGCGCCGGGAAGCTCCCAGTAGGACTTAGGGAGGCGGCTAAGACGCCGCTCCGCAAACCCGCGCTTTGGCTTTCCTCGCCACCGCGGAGATAGGTGGGCGCTGCCGCTGTCACATACAACCCGCGCCGCCCCGAGCGGTGAGGACCGGACCGGAGCGGCCACGGGCGTCCGGCAGGGAGTGGCCGCAGCCTCGGCAGTGCCAAACCCGCCCCGCCGCCCACTCCGCGCCCGCGTACCTGAATCACTGTCTCGGCCTCTTCTTGCGCCGCGCGGCGACGGGGCAGGGGACGCAGCTTCCTGCCGCGGCATGCCAGGCTGCCCCGGCCGCCCATGGGGCGCTCCCAGCCACTCCCCGCCTCCTCCGCGGCCCCGCGGCGCTGTCCTCTGTCCGCTCCTCCCCCAATACCGGCAAGTCATGGACTCTCCGCCCCTGCGCGGCCGGTGCTGGGCTTCCCCGGTCGTTTTGAGTTCCCCTGGCCGTCACCAGCTCGACCGCTCTGCAAGCCTCTTCCCTCTTCGCTTCGCCTTTTGTTACCGGGCTCTAGAGCTGACCACAACGTGCCCCCTCCATGGCGAGGACGACAAATCAGAGAGCCGGTGCGAAAAGCTCTGTCTCTAGCTAGAGAAATTTAGCCTTCTCTACCTTAGTGGGAGGGCTTTTGCATCACTGAGTGGTATGGATTCAATAACAACGAAACTACTAACTTGCAAAACAGTCTGCTTCAGAGGGTGTGCTGCTTTTGTGCAGAAGAAAAGCAAGCTCCCCAGCAGTCTATCACTAAAGTAAGTTGATAGTACCCGAGTAACTTGAGACCGAAAACCGGGTAAAGTTAACACCAAGAATGACATTGAAAACAGTTTCAGAAGGGGAGAACCTACAGGGATTTCCTGCTTCTTTGTGTAATCCGCCTGCCTCTGTACATTAATTATTTCCATTTCATTTTTAAGACACTTATTTTCCCTGCCTGCGAAAGGATGCATAATGATAAGAGGCAGAAAGAATAACCATGTGATGGACGCACGGCACTGTAAGCTTAGCAACAGAGACTGTTTCTTTCTTTGCCAAAATTGTTTGCTGCCCTGTGCAATGTAAGTTTGCAGAAATGTGCTATAATTTTACATGTTTTAATTCTTAGATCTCCAGCTTTAAGAAAGGCACAGCTGCTTTAACCACACTGCTGAGAATCTGTAATTCCCACCAGAATCTAAGGCCATAACATTGTTTAACTCTTGCTACTATAAATAAGGGATTGTGGTCAAAACCTTTCAGCTGTCTTCTCTTTGGATTATCGAGTTTCCTCCAGTGCAACAAAGGAAAAGTTATAAAACAGTGCTTCCCTGCCTCTGATGCCTCCTGAGAAGTTCAAGACACATTTATTTGCCTGTCATGCTGTAAAATACACCTGAACGGCAGAGAGTTCATCACCTATTTCCAAATATTTGAATTTCAGTGTTCAAGCAGAGGCATTTAAAAACAGATTTAGAGGAACTGGATTAACCAGTTTTGTTTTTTCTCAAGTAACACAAGAAATGAGAAATAATTTCTGAACATTTGTGTGAGATAGCATCTGGCATGTTACGATTTAGGTCAAAAACTGTCATTTTTACAGAAAAAAAAAAAAAGGAAAATTAAATAAATGGGGTTTAACACTACTATTATTTATTTGTACTATTTGGATGTCCTGAGTAGTTGGCTGCCATTGTGCCAGGTACTCAACTTCAAGAGACTGAAGTTATTTTTCTTCATAAAATGAGTTGATCTTGTGCATGAAGAAGTTCAGGTATACATTGAGTAGAATACAAGTGATCATTTCTGGACTTCCAAGTTAATTTCACTGCATAAATCTCCCTGTGCTTTTCCCCCTGCCCTCCATTGCCTGAATTCTGTGTCCAAAGAGTCTGAATGCACAAGTGAGTTATTTCTGTAGGGCGAGAAATAGATTAAGGGAAAAAGGCTAGGAAAAGCTAGTGTTAGATAGCTTAAAGTTCTGATGTTGTCTTGTAAACTTTTCCTTGAGAAATTACAAATTATGACTAATGAGCTGTATTTGAAATATCCCAAACTGACTGGAGTCATGATATGTAATTATGTATATTAAGGTGACTTCTATGAGCTAGTCAAAAGCAACATTGCCAACTGACACTGTACTGGCTCATCCACTTTAAGGGGAGTTCATCTGGTCCTTGTTGGCTGATGCACAAATAAAAGGCAGGAGGAGGAGAGAACTTAAGTCAGTATTTTTACCAAAGTAACAACATAGGATGGTTATTGACATGTTTGAAATATCTGAAATGGAATAGTATCAATGTGGAAATGTGAACACCTTCTGAAAGACTTTTCACAATCCTACCTCAACAGGTTGATCATTTCCATTGCTTTAGTGCTTTGACTCTACTTTTAATTACTGTCATCTTCTAAATATGATTTGGTATATACAAAAGGGTTTGCAAAGCTTAACTAAACAAGCCAATGTTTTATGTGGCTCTGCTGCTTGTCCTGGTATTTAAAAAACAAAAAGCCAGTATTTGTTTTCTCAAAACCAAAGTATAATCAAAAATTAAAAGAGGACATAGGGTCATACTACTGGTAAATAACTAAGGTTAGAACTTTCTTTAATGTGTTACCCCTTTGTGTATCAATTCTTAAAATGTAGATGGGCAGCTTGTCAGCTATGCAAGAATATTTGTTTTGTTCATAATTAGACTGGAATTTTATCTGTGAGTTCCAGAAGGTGGAGATCCCATCCTATCCTTGACAAGTCAAACATTCTCAACTTCCATTGCTAATTCAGGGAACTCATTACAACAAACCTGATCTAGTGCAGTACCTGCAATGAAGAGTATGATTTTTAAGAAAGTTTTTATTTATAGGAGGGTCAGACAAGCATTGACCCATCACTATGTAAGCAAGCCGGAATGGAAGATTTTACTTAAATATTCAGTCCCGTCCTGTCCCGTCCCACCCCCCCCGCCTGCCCCCCCCCCGCCCATTGTTTGCCTTTAGTAACGATGGGTTTTAGTCTTGTCATAAGCAAAACCAGAGGGAGGCTGGGGAGGACCAAGGAGTGTGGGGAAAGAAGTAACAAAAAAATGCATAGATGTGTAATTATTTGAAATTACAACATAGATCACTTCTAGAGGCTAATGACCTGTCTTGGTTTAAGACAATTCCAGAGGTGGACAATCTAAAATGAGTTACCTCCCCTTCTAGTTTTAACCATTCCTTTCCCACCAGTAAGGAGAAACAAATATGAGTAGATAAAAGTGAAAAAACAGCCATTTACTAAGAAGCTAAACAGCAACAGGCAAAACATAACAGTAAATAATCACTAGATACAAAATTAGTAAATCTCAGAAACTCTCCCGGAACAAAGAGAAACAAAATTGAGAAGCACCCCTCTTCCGCAGGATGGCATCCACCACGGGCAACCATGTGTGGGAAGACAAAGGGAAAATGGCTGACAAACCTTCCCCCGAAGACAGTGCTCTCTGCGGATGACTGTGTGGTCCAGGAGACAAAAGGGAAATGGTAGATAAACCCTGATTGGCTCCACCTTCCCTCGGAACAAAAAACAAAAAACAAAAAAAACCAACAACAAACAAAACAAAACAAAAAGGGCAGGAAGGAGCTTACAAAGCCTTTTTAGTGGCAGATAGGAATTGCCAGAGTGTGTGGGTTCAGTGTTGCCACTCGCTACCACTTCCTGATATCTGCTGGACTCCGCCAGGGTTGGAGCTGCTGCCTCGGGCCCCCGCTCCAATGGAAGGGGCGGCAGGGGGAACCTAAGCACCCGTACGCTGTGGCTCGATCCCGCGCACTGACTCAGTCTTCACACTGCCGACAGGTGTTGCAAAACTCACTCTTGTTATAAACATATATTGTAATATTGGCTTCTCACAAGTATTAAGGTAGATATTATATAATGTTAGAAATGGTTTTGCTGTGTGGATGTAGTTTTCTTTCTTTATAGCAAGAATATTAGCAAGTGTGAGCAAGTAAGATAACCTCCAAGTGAACAGAGGATGAGGCCCGAGAAGCTGCTAGTCAACACTTTGTCCGGGGAGGGGCCAGGGGGGCCTAGAGCTGCTATCACCGCTCTGCCCGGGGGGCCAAAGAGGCCCAAAGCTGCAATCAGCCCTGACTGTCTGGAGAATTGAGAGGTCCACTCTACTATCAACTCTCACCTAGTGAGCCCAAGCCCAAGAATCAAAAGAAATAAAACCGCAAGGCAGAAGAATACGCATGCTCTAAAAAGGCAGAATCAAGGAGTGGCCATGCAGAACAGCTCCTGGAAAAGTTTGAATATGCATAAAGAACAGACAGTAAAAATGGTATAAAAAGGACTAACCTTGAGCATCAGGTGTGCTCTTGGCAGAGCGCCAAGGCACCCGACCGTTACCTCTTTGCTTTATTTTATGTGTCTCTTACTGTCTTTATATTGAACCCTTTAAATTCTCACAGGAGAGTGAACCTCGTTTTTCACCCTCTGAAACAGTTTCTGATTGCAAAATGCAGCTTCTCAAGTTGCTATTGTTGCAAGCCAATGTTGGAAACAACCGCCTCCGAAGGCCAGGGAAAAACAAAAAAATGAAAGCAGCACCTCTGCCTTGAGCAAAAGCCACAAGGCAAAAAATATCTGCTTGGGCAGCTCCGACTTTTTAAAGGGACCCTGGCAATCCCCTGGCCCTTGCAGTTCTGTTTCCAGCCACGGTGCTGGGTCTTAAAGAGACAGGAGCAATTTGGGGCACATATGTATGTTGAATACAGTAATATTTTGGGTTACCCAGAGCATGACCACAAACAGAGGCAAAGGTATATTGGCATCAAGTCTGCCATTAGCTTCCCAGGAAATGTACCAGTGTGAAGTCATTATTGAAATGATAGCCAGTTATTTGGTGGGAGAGAAATTAGTCAGGCAAGAAGGTCATTTTCCTTGTGGTGCCATTATTTTTACTGAGCAGAAGAAAAATAATTTTGATTTCATGACACTGCATCTGTATTTGAACATCTTCAGAGAAAGATACACAGAAGTTATTTGACATTCTTTCAAAGCTCCAGGAATTTTTAGCATTGTTGCAGAGGGAACAGGACCAGCCCCTAAATTTTGCACATATTGTCCAGGTTCTATTTGTTAGCCTTCTGTTCCTCAAATACTTAGCTTCAGTCTGTTTGAAAGTTTTGGTTTTCCAACATATGACTGCCAGAAGACTCCCAGTAGCCTTAGCAGTATATGTTAACAGGCTATTTTTTATTATTCAGATTATCTGGACATAACAAAAATTATGTTTTTAGTAGAAAAATGACAGTCAGTTATACTTGGACTGACAAAATTAAGTCCTAAATGAGATCGATCAATCTGCACTAGTGTTCTGGTTTTGTCTGGGATAGAGTTGGTTTTCTTCTTAGTAGCTGTTACAGTGCTGTGTTTTGAATTTAGTATGAGAATAATGTTGATAACTCAGCGCTGTGTTAGTTGTTGTTCTGTAGTGCTTGCCCTGAGCCAAGGACTTTTCAGTGTCTCATGCTCTGTCAGTGAGCAGGCACACAAGTAGCTGTGAGGTAGTACAACCAGGACCAGAATGGCCAAAGGAATATCCCAGACCATAGAATGTCATGTTCAGTATATAAACTGGGAGGAGTTGGCCAGTATGGGTTGATTGCTGCTTGGGTACTGACTGGGCATCAGTCAGCATATGGTGAGCAATAGTATGGTGCATCACTTGGGGTAGGTTTTGGTTTTACTCCTCTCTTATTGCTATCTCCCTTTTCATTAGAATTAATACTAGTAGCAGTAGTAGTATATTTTACTTTATTTCTATTATTAAATCCTTCTTCACTCAATAGACAAGTTTCACCTTTTTCTGATTTTTCTCCCCCATCCTTCTGGGGCAGAGAAGAGAGAATGATTGACTAGTTGTATGGTACTTAGCTGCTGGATGGGTGTCTTGGGGTGATTTATGATGATAGTTTATTTTATGATCTTCCACTTTATGCCCAAAAACAGTTGCTGTATTGTTGGGGTCTCCTCCCCGTGCCATGTAGCCCTGAGCGAGGGGCCCTGAGGGCACAGACACGGGGTTTCCCTGCCCCTGCTCAGCCTCGTTCCCATTGGTTGGTTTGTGTTCCCTGCGCGGGCAGAAGGACCCTTGGTCCGGTGACTGGAACAGTTCCTCGGCAGAGCTCCGGCCATGCGGCTGGAGAAATAAACATCTCTGAAACAGCTATCAAGAATCTGTCTGTCCTAAATATTTCCTTTCCACGGGACTCCTGCTTTGATACATGTATGTTGCAGTATCCCCACTGCAACATAATGGTGGAGAGTGCTGGTAGAGGTGCCTGCGCTGGATGCGCCCGGCCCCCTCGGGAGCGCGCGCCTTATCGCGGACCCCATCCCTGTCTCGGGGTCCCCGGCCACGCAGCCGCGAGTGAGGGAGCGATGCCGCAGGTGCTGCGGGTGCCGTGGGCCACGAGCAGCCAGGAACCGGGCATCGGCGTGGCAGCCCGCTCTGAGCACACGGCTCGGGGAGCCCTGCGGAGGGAGAAGCGGCGGTTTCCACAGCGACACGAGAAGCCGCGCAGCGCAGCGCCGAGCCGAAACGGGGCCGCTCTCAAAGCAGCGTGGAGTTTGCGGAGCGGAACCGCTCACAGGCCACGGAGCCAGCGGCGATGGCAACGCGGGGCCGCGCAGAGCCCGGACACGCACCGGAGCAGCGCCGCTCGGAGAGCGCGGAGCAGCCGCAACGCGGGGGCCCGGCCGAGACGTCGGAGTCAGCGAGGCGGCGGCCACACGGGACCGGCAGCCACGACAAACAAGCAAGCACGTGATAGGAGGAGTTATAGCAACGAAAATCACAGGAACTGTGAAATGGTACAATGTGAGAAACGACTATGGATTTATAACACGAGATGATACAGGGGAAGATCTATTCATCCATAGAACTGCCATTAAAAGGAATAACCCTAAAAATTACCTGCAAAGTGTAGGAGATGGGGAAGTTGTACAATTTGATATAGTGCAAGGAAAGAAGGGCTTACAAGCAGCAAATGTTACTGGGCCTAGAGGTATTCCCGTCAAAGGCAGACGTTATGCACAAAATTATAAACAATATCCATCCCAGCAATTTCCCTACCCACAGCCTACTTCCGTCTTTTACCCTATACCCAATATGAACCTTTTCCTAAGTTTACCCTATCCCCAGTTTATTCCTAACCCGTTTTTCACCCCATGGCTTCCCTATACAATTCCATTTCCCTACAATTCCTCTCCGATGCCAAAGGGGGGATGAAAAGGGGGAGGGAAGAAATTAAACCCTCTCCTGCCTCAGTTTCCCCACAAAGCATGCCCGGAGAGTTCTGTCTCCCTTCTGTCAGCCCTAAGACGTTCCACAGAATCTGTTTGGACATTTAAAGACTCAGGAGGGTGGCTTGTTTTGTTTTGAAACTGTTCTTGTTATGTTTATCCAGTTGTTTTCATTCTCCTTTTATTAAAATAAAACGGGTGAGGTGTTGGGGTCCCTCCCCTGCCATGTAGCCCTGGGAGAGGGGCCCTGAGGGGACAGACACGGGGTTTCCCTGCCCCTGCTCAGCCTCGTTCCCATTGGTTGGTTTGTGTTCCCTGCGCGGGCAGAAGGACCCTTGGTCCCATGACTGGAACAGTTCCTCGGCAGAGCTCCGGCCATGCGGCTGGAGAAATAAACATCTCTGAAACAGCTATCAAGAATCTGTCTGTCCTAAATATTTCCTTTCCACGGGACTCCTGCTTTGATACATGTATGTTGCAGTATCCCCACTGCAACACTGTATTTTTAAGGTGTGGCCAGGGGAGGGGGGAAGTTTGGGCTCTTTGGTGGGCTTTTTCAAAGCCTCACTCCCCAGGCATCTGGGGTGACATGCGGTCTGTTTTTTCTTGGTTTTTGTTCGCCCAAGCAAGAAATCTTTTCTCTGCCCTGTCCTTGGAGAAGCTGCAGCAGCAATCCTTCAGCAACCTTTTGAGGTGAACTGGACAGTTTGTTAGTCCAAGACCAGAGAAATGGGGGCTGCAGAAGAGGGGTCACTCAGGATCAGTGGGAGAGATGCCACTCCATTTTGGCCCCAAACCTTGGGAAAGCTGAGCCAGGGAGAGAAAGCACACCAAGAGGCTCCAGCCCAGCTGCTTCATCTGCTGTGCAGAGGAGGTCAACACCAGAGAGTCACCAGATTTTTATCTGTTGCCCAAACTGCTGCATGAAGCTCCTGTTTGGGCTTGTTTTTTTCTCCCTGAGAAAGACCCCAATGCCATCTTGTACTGCATGTTGCAAGCCAGTATTTTCCATGGCATTTTAGGGTTTTGTTCTGGGTGAGGGGGGGCAGGGGAGGAGGGCAAGGTCTCACAGTTGAATATCGAGCATTTATTTACTTTTTTTTCTTGTCTTGTGGGCATTGGGGGTTTTTTTCTTCACTTTCATCCATTAGTATTCATTTCCTATTGGTGTAAAGGGATCGTTGGAACCCTGTAGGTTTTACGGGTGGGTTCGGTCGGGACGGAGACGGAGACGAGAGATCTCTATAGGCAGGTCTTGGGACACATGGGGTTTATTGCAAAGGGCGTGGGTATTGGGGCACTGCTCAGAGCTGGTAGACTCAGCTCTGAGCAGGCCCAAGAGAGCAAGAGAGTGAACGGGTGAGAGAGAGAGAGAGAGAGTGTAAGAGCAAGAGTGGAAGTAAGAGCAGGAGTGGAAGTGAGAGCAAGAGAATAGAATGGAAGAAGTAGTAAGGAAAGGAAAGCCTGAAGTCCTGGTTACAATACAATAAATCATCTTCTGTACTGAATATTCTAATTGTCACTAACCAATCTAATACAAGATACAAATCCTATAGCATTTACATACAGCCTATAAGAGTTCTTATATTACCATAGAGTGTTACATCTTAACTTCTAAAAACTACTCTTTGGACCCCTTCTGCTGAGCTAGTAGGGTCTGCTCTGACCCTTAGACCTGCTTGCAAGCAGAGGGTATTGTTCCATCAAGAGGGGATTACCTTCAGTTGGCCATACCATTGTTTTCTAGTTGTTCAGTAACTAAGACTTGGTATTTCAAAAGTGGCTTTCATTTCGATGTTGCCTGTAGTTTTCATATTCCCAAAATCTTTTGTCAGGCAATCATATTTATAAGGCTTTCCTGTTTCATCTTCCCCAACAGAACCCCTTTCCGATGAACAATTAAGATATTAGACATAGTCCTACTCGTCATTTTTTGCACACACTGAAGTATACAAGGTACTGCTACTAAAACTATAATTATTACTACTAGAATAATCAAGCCTATTTTACAGAGTTCCCTTAGCCAAGGTGCAAAGCTCCAACCATCAAACAAACTGTCTAGCCAAGACGAGTTATCTGTTGTAATTTGGTTAGCTAGGTCCCTTAGGTTTTGTAACTGTTTGTGAATGGAAACAGAATGATCGGATAAGTTCATACAGCATAATCCTTCAAAATCTTCACAGCCATGCCCATGTGCTAATAAAAGATAATCAATGGCAGCTCTATTTTGTAGAGTGGCATGTCTGACTGCCTCTTCATCAGTTAACAAATCACTGATCATAGTAGAGGTGGCATTTACCTCCTTGCTGAGCCAACATCCCAACTTGTTTAACTGTTTTAGTGCAATTGAGGAACTTAACTGAGGAAGAAAAATGCTCGCAACAATTGATTTTTCAGAGTTCCAAGGGTGAAAGTCACTATCACAGTCGCTTTCATACTGATGTCCCCAGGAAGATCTAATCTTTCTGTTTTTCTTTTTGATTACTTCTTTGACACTGGGAGCGATAATTTTAAGTTGTCCCAGAGCACAAGGGCCACCATCTATTTTTGAAGGTATACCTTGCCAGGCTCTGTCTCCACAGATGAGCCAAATTCCTCTAGGGAATCGAATAGGAAGTTTGTTAAAACGATCTGCGTGAGGTTCGTCATATATAAGAAGCTTAGCTTGGTTGCACCAAGAAGTTACATTGCTATAAGCTGGGTGATATGGGGTAACATTTAAATGAGGACCGTTTTCTCCTAGAAAGTGAAAGAAATAGCAGGTATCCATAGTTAACGAGCCTAGGATTTCTAGCTCTTGAAGGTCAGATTTATCAATTTTAGAATTATCAATATAAGTTTGGTGTTTATGGCTGGTAGTTGGGAGATATTTGATGATCGTCGTATGGCCAGTACTTATCAAGAGTAACATTATCAAAACCTTCTGGTAAAGGTATTCCAACTAAACAGGTTGAAAAAGGTTTGTCAGGGCTTGTGTCAGATAGACAGATGGTATCGGAGCCTGCAGATTTGGCTAAAGCAACCCAGACATTTGTCTTTGGTTGATTTACAGGTAAAGCTTCACTACAAAAACAAAAACAAAAGGTTAAAAGCAACATGCATCTACACAAATAATGCTAAAACTCTATTCTTTTCTTGAGCTGTTTTTGGCAAATTGCTTTCTTCTGGTGATTCTGCGCACTTTAGGTCTGGGTGCTTGCTTCCTGGCTTCTACTTGCAGGGTCACTGGCTGGCGTGGAGGCGTCGGCAGGTTTTGATGTGTGGTATGGCTTCACGTTTTTTGCTGGAACCCACTTGAGCTCTCCACCTGTGGAAACACACGCAAACCCCTTCCCCCATGTTATAAGATTGTATGGTCCTTCTATTTTTCCTGATTCTAGATTCTTAATTAAAACTAGGGGGTGCTCCTTCAGTTTTGCTTTTTTGTTGTTTAAGAAATGTCTGAAGATGGGGGGATCAGGCTCTTCTGCAGAGCTATTCAAAAAATTATAAACATACAAGGCTTTATTCAACCTTCTTTGAGGTGTAGCCTGGGCTTTTCCCCTTTCTGTTGATTTAAAATGCGTTTTAAAGTTTGATGTGTTCCTTTTAGGGTACTTTTTAGCAGTTGTTTAAGATACGGTGAGCAAATGCCACTGTATCTTACAGCACTTTTTAGTTCTTTAATTTCGAGAGTGGGGATGGGAGCCCACGTTTTAGGACTGCCAGGCTGTTGGCTAGCTATCACAGGCTTAGCTAATAGACTAAGACTTTCATCTTTATAGATTTGGGGTCTTATTTCATGGCAATCTGTTAATTTAGAATAATCTGAGCACTTTGGAGGATTTTTTGATTCAGAAGGTAGCGCTGACAAACTTTCAGAACTCGTTTTCTCTTTCTGGGTTGCAAGATCCCCGTCGCTTGCTGGCGGGACTCTGGGGCTCATTGCAAACAAATCTGGCTGCTTTTCAGAGTTTACTTGTGTTAAAGCATCAGCTCCGGCAGAGGGGCTTTCCGTCTCCCCTGCCACTGGAGCTGCATCATTGCCCTCCGTTCCCCCCCTGCTCGCGGCTTCTGAGGCGAGGCTGCGCTGCGCGCAGGGATACGGCTGGGCGGCGGAGGGATACGGCTGTACGGTGTCGGGGGACTCCGGCAGGGGCGGCTGCGGCGCGGGGATGGGACCCGGCAGGGGCAGCGATGGCACGGCAGAGCTCGGGAGTGGCGCAGCCGATCTCGGTGGCGGCGGGCGAGGAGGCGGGGCGGAGCTGTGCGGCGGAGTCGCGGGAGGATGCGCGGCTGGTCCCGGGAGCGGTGCTGTGGTTGGAGGAGTGTGAGCGGAGTGATACCGGTGATCCGGGAGTTGCAGCAATTGCGCATGCGTGGGTTGCGTCATCAGGTCCACGCGGCAGGCTGTAATGGCGTTGGTCTGTGTGGCAGATGGTTCGGGCAGAGCGGGAGATGGCAGGACTGCAGTATGGGCAGGAGATGACATCGGGGCGGCGGGAGGCAGGAGGGTCGGTGGCTGGATCGCGGCGTGCTGCTGCTGGGAGCTTGTAGGCTTGGCTGGGGTGGGTGGTGGTGCGGCGGGCAGAAACGGCGCTGGCGGAGCGGCGGTGCCGGGAGACGGAGCTGGAGCAGCGGCAGGAACGGAGGAGACTGCAGACATCCGTGCAGGCAGTGCGGCACCGGCACCAAGTGGCTCGCGGAGCTGGGGCGCTCCGCGTACCAGCGCAAGCGATGGTGCGCCGGGATCGGGGAACCGCACAGGAACGGCAGCAGGGACGGGAGTAGACGCAGGCGTCTGTGCTGCCGCGGGGCCGGGGAACAGCTCGGGGCGTGCTGTGTGCGCTTGAACGGCAGGGGACTGTGAAGACGCAGCAGCGGCGGACGCGGATGGAACAATGGCTACCATCGGCGCCGTGTCGGGGGGGGGGACCTGGGCGGCTGGAAGAAGGGTCGCGACTTGGCTTTGGGGGGGGCCGGCTATAATGGCAGCCATGGCCATAACTGGCACGGCTGGGGGAGGGGTAACACCCGTAGGTAGCAGGGGGGTAGGCGCTGGTCCCGCAGGGGTACCGCCGGGGGGCGGGGCCACCATGATGTCAGCAGCGGGGGGTGGGGTAAGAATGACGGCAGCAGGGGGGGGTGGAGCCACGATGACAGGAACGGGGGGGAGGCACGGGGGGGCAGGGGCAAGGGGCGGGGCCGCGGAGACGCTGGAACCGAAGGCGGGGACCGCGGGGGATGGGGCAGCGGGGACGAGCGGGATGGCGGGGGCGGGGATGGCGGGAGCGGCGGGAGGGGCCGTAGGGTCCGGTGGGGTGGCTGGGGCCGGGGGTAACGGGTGCCGGGACCGCGAGCACGGGGGGCGGGGCGGCGCGAGTCAGCCGGACCGCGGGTACTGGAGCCGCGGGGTCCGGCGGAGGGGCGGGGGCCATGCTCCGCTGCGGGCTCGCGGCGGCAAGGGGCAGGCTCGCAGCAGGAGCCGGGCTCGCCGCGGCAAGGGGCGGGCTCGCAGCAGGAGCCGGGCTCGGCGGGGTGACTGCTGCGGGCGGCGCCATCGCAGCAAACAGCTCTACCAGCGCTCTGCAAGCTGGGAGCAGCTGCGCGGCAGCCATATCCCGGTAGGAGATATTATTAAAGAGCTTAACCCCAACTGTGTCCCAAAAGTCTCTTGTAAAGACGGCTGAACGGTCAGCATTTGGGAAATTAAGTCGGGTCCATTCTAAAAGATTTTTTAGCTCGTGTTTAGGCAACTGACTTGGACCAGATCTTATAAGTAAATGCTTAAGTTGCTTATAGAGATCTCTGTCATGGGCAGAGTGGGTTTGTCCCATTTTTTAGACCAGTATGATACTCACTTAGATGATGTCGCAGGAGCAGCGTCCTTAGTCAAAGGTACGTCGTGGGGGGCTGGCAGGCACTCCACTCAGCACTCAGGACGCCGCTTTTCGGTCCTTTCCCAGAGCTCCGGTTTCAGGCGTCGCTTGGCAACGGCTTTCCATGCTCAGGACCTCACGGGTGGGTCCGCACTGAGCTCCAGCGCGGGCGGTGCTCAGCACTACTCGCCTGTGCTCGGGGCGTGCGGCAGATTTCCCTCCGCAGAGCTCCAGTCAGCACTGCTTGGCAGCGTGTCCGTGCTCGAGGGGTGATACGGCAGACCTCCTCAAAGAGCTCCAGGGGGCTGCTGCGCAGCAGTGGCCGCCCGTGCTCGAGGACTGCCAGGCAATTGCCTCCAAGAGCTCCAGGTAATCCCCGTGCTCGAAGGCTGCCTCAGCAGAATTATAGAGCTCCAGCTACTACGATGCGCAGCATCGGTATGCCGTGCTCACGACACGTTCTAGGTGGTATAACTGGTCTTTTAGTTACCGTCCATGGAGAAGAGTCCCACAGATGGAGAAAGGTGAACCGGGCGTTCAATCATGTTGTGCGCCAGACTGCAGGTGCTGGGTGTGGGTTCGGCAATCACGATGGGCGCCAGACTGTAGGTTACGGGCGGGTTCGGTCGGGACGGAGACGGTGACGGAGACGGATGGTGACGAGAGATCTCTATAGGCAGGTCTTGGGACACATGGGGTTTATTGTAAAAGGTGTGGGTATAAGGGCACTGCTCAGAGCTGGTAGACTCAGCTCTGAGCAGGCCCAAGAGAGCAAGAGAGTAAACGGGTGAGAGAGAGAGAGAGAGTGTAAGAGCAAGAGTGGAGTGGAATGGAAGTAAGGAAAGGAAGAAGTAGTAAGGAAAGGAATGCCTGAAGTCCTGGTTACAATACAATAAATCATCTTCTGTACTGAATATTCTAATTGTCACTAACCAATCTAATACAAGATACAAATCCTATAGCATTTACATACAGCCTATAAGAGTTCTTATATTACCATAGAGTGTTACATCTTAACTTCTAAAAACTACTCTTTGGACCCCTTCTGCTGAGCTAGTAGGGTCTGCTCTGACCCTTAGACCTGCTTGCAAGCAGAGGGTATTGTTCCATCAAGAGGGGATTACCTTCAGTTGGCCATACCATTGTTTTCTAGTTGTTCAGTAACTAAGACTTGGTATTTCAAAAGTGGCTTTCATTTCGATGTTGCCTGTAGTTTTCATATTCCCAAAATCTTTTGTCAGGCAATCATATTTATAAGGCTTTCCTGTTTCATCTTCCCCAACAGAACCCTTTTAGAGGAGATGACTCATTCCAGAGTGTCTTATAAATTTGTCCCTAAACTGAGACACTGGGGTTAAACCATGAAAGTCAGTTTTGAACAGAGCTCAATCAACAGTGTTTTGTGAGAGTAATAGTACATTGCATTTCGTGCATAGTGCTTTAAATGGCACAATTGAAGAGCCAAGCAAAAACAGGAAGGAATATGCTCTTCTATAACACTTCACATTTTTCAGTCTGCACAACCAGTACTGCTTTTGGTAAGGAGTTTAGAGGTAACATCCAGTTCTAAAGACCAAAGATACTGAAGTACTGTCTTCCGGGGGAGGTGAAATAGTACCTCAGCTGTGCAGTGCAGTACCTAGACTCTCTGACACTGGTGTGACACACTGATGTCAGTCACAAGCTGTGAGTCTGATACCTACACAAAAGTAGCAGTGCTGTTAGTAACTTCTACAAAACATTTTTTTCCTGAGGAGGAATATGAGCATGCAGAGTTGAGGGGAAAATAGGTTTATCAGGTTTAATATTTCCAGAGTGAATTCCAGACACAGCATAACAATCAATCAATAAATGCTAAAATCACAGAACCACAGAGTGATTGAGATTGAAAGGGAGCTCTGGAGGCCATCTGGTCCAACCTCTCCCATCAAGCAGGACTGCCTAGCATCAATTGCCCAGGATCACGTCCAGAAAGAGTATCTCCAAGGATGGAGAGTCCATCACCTCTCTGGGTAATCTGTGACTGTTCTTGGTCACCTTCCCAGTAAAACAGTGCTTCCTGATGTTCAGAGGGAACCTCCTGTGTTTCACTTTCTGCCATTGCCTCTGGCCCTATCAGTAGGCACCTCTGAAAAGAGCCTAGCTCTGTTGTCTTTGCAGTCACCCTTCAGGTATTTTTATATATTGATGAGAACCTTCCTGAGCCTTTCTTCTCCAGACTTCATAGTCCCAGCTCTCTCAGCCTTTCATCATGGGAAGTATGCTTTAGTCCCTTAATCATCTTAGAGGCCCTTTGCTGGACTCTTTCAAGTAGCTCCACAGTTCCCCTGTAACAGGCAGCCCAGAACTAGATCAAGCATTTCAGGTATGACATCACCAGTGCTGGATAGAGGAGAAGGAGCACCTCTCTCAGCCTTCTGACAATACTTTGCTTAATGCAAACCAGGATACTGGTAGCCTTCTTTGCCACAAGGTGCACATCATTGGCTCATGTCCAACTTGATGTTCATCAGGACTCCCAGGTCCTTTTCTGACAAGTTGCTTTCCAGCAGGGTGGCCCCCAGCATACAGTGATGTGTGGAACTGTTCCTCACCAGTTGCAGGACTTTGTACTTCTCCTTACTGAACTTCACAAGGTTTCTGTCTGTCCATTTCTTCAGCCTGTCAAGGTTGTGCTGGATGGCAGCATTCCCCTCTGGCCCAATAGCCATTCCTCCCAACTTTGTATCATGAGTAAAATCACTCTTCCCCATAGTGAAGATCACTGTCATTAAACAGGATTCACCTGGTATTGACTTTTGGTATTGACACTGCTATTTTTCAGCCTCCAACTAGACTTGGCATTGTTCATCATCGCCCTCAGGGCCTGGCCATTCAGCCAGTTTTCAATCCATCTCCCCGTCCAGCCCCTACAGCACCTGCCTGAGGGTCTATGAGGTTGTTACATGAGACAGTGTCAGAGACCTTACTGAGGCCTGGCAGACAGTAGCTACTGCTCTCTCCTCATTTACCAGACACATCAGTTCATTGTAGAATGTTATCAGGTTGAGGAAGCACAACTTCCCTGTAGTGAAACATGCTGACTACTGCTGAGGAGTTTCTTGTCCTTCATGTGCCTCAAAATGGTTGCCAGGATGAAAATGTTTTCCAGTATCACTTTCCTAAGGATCAAAGTGAGGCTAACTGGCCCGTAGTTCCCCGGCTCCTCCTTCTTGCCTGTCTTGAAGATAGGTATGACATTTTCTCTCCTAAAGTCTTTGGGCACTTCTCCCAGATTCTGTAATCGAGAAAAGATAATTGAGAGTACCTTGCAATGATGTCTGACAGCTACATTAGCACTTGTGGGTGTTTTCTATCAGGGCCCATGTATTTATCTCAACAGAAGTTACTATACATTATACTCATTTTCTATGGTACCAGCAACACTTTATACCAATACAAGTAAAGAGTTCTGAAATGGTGGGGCTGATACCCTGGCTATCCTAATTAGTTCTAAATCTGAATACAGCATAAGTATGAGGGAGGTGAAATAAAATAAGCCTGAATCCCATCTTGATCTATATGGGTGAAGTGCATATTTATGCTATTTTTGGCTGGGGTAGAGTTAATTTGTTCATAGTAGCTAGTAGGGGACTGTTTTGGATGTGTGTTGAAAGCAGGGTTGATAATGGAGAGATGTTTTTGTCATTGCTGAGCAGTGCTTGCACAGCATCAAGGCATTTTCTGCCTCAGCAGTGAGTGGGCTGGGAAAGCACCAGAAGCTGGGAGAGGACATAGCTGAGATAGCTGACCCAAATTGACCAAAGGGATATTTAATGCCATATGATGTCATGCTCAGCATATAAAGCTGGGGGAAGAAGAAAGGCAGAATGGTCAGTGTGATGGTGTTTGTCTTCCTAAGTAACCATTAGGTGTGATGGAGCCCAGCTGGCCTAGAGATGGCTGAACACCTGCCTGTCTGTGTGTAGCAGTGAATGAATTCCTTGTTTTGCTTTGCTTGTGCACATGGCTTTTCCTTTTCCCATTAAACTGTCTTTATCTCAATCCACACCCATGAGTTTTCTCACTTTTAGTTTTCCGATTCTCTCCCCCATTCTACTTGTGGGGGAGTGAGAAGTGGCTGTGTGCTGCTTAGTTGAAGGCTGGGGCTAAACCATGACATCAGAGCCAGAAATGGAAAGTTCCCTACAATAAGTATGGCCTTTACACTGTCAAAATTCCTTTAATTCCTCTGTTTCTCTAACAAGTATCATTATTATTGAGATACTTTAAAAAAGTGTTCTGAATTTTGTTTCAAGAAAACCTGTGTGAAAGTAATTCCCATCAAGAATTAAGAACTGAATCTCCATGACCCTCTTATCCTAGATGTGTAACTACACTGGCTCACAATCTGAGACCAGCATACACAAATAAACTAACTCATGCGGATTGTTTTGGAGAAAGAACTGAACAAAATTCACATATCAAAAACTGAACAAAGTTCACATATCAAAAATCTTACTCTGGCCATTCTCTTATCTCTATCCACTACCTCTGTTAACCTCTCCTTTTGATACCCTCACAATAAAGCCTAACCAAACAAATTTCCCCTCAAAGAGGCCAATGATAAAAGGCTTCAGAAAAGATGTCATTTAGCTCTGCTATTCAGCTGCAGGAACACCCAATTTCCTGCTCTGCCATCCAGTTATGGGGAAAACACTGCTCTTTCACCCCAAGACAAAAATGTGGGAGGTCGAGAAAAGACAGACAGATGTGGCAGATTTAACAGCTTCACTATGTCTGGGAAATCTAATGAAAAGACGTGTTTTATAACCCTAGTATATGTGCCTAAAAAGATTAGAAATAAAAGGGGTTAGGCTAAACCATTGAAATTGCTCCCATATATTTATGTCCTTAACTCTCCCACCGCAAATAAAACCTCACCCTGTAAGTAAATAAGCTAAGAGCATCATCTTTTGTCAAAAGCCACCACAGTTGAAAGAGAAAGGCAAACCTCTGCATAAATGCAGATCTGAATGAGAATTGTTCTGATTTTGTGTTGGTTCTTAAATTAGCTTAGCTATTGATGAAAAATAGGAACATGTACTTAAAACTCACTTTGTTACAGTGATGAAGACACTAGCCAAAACTCTGGTAGTACCTTGTAAAGAAAAAGAAGTTAAAAAAAAACCCCAAACATGCTATATGACTGTGCTGGATTTCCAAACACACAGCCATACAACAGACAGTTAATGCCTGCAAAATTCCACTTCTTTTTTAATGCTCTCTGGGGCCAATTTAGTATTTTCCAGATCCATCCCTCCCCCATCTCTGCTTGCTAAAAAATAGCAGTGAAATACCAGGACATGGTCCTCAGCTGCAGTAATGTTTTCATTTGTCCAGCATCTGAGCTTTTGAACTGTTCAACATCCCTTCTACCCCAGCCTTGTGATGCTTTGGTCATTCCAGGAGCAGGCAGGTGACTTGAGCTTGACCTCTGCCAGCTTCTGTTACTCACAACCAAACTTGTCTCTAAAGGGTGCCTTCAGTAAAAAATCAGAACAACAACACATGCAAAGAGTAGCTTTGCAGAACTGAGGACAATTTATACAAGCTGCTTCTTCCAAGTATCCAATAAACTTTCCCCTTGCAAGGCTGTCTCCCCACTCTTAAATATATTATCAAAACTTTCTTCTATGCCTGTAAGCAAAAACACTCTTTCCAAACACATTTGCTTACTTATACCAAATGACAATGAAAATCTGTTTTGATATGTTTATCCTGTTATTTTTAAAGAAAAAATATTTGGTTCTACTCAAAGCTGTTTAGCTTTTATGGTCTCCCATAAGTTGTTAAACAGTTGATAAGATATGCAGATACAGCTATTAGTACAGGTAATTGCATCTTGCAAATACACGAGCATAAATGCATAAGAGGAGGATAGATAGAAAAGTGAGATTTCAAAGTAAAACAAAAGTAGGTTTTGGAGTTTTAATGCAGTTTGGGGTCTGAAGTATATTAACTATACTGTAGGCCTCAAACCGAAAATGCTTACACATATGCATAATGTAATATGTAGAATCCTCTTGGAAGTAGATTCTAGTGTGAGCCATCTGGTAATTTAATGTGTGTGTGTATTCATGTGTTCTTCACAAAGCTGACAGGAGGCTCCTTGATGTGGACAGCAGAAAAGCCACAAAAAAGAGATGTGATTATCTGTGAGGGCTGCAACCTTAACCTTTGAAAGTCACTGCTTCAGTTACCCTGAAGTATAGCAAGTGTCATTCTGTGTTACTCTGCCACCAATCCGTTCTCCAGAGTGACAATTAGAGAGGCTGGGAGAGCCCTTGCCTTCACATTTTTCCATGTTCAGATGAATCCCAGCCTGGTGCCAAGTTTTCACCTCTGTATTTCACTTCCTTGGAAAAAGAGATGGAGAAAAGACAGCCTGATTTCTGCCAGACCAAACAGTGCACACTCATCACCTTGGTCAGCTGGTTTTGGGGCCTTGAGCCACACAACACTATTTGTGCAAAATAACTACTTTTTATATGAATGCATGTGTGCTGGTTCAAGTGACAGAACTGCCCCCTCCGATTTTAGACTTGTCTTTTCCATCTTTGTAGCTTTGTATCTAAGTCTGTTCAACTCATGAAAAACAATGTGGTTGTATTGTCTGTTCCTATAATCCATATGTTCCTGACTTGTCCTAGATTGCTTGCTTGTTAAATGCAAGGTCCAAAAGCTTCCACTGCGAACACAAAAACTCAAAATCATTTGACAAAAGAAGAGACGATAGCTGGCTAGATTAAAGATGCATACACTGAACTGAAAGCAGACCATGTATTTTAGCTGCTTCAACTTTAAAAAATTCCTAGTGAAGGTAATATGTTAACAACAAGATCTTCAGAAAAATTAGGAAAATAAATGGGGATATGCTTTGAAGCCATATAAACAAGCTCCCCATCCTCATTCCCCCCTGATCCTAGTACTGCAAAAGTCTCAGAACTGATCTGACTGTGTAACTGCACCCTGGAACATCTACACACTGTTACTTGAGCAGCCATGTCAACATTTATTTAGTCACTTTATTTCCAACTATCCCATTGCAGTTTCTAGTACATATTCAAATTTCCACTTGATAAAAATTAGGTCATTATTTCCTCTACTTGGACACAGACAAATAGCAAAATGTTTAGGCCTTTTGAACATGTTAAAAATATATGAACAACCAACCAGGCTATGTGAAGAATCAGTTTCCTATCTCATACAGGCTATTCATAATTTCTAAATTCACCTGACCTCCAAATAAAACCCTACCATGCTCAACAATCTGCATTAAAACTCACATGTTTTCATATGTACATCTTGGGGATGAGTCTAAAAATACAGGGTTTTTTTCATCAGAAAGAAACACTGTCTTTTCATTTTGTTTTTTTAATATCCAATGGTAAAGTCAATGAAAGTGAAAAGTCTCTCCAAAAATAAAACATTTAAATGCTGAACTAAAAAGTTTGAAGTCAAAACTGTAGTTCTCAAATCAAAAAATCCAAAGAAAATTACCTAATTTTATTAAACATTTAAACAAATGTAACAATGTGTCCTCACACAGCAGAACTTTGTCCAAGTTTTAATTTCTAACATTGTATAGAATATTTTGTGTTAAAGTTTTCAGGGTAAAAAGGCTGACTAAAAATCATTCATTATAGGGAAGTTAAATTTTAGTCAAAATAATTGAGGTTTTGAAAGACCTGAAGTTTCATTTCCCCCAGCTGGTCTAAGAAATGGAGATTAATTTTGTTGAATGCCACTGCAATCTGAGAAGAAATAGTTGCAAGTGTTCATACAAATTCCTTAACGCATCTAATTTTAGTCTGGCAAGCTTCACATTAGGGAGTTACATCCTGCATCCCTTGTTACCCCAAAAGGTCACTGAAATTTTCCTGCAATGCTGTATGTCCAGATTCACAAAATGTTTAGGTAACAGAGAGTGCAAATGCTGAGCAACATATGGAAGTAAGTTTGTGTTCAATTGTCATCAAAGATAGATTAGGGTCAACCACCCAAGATCTGTGTTTATTTCAATGGTTAATACAGATAATGTCTTTTCCTGCATGCCTGTATTTAAATAAAGTAAAAAGAATTAAAGAAGGTAATAAAGCCTCTACAGAAAATATCCTTGCTGCATCTCTTCTCAAAGTATCTTCTGGAAATGTCTTTGAAAAGTAGCACAACAACTATAGTAAACAAAAAGATTGTGAAAGATTAAAAAAAAGTATTTGAGCATTCTGTTTCCTTTTCAAGTATTGACCAATTCAGTTTTATTAGTAGACATAAGTAGGCACTTGTAAAAATTGCACTGCTAAGAAAGGCTTGATCTTCTGAAAATTTGACCACTTATTAAGATGTCTAGTTTTAATTATGCCCAATTTTGGGGTTTGAACCTGTACAGTCTCATTTCCTTTTTTGTAAGTTGGCATAACACTGCAGTATCTTTCACACAGTATATTCAGTTAAGTTGAATTAATCAGTGTTTCTGCAACACTTTGAAAATTCCAAATGAAAAAACAGTCTGTAAAAATAAGGATTAGTTATTCTTGCAAATCCATTAAGATGCATCCTTTTGGATCTGAAAGTAGTTTTTAAATCTGTGTGGCTCAAGTGAGGTGGAGAGGGGATGAGTGGAAGGAGGTTGAAAGGGTTTCTTTTTTGATAGTTTCTTATTCCTTAAGACCTCAGTCCTACCATAAATGTGTGTTAAACATTCATACACTTATGAACTAAGTAACTTCTGTGAAAACATCAAACAGAAGAGGATGCTAGCTAGCATACTGTTCAGCAGTATAAAGAGGATTCTAGTTTGCATGGTTACACACCTTAGGAAGCTGAAAAACACTGCTGCTGCTATTTGCTATGTCTGCAATTTCCATTTGGCTGAGGAAGGAACATCCATTTTCAATCACATACACAGCTGACAACAAAGGAGAAGGATAATGCATTTTGCATATCCCTAGAGCATGACAACAACAAATAAATGGATTTAAACAGTAGCAGAGTAATTGATGTCAGTTATTAGGAAAAATTTCCTACTGATAAAGATACCCTAGACTGGACTAGATTGGCAAGCAAAGGGAGGCTGGAGTTTACTGCAAGTCTTTAGAAGCAGATCATATCAACATCTGCCAGAAGCAGGACACAGGTATTTCTGCTTGGAGACAGATGTTGACCTATGAAGAGGAGCTTAGTCTTTACCACATTATTTCATACTGCAGGTTGCACAAAATGTTCTTTCAGGGAGTACTAGAAAAAATGGGATATACAGAGTATTCCCTCCCCACAGAATTATCCTTGTCTTTGTAAGGAGAGCATAATCCAGTGTTCCCACTTCGGGTCTGGACATAAAAAGACAAATTTTTTCTCCATAAAATATAAGCTTGAGATATACCATTAGACTATGAACATTTCTTACATCATCATAAGACAGGCTGGGCATCATCCATTATGTGGAGATTGTTATGGTGTAGTTTGGCTGAGCATTCCGCTTAACCCTCACCCCAAACTACTCAACCAAAAAGAAGAAGGTGAGTGTTCTGTAGACAAAATATTCACATGCTTCTACTAGAGCATGTGAACCTGCATTTTATCCCACTGGAAAAGTAATATATTATCCATGACTTCTTTATCTCAGCACCTGTCCTACAATCTACTCTGAATAGCCTTTAACATTCAATGTACTCCTCTCTCGGTGGCTTTAGAACGAGAAAAGAGAGTGCTGACTCATCAGTACAGAAGGTATGTAGATAAACTAGAATTGAGCAATACATTGGGCATTTTGGGGCAACTATGTAAAGAATGATACAGCATCTTGGGGTGGGAGAGGCAACCAGGAAGAGAACATTGGAAAGGAAGAGAATACAACTTGCATGATCTTCTCTCTCTTTCCTATCTTCTTTGTTCTTAGACATATGTTGTGTGTGTGCTAAAGAAGCAAGGGGGAGACATCTGTCTACCCATGAAAAGCCACCACCATATCTGTACAATAATAAACATTTTCTTGGAGGCCATGTAATAGCAATTTTAGCTGTTGTCTGTACTGTAACACATAATAATAAGCCCTCTCCTGCTGTGTCTTCAGCTGAGGATAAATTAGTTCCAGTGCAAAAGATAAAAAGCAGACAGGAGAGATTTAAAAAACCTACCTGCCAACACTTGAGATGCACCTAGATGTGACACCTTCTGGTTAATAAAAATAAGAATGTCACCAGGTCTTCTGTTGGAATGCAGTTCCCAAGAGGTCACAGAAACAATCTCATTTTTCAGACACATATCCATACTGGATCTATGTTCCAATACTGCTGTCAACAAAATTTACTCACAGACCTTTTGTTCTTCACAAAGATCTAAGATGCATGGCAATGTGCTCCAGACCACACACATGCACTACTAGCAGAGAGATTTCCATTCCTGCTTCCAGAATCAGAATGAGCAAAAACAAGTTATAAAGAATTCATGTGGTGAAATATTGCGATTAATTCAGAGAGGAAAAACAGATGAAATTATAACAATTCACAAAAGAATGATGCATTTTTGCAGGAATACCTTGAAGCCAAATAAAAGAACCAGAATTTTGTTGGATTCCTCAGGCAAAACTAAAGCTGTTGCTTTTGCCTTTTTTAGTACACAGAAGCACAGATATCCCAAATGCATAAATCTTAACCATAGAAAGTTTTAGTAATAAACGACATACTGGTGTTTATCTGTATAAGTGCTCTTCAATGTCACATCTCAAAGAAAGCAAGTAAACGATATGTATTGTAATAGAAACAGTGTGTATAAGACCAATGGTCATTAAACTATTTGAAAATTCATTGTTGAGTTTCAAATAACTTGTAGAAAGGGAGTTAAGACCAGGACAGGCCCCAATGCTTATAAGCAGCTGTTCTTAATTTGCAAGAAACTGTAAAGACTTTTTAATGTCCTAAGCAAAATACGAAGTAGTGAAGGTTTAAGTACTCAGAGCAATGTCTGTTCTTGCTTTTCTTCTCACACTTGAATATTATTTTTTCTAAGTGGAACCATCAACCTTTTCTAGCCTAAGTGGAAAATTCCATAAGATTCTCTGTCAGTGGGAACAAGATCACTGAGCTGTGCCACATTGCCACTTGAATGTTAGACCATTCAGGTGAACATCCTGGGCATCCTGTGCAGTCCAAGCTGGGATTAGGTGTGGAAGTTAAGAGGAAAATAGGGAAGGGGAAAGAAGATGTATTTCCACTGCTTTACTGTAGAGAAGGTAAAGATGGAAAAATACATCATCCTATGGCTTCAATGGAAGTCAAGGGATTACAGTCATAGGAAATGGGTGAAAGGCTTTCTTCTACTATATGATAAGGAGAAAAGAACCAAAGTTCCCACAGGCAATACCATATCAGAATTTGGCACAGCAAACAAAACCCTGTCGCCCTGTCATGCTGGGAAAATATACTTCTGTACATCTGGAAGCTTTTTTTGGATTTTTTTTTTTTTTTTTTTGGGGGGGAGGGGGGGGCGCAGAGGGGTAAGACAAGCCTCCACTTAAAAAGAGATTCCCATTGAATCCTTGTTAATGAGACAACTACTAGGCACACACAACTGGTCTCTGCCCATTGATCCAGCCTTATCCTCAAACAGATCAGCACTCCCACCCTACTAGGTATCATCTGAAAATTAACTGACAGGGCACTTGATCCCCTCCTCCTGATCATTGATAAAGATATTAAAACAAAAAGTTTTAAAACTAACAACAAAAAAGCTGTTAGACTAACACTCTAATACCAATTTTGAGTCCAAATTTGGAACATACTGGGAATTTATTTGCCATAGACATGTCCAAAGAAACAACAATTTTCAGGCATATATACACTAGAACATCCAAGATTTTGTATAGACATTCCCAAAAATCCACTCAATTTATTGCATCATGTTATAGGTGTTTTGTTTCTTTTAGTTACTACCAGAATATCTCATCTATCTTTGTTTAATGGATAACCCAAGTTTTATCCAACTAAACAGAGCTTTATTAAATTTATTGTCATGGCTAACTAAGATATAACTCACTGTCAATATTAAACAAGACTGGCCCCAGTACCAAGCCCTGTGGAACACCATCTGTGACTGGCTGTCAGCTGAATGTAACTCCATTCACCACCACTCCTTAGGCTCAGCCATTCATCCAGGTTTTACACAGCAAAATCACATCTAAAAATTAGATATTTTTGTTTGTTGGGGAAGATGAAACAGGAAAGCCTTGGAAATATGATTGCCTGACAAAAGATTTTGGGAATATGAAAACTACAGGCAACATCGAAATGAAAGCCACTTTTGAAATACCAAGTCTTAGTTACTGAACAACTAGAAAACAATGGTATGGCCGACTGAAGTAATCCCCTCTTGATGGAACAATACCCTCTGCTTGCAAACAGGTCCAAGGGTCAGAGCAGACCCTACTAGCTCAGCAGAAGGGGTCCAAAGAGTAGTTTTTAGAAGTTAAGATGTAACACTCTATGGTAATATAAGAACTCTTATAGGCTGTATGTAAATGCTATAGGATTTGTATCTTGTATTAGATTGGTTAGTGACAATTAGAATATTCAGTGCAGAAGATGATTTATTGTATTGTAACCAGGACTTCAGACATTCTCATTCTCTCTTCCATTCTATTCTCCTGCTCTCTCTTCCACTCTTGCTCTTACACTCTCTCTCTCACCCGTTCACTCTCTTGCTCTCTTGGGCCTGCTCAGAGCTGAGTCTAGCAGCTCTGAGCAGTGCCCCAATACCCACGCCCTTTACAATAACCCGACTGTGTCCCAAGACCTGCCTATAGAGATCTCTCGTCTCCATCCGTCACCGTCTACGTCCGGCCATCCCGACAGGACCCCAGAACCCCCGTAACCTACATTTGTTACCTTCATTATTTCTATGAATCAACCAGTTTCTTGTTTTCAGTAAATTCTCTGGGGGTTTAATCTTTATTAATAATATATCCCAGCTTAATGATTTACCACTGGCAGAAAAGTGCACTTCTATGTGAGCTTTTCGCCCTCTAGACACTGAGACAGGTTAAAGTGTTTGCTTGCTTTTTTATCAATGACAAGTGCTAAGCAAAGTCAGTTATGCCAGCTCAGCCAAACAGTAGTGCTTTGGTTCAACAATCACATGTACGTCTCAGTCTTATGTAAATGTATAGAAGGCAATATGAGCTTGACCTGGACAATGAAGGCTGCCAGAAAATGCATCTTAGAGTTTTGTACTAGTCTGAAAACAAACCAGTGGGAGGCACCAAGTCAGAATAACAATTTAATAGGGAAATTAAAAAACAAAAGGCAGAAAACACTGGTTCAAACTGACAGAGTCAGGATACAACCTGACACCCTGTTAGGGTGGCAGTAGCAATCTGATAAAATGGTGGCTGCAGTCCTCCTGAAGTGGTGGATATGGTTCTGTTGAAGCGGTGATCCTATAGAAGGGTCCGTTCTTCCTTGGAAGGTCCAGTGGTGGCTATGTAGCTCTTGTCCTCTGGAAATCCAGTGGAAAGGGTTGTCTGTGGTGTTCGGAATCTCAGATTATATCCAGGATAGAATGCTTGGTTCCTCCCTCTGAGTGGAGCATCTCACAATGGGGTGATGAGTCATGAGGCCAAGTGTTGATTAGGCTCATTAACAGAAGATAGTCCGGAGGGAGTTATCTCTGAGTCATGCAGCAGGGCATTGATGGCCCATTAACAGAAAGATAGTCCAGAGGGAGGAGGCAAGGAAACACTGCCCCACCTGGTTTCAACAGCTCATGAGGATGGTAACAGAATACACTGCAACCCAGGACAAGTTTCTTATGCAAAGAACAAATAGATTGCTCCTAAAATGTTCAAACACTTTCTCGGCCTGGAAGGCAGTCAAGTAACAGAACGGCTGTAATTTCCGGTTTTATTTTCACTCATGGCTAATTTAACAGGGCAAGAGCTATTACTCATTGAACCAGACCAGTCAAGATAGGTTTATAACAACAAATATATACAAACACTTATATAAATTGGATGTATATAAGAATTCTGTCAGGCAGCTGTAAAGACCCCTGAAAACCAGAACAAAATACATCTGTACTGGAGTGTCCGATCAGCTACTTATTCTATGAAGGTGTGAACTATTCTTTTTCTATCAGAAGAAGGGAAATTGTAAGGGGCATATCCATTCCTTCATTTTCAAAATAAATGTCTTCGCTTCTATTTTGGGGGGGTGTGTGTATGCTACCTGTACTAGACATCTGTGCTTATGCAGATTGATTGCTTCCCTAGAAGCTGTCATCATCCCATACTAATATAATCCTTAGGCCCCACTGTGGAGCTGGGCTGTAGCCTTATTTTCCACATCATTTTACAAGGTGGACAGTTCCTGCATCTTACAGTACACTACTGTAATGCCTTTTAATATTCTGATGTACTTTAAAAGCCCATCTGTTTAATTGCAGTACCAAACTAAAAATTACTTTAAAATATCTTACATATTTGTGTGTCCACAAGGATTTAGAATCTAATGTTTATGGAAAAGGACTGTAATTTCCTTATATATAAATCAATAGCATTGCACAGTGATCCTTCACTAGAACCCTCAAGTCTTTTAAAGATCTAAGGAGAAAAGCAAAGAGATACTTTAACAAATTAGTGCAATTTACGTATTTGCATTGAGGTCTTTGGGTATAATACTGATTCTGAGCATCTGTGAAGCTAATTATTTCCACTAGTTTAGTGCATTCTGCATTGCTGTTGATGGCAGCAGAATCTCACCCTTACATTCTTATGTTCAATATTCTGAATATTTATGTAGACTTGTTTATTTGTTGAATTTATCTAATTAGTTGCTAATTATAGCATTTTGATGCAGAGTATCTCCTTGTATCACTGAAGGCCTGTGCATCAAGCTATATCTTTGCAGTAATTTGGTTTTCTGTCTAGAACTATTTGGCTTCTTTTACTTAAACGAATTGACAAATACTGAAAAAAATGCCTAAAAATTACAGCTGAAAGTCATCCAGTTGCCTACAGAAATAAGTAATTTCAGGGAGGATTGTGTAAGTCCCATATAATCTGAATCTAATTTATAAACCAAATTTAAGTTTTTTAAGTTCGAAATCCTACACTAAATTGCAATCTGACATTTAATATGAAGCCATAAATAGCTAATGTCAGTATTTGATGGGTTTTTTCAACATTTTTGTCTTTTAAGAAGAACAAGACCACCCATCCAAGCACTTGAAAGAACGGTTGTAGTTTCTTTACTACAAATAAATAGGAAGAACATTAAACCTAATTCAAAAAAGAATGGTTAAATGACTAAAAGCAGGCCTAAGCTCCTAGACAATAAAACTGAAAGGGCTTAGGACCAGGAACCTTGTCCAAAAAAAAAGGGTGATAAAACCACTGACTCCATTAAAAACAGTATCGTGTTTCCAATCTTGCACAATTTAATTACTTCTAGTAATGCCAGTGATAAAACAAAAATCCGATCAGAACTCTTAATTTCCTTCTTGCATGTTAATTAGAAACCAAGTCCACTTTCAGTTACATATTGCATGGTATTTATCTTATTTGAACTTTTCTGGCACTGTAATCTAGGCAGTTTTTTGGAAACCTGTAAAATATGTCTCATTGTTGGGGTTTTAAGAGATCTAGTTTTTTTTCTGTTAAAGGAATTTTCCCCCATTCTGTTACTAAGACGATAAATTGTTGGATGCTTAAGAGAAGACAAAAAGGGCCTGGCCACTCTTTTGTTTCACCTGGGTGTGGGTTCAGTTCACTCTCAGCATCCAGAGACAGAAGCTGCAAAGAAAGGAGCTGCTGGTTCCTTTTTTCGGCCGTTTTTCTTTCTGCTGGAAACAATGCCGGGATCCCAAAAGCCGCTTTCCCTGCCCTGCTGGAGGCCGGGCTGTGGCCGCCCTGCCCCGCTGCTGCTTCAAGCTTTCGCTGCGTTGTAGCCATGCTTGCCCTGCCTGCCTGGACCTCGGGGGGTTCCCCCTTTTGGATACACCTCGTCTGCCACCCGGGATTTGTGTTTGTGCCTGCCGCTCCAGCCTGCCGCTCCAGCCTGCCACTCCAGCCTGCTGTTCCTGAGAGTCCGGGATCGGCTGCCCAGCGGTTTGTGAAGCCTTTGTTCCATCCTTCCCGGGATCCCGGGGCACCGGTGCCGCGTGCTCCCCGAGCTCGCTCCGGAGCGCCCCCTGCAGCCGCGGGGGAACCATCGCACCTGCCCTGCTCACCGGGAGCCGCCAGCGCCCCTGCTGGATGCGAGCGGAACTGCACCCGAGGGGAAAGGGCCTGACAGCCAAGAAGGCTGGCACTGGGTTTGTGATTGCTGTTACTGCCATAGTTGTTGTTGTTTTGTTTGACTGGTTATATATATATATATATATATATATATATATATATAACTGTTATTCCTATTTCCCACATCTTCGCCTAAAGGCCCTTGATTTCGAAATTATAATAACTCAGAGGGAAAGGGGTTATATCTGCCACTTCAAGGGAGGCTTCTGCCTTCCTTAGCAGACACTTGTCTTTCAAAACCAAGACACTCATAGAGGTTAGGATTTAGCCAACCTGTATGGAGTTGGAAGAATCGAAACTTTTACATCCTGTTTCCTATGTTTTCTTAACAAACAATGGCCTACAGAAAACGGTAAAACCTGGAATGGTGCTATCTGTCTCATACTGGAAGAAAACATGCCTCAGTGGCCATGTATCCTTGCCTGCCTTCCCTTCAGAACTGGGAAACTAGAGCTGAGGAGAACTGTATTATAACTGATGCTGTACAAGAGGTGTGATGCAAGCAGAAATTTTTTTAACATCTTCAAAGCACAGGGCTGATTTTTAAAACCCACCCCCATCCCTAGATGTTACAAATTCCCCTGTGAGTCCACAGTATCCTACCATATTAAGAACATGTTTTATACAGAGTAGGAATACCAGAGAGAGAGCAGGTCAGAAATTATCTACTAGATTATTTCCTGATAGAACAAGTGTATTTCACCTTCGCTAATTTTATCCAGTGCTATGTAGCTTGGAATAAAGTATTTTAGCTCTAGAGTAATTTGGCATAAAGTGAAATATTTCTGCTTAGCAATTGTTTGATTTTGTGCTGTATCAGTGTTAAACTGCATTACTTCGTGGTGATGCATTGGCACACAGAATTGTGTTTCAGCTGGCCACTGAATAATGATATCCAGTAAAAATCTCCTATGAGCTGCAAGAATTCAGCAGTAGGTTAATTCCCATCCAGCCAGTTTTACTGCTTGGATTTTTCTAAAACTGAAGGTCATATCTAACTTGCCAGTCTTGTCCAAAATTCTGCACTGACAATTTTGTGGTTGGAAATGCACACTACAAAGCCAACTAAAAAGTCAAGGTCACAAATATGTTATGTCTTGAAACAAGTAAACTATTAATTTTTCCAATGTTTTTCTAGTTAATTGTGGGGTATGCCCAGCCCCTGCCCTGGAGGGATCTCTGCTGAGATAAGAGATTTCGCAATTGCCCAGCAGGACTCCCTGGAAAGGCAACCACTTTGGTCACGGCGAGAAAAGACAGACCCACAATCCTTTAGGAGACACTATGCAAATCATTCGTAACCCATTGGCCTGTACCCATCCCAGATCCTCTGTAACCCATTGGCCTTTACTGATCCCCTGTACCCCTATAAAAGCAAGCCCTCTGGCCCCTGTGGATCAGAGAGAATTCTTGTCCCTGGCTTTCCCCTTCGCCGGAGGGGACCAACAATCTGTGCGGAACCAGCCACACGAGTCTCGTCTCTCTCTGGTCTGGCTTGGCCTGGAGGCTGCCCTGCAGAGCTGAGCTGGAACCACGAGCTGATAATCACTAAAGAGCTGACAGTCTCTGCAAGGGCCCTCCTGCCAGCAGCTGAAGGAAGACACCGGGCTTTGGGAAGGCGATTCCTTTCAGGACCATCTCCCTGGACCGGTCACCTCTTCCTGGGTCAGAGCCGCTGACCCCCCATCACCAGCTGTAATAGTTAATGGTGTAGCAACACTAATAAACTTCTTATAATACGAATGTGTACTCAAACTTCTACACTTTAATCTATTTTTCATTAACAATACTTTCAAGACATTTTTTCCACAAGTGTTTAATACTGTTCTACCTCTGATCCAGATGAAGTCGATTGGAGTTATTACTCCTGATTATCACAAAAGCAGAGTTATGACAATCAATGCATTTGACCGCTCATCTGTTACAAAAACAAGGTATTAATTTTTAAGATTCAATGTCTAAAGGTTAGAAAGACTTGAAAGTACTCAATTATATAAATGGGCGAGTTTGCTTCAAGCATTTAATCTGGTTTTATTTTCTTCTTGCAATGCCAGCTAAAACCAGTCTTTTTTTCTTTCCAAATTACTGCCCAGAAAGAAAATTAGTACAGTCAGAGAAAAATCCCTTGACAGTTAAGTGAGCTAGGGTCAGCCATAACAGGAGAACAAGGGGTGTAACAGCTGGGACTTCATAAACTCCTCAAAATTTGGTTGAGACTGTGACTCTCTGTATTAAGAAACGTTATAACATAACATGTAGGATCTTGCCAACGCAGCAAGAAACCCTATTTTTCCAGCACTTTTCAGTGGTCCCATGATGCAGCATGACTTTTATCTGCCTTAAATACTCCTCTAGTCTCAAAGTATCGCTTTTGAATATCACTACTGCACCATTCACTTTCCACTTTCCAGACAAGACAGTGCATAACTCAGCAAAAAATTGAACTATCTGTGAGCATAAGTAAAGAAGTAGTTTAGAATAATCCTCTCAGCACCATCAGTGCTTGGTTTCTCTATGTTCTAAGCTGGTTTACTTTGCTTATATTTATTTAATAAACATGCAGGCAGAGCTATCAAGAAAGTGGTAGAAATTTAAACACCAAAGGCAAGACAGTAAAGCAGAAGTAGTGCTGCAATCTTTAAAGGGAATTCAACAGCTTTCACATGTATTTTAGCCATTCAGCAGGCTTAGGATACAAGACTAGACATCTAGGGAAAGCCTTTGGTACGCTGTAATATGCCCAGATTTCAGAAAACTTGCTTTGAACCAAATTATGATCTGCAACTTTTTATAAAGGTTTCTCAGTTTGCTCCATTTGTTGAACAACTGATTCTCATTATTTGATGGGTCATTCAATAAAATCATCCTTACAATGTATAATGGTTATTTCAGGCTAGGAGATGCCATTTCTTGTTAGTCATAAATTATAAATATTCATTTGAAGAGAAGGTTGGATGTCGCTGTTGTACCAAGAAACGGCAAGAATCACAACAAAATTCCAAGGAGAAAATGGAATTATTTTATTCAATACAATCTAGGTTATATACCTTTGTACATAACAGAGCATGATATGACTGGTCACTTGACCAGCCATCTATTAGAAGGATTGGTTGAGGTTCTCTAACACCCATTCAAAATATTTTCTCTAGTGAACCATAACAAGACCGTGCAGGTGCAAGATAGAGAGCTAGTTTACAAAACCGTCAGCAGCTGTTTCTCAGCTAGCCATATGAGAAAGAAAAACTTCACAAAATGCTTCAGCAGCTGGAAAATTCCTCTGCTTCTGCTTTTTAGCATCCACAGTTGTATGCCATATTATTACTGTCCCAAATATTACTGTATCCTGCAGCCGTAGGGAGGAGAGGAGAGAAGATCCAACAGGCAGGAATTGTGCAGCAAGATTGATTTATTTAATTATTTTACAAGCTCTTTTATAGACTTTTTTCTTCATAGTCTAATTGGACAAAGGATCAGCCACCCCCCTGGGGTGATTGGCTAAAATCCTAAAACATCCATTGTCAAAATATTTTTCTACTGTACCATAAACATAGTTCTACAAGGTCGCAGGTGTTCATAGTTTATAGAACTTCTGCTAATCTCTTCATGACAGAGAAAAGTATCCCACGGGCTTAGAAAGAAGCAAGAAAATTCTTGCTAGCAGCATTTTTGTATCCACACAATATCATTACTAGAATTCATGTCTGTCCACTTAGAGAGAAATGAACTGTGACAATAAATCTTTTGATCAGTGTTACAGCTTGTTGTGATTACAGGAGGAAGAGTGCCAATACGGGTGTAGTCAAACTATGTATTCTACACCCATCTACATTATTCCTGATGAACTATTAATGGTGGGTTGTTTGCAACAGCTGCCCAGCACACACCCCACCCCTCAGGTAGGCAGAGGTGTTAAATGAGATAAGGAAAAAGACGAAACCCTGTGAGACAGGGCAATGTTTCTTTTTCTTCCCACCAGTGACTCAGCCCTGATAACTCCCTCCAGGGAAGCAGAAGCACAGTCCCATCCATCCTGAGGGGGTCGTCTCTGCTAATAGGCCATAATGAACTGAATAGGCACCAGCAGGATAGACAGCTGCAGCAACCATCAAGGACCCCAAAAATATCCTTTGACTCATAGGACTACATCATCCCATTGTGAAAGTCCCCACCCTGGGGGAGGTACTGAACATTCCTGCCTGTATATAATTTGGGCACTTTAGGGCTTGGGAATGACCACCACCACTGGGCATCCAAGAGGAGGACCAGACCTTCCATAGGACTACTGCTTTCAATGACTGCACCTATTGCTTCAACAGCACTCCAACCACCACTTAATTGGACTGTGACAATCACCGTGACAAACAGAGGCCAGGTTGTACTCTGACTTTGTGGGTTTAAGCCAATCTTTCTGTATCGTTGCATTTATATTAATCTTTCTATTAAATTGTAACTCTGACTTGAAATCTCTTGCCAGGTATTTGTCTGGAGTTTATTTCTCCCACTGTTTATAAATTCCACAGGAGTCAGTCAGATCTGGAGAGTAATGAGATGGCTGAATGCTCAGCAGAACAACCTAAGATATCAAAGAGTTAGGTTCAGATCAATCCCTTTACCTATTCTGTGTGTCTCATGACTAAGAAAGACAAGCAACTTGCCATTAAAAAATGTTTCAGAAAGCAGGACAATGTACAGTGTCTCATCCTCCTGTACGCAGTCTAGAGTATCAGGAAATACCACAGGTCTCCTCTGAAAGAGTTGCTGCCTTGTGTGTACATATTAAAAGATCACATGCTATTGTACCACTTGCACATTAGAACAAATCAGTATTTCCCATGGCTTTCAGTTTTGTGAAAATTCCTCCCTATTTGAATTCAAATATTACTTACATGTAAGGACAATTATTACTACTATTCAGTTATTCCAAAAAAGGATAGATAACACTCCTTTAAGCTGAAGCTTTGTAACAAAAAAATTAAAAGAGCTGTTGAAACCACTGAAATATTGATTGAATCTGGGATTTTGTTTAAGTGATATTTTACCTTTTTATCAGCTTTTCTTTGGGCTTAAGGAATGCTTTTTTGGATTTGCAGTTTGGTAGTTTTGTTCTGCAAATAAACTCCCCACTACTGATTTATATAGATCCAATTCACCCAAATCTTTTGAAAGATTTTTAATTTCTTCCAGACATTGACATAATTTTGTCATGCATTTCAAATTAGGAAATAATTTACTTTTTTCAGTGGTTTTTCTCCAGAAATCTCTGATCTGGTGCCTAACCATAGTGTCATCGAACATGGTAGAAGGGAACTTAAATGCCAACTAGTTCCAACCTGTAAAAAATGGTCTAGTCACCTTTGCAGGTTAAGTGATTTATTAACAAAGCAGCAACTGGAAGCAGGAATCTGAGATAAGCCCAGAATTCCCAACGACCAAGCACAGTACAAGAACAGCACATGCACCACACAGTCTTCCTCTGGTCAGATGAGATACCATAGGAGTACCTGGTGCAGAGCACCAGCAGAGTTCTTATAGACTGTCTTTGAACAGGATTGGTCCATTTCTTGATTCTTGCTGTGATTGGCTCATCTAGGGTCCCTCTGATTTGCTCGTTTTGATGGAGCATTCCTGTCCAATCATTTATCCACAATTCCATTTCATTGGTTCATTTGGTCCACCAATCCACACTCGAGGTGATGTCAATACACCTGTGGCGAGTTTCTAGAAGAGTCCTAGTTAACTATCCCTTATCTACTATTGCCGTCTAGTGGTTTTATAGAGGTATTACACCCATACATCGCATGAGGTAACTTAAATAACTTCAAGTTACAATTAACCAATTAACCAAGCTCAAGTCCTGTCTCGGTTTTGAAAGACAGGTGTCTGCTAAGGAAGGCAGAAGCCCCCCCCTTGAAGTGGCAGTTATAACCCCTTTTCCCTCTAAGTTATTATATTTTGAAATCAAGGGCCTTTAGGCAAAGATGTGGGAAATAGGAATAACAGTTCTTTACTATATATATATATGTATATAACCAGTCAAACAAAACAACAACAACTATGGCAGTAACAGCAAACACAAACCCAGTGCCAGCCTTCTCGGCTGTCGGGCCCTTTCCCCTCGGGTGCAGTTCCGCTCGCAGCCGGCAGGGGCGCTGGCGGCTCCCGGTGAGCAGGGCAGGTGCGATGGTTCCCCCGCGGCTGCAGGGGGCGCTCCGGAGCGAGCTTGGGGAGCACGCGGCACTGGTGGCCTGGGATCCCGGGGAAGGATGGAACAAAGGCTTCACAAACTGCTGGGCAGCCGATCCCGGACTCTCAGGAACAGCAGGCTGGAGTGGCAGGCTGGAGCGGCAGGCTGGAGCGGCAGGCACAAACACAAATCCCGGGTGGCAGACGAGGTGTATCCAAAAGGGGGAACCCCCCTGAGGTCCAGGCAGGCAGGGCAAGCATGGCTACAACGCAGCGAAAGCTTGAAGCAGCAGCGGGGCAGGGTGGCCACAGCCCGGTCTCCAGCAGGGCAGGGAAAGCGGCTTTTGGGGTCCCGGCATTGTTTCCAGCAGGAAGAATGAACGGCCAAAAAGAAAGAAGCAGCAGCTCCTTTCTCTGCAGCTTCTCTCTCCGGACGCTCAGAGAGAACTGACCCTACACCCAGGTGTAGACAAAGGAGTAGCCAGGCCCGCCCCACCCCCTTTTTTGTCTTTCTTAAGTACAGCTATTTGTCCCCTAGCAACATGCCTATGGGAGAAAATTCCTTTAACAGGAAAAAAACTAAAACTGAACTAAAACCCCAACAAGTCCCAATAGAACTCAACCAACTCATGAACATTGTAACACACAACCGGCCCACAAAAGCCAACCCATTTATAACAAACCCCCATCTGCAAGCATTCTTTGTAAGAACTACTGTTCTCATCAAAAGAAGTTTTGACAAGAGCTCAAATCCCAATTTCACAGTCCTTTTAAAAATTGGGCCTCTACTCGACTTCAACAGAGCCAGGATTGTACTCCTTGTAAACAATAATACAATATTTGATGGTATCTAATGCCAAATTTTCCTTTAATTATAGATACCTTTCTGTTTATTCCTCTGTTACTGAGAGGTATATTTGGCCTGTTCATTGGGCATGTTATGATCATATTGGCTTGATTGTGTTATAGGCTGTATAGAGGAGACATAGCAGAATTAGCAAAAAAATACAGTGTTTTCAACATTCAGAAGGAAATGAACCTTCTCAAAAGATGATGTGTCAGACCTGAAAGGAGAGAAGGAGGTGAAAATCTGGGAAAAATCATTGCCTGCTCTTCCTCCAACAGGCTGGGTGAGATTATTAATAAACCCCCAGTGAATCAGGGGGAGGAGGGGGAAGCAGAGGTTAAATGATTTGCTAAGAAGTTGTTTGTTAGAAGCAATGCATACAGCTTGCTCAACACTTACTGGGCCTACCAAAGCAGGATGAAAGATGTAAGACTATTGATAAGGGGAAGGAATCTTGACCAAAGATCCTGTTTTCGAACTTAAAACTAACTTAAACCAGCCTTGAAGTTTGGACTTGGGCCAGGGACATAAAGAGCATGCACAGGGAAGCAAGGTGAAAAGTTCAGAACGAGGAAGACTCTTTATTTCACCTGAGGAGGACTCTTACTTCATCCTGGAGACCCCTGCCCACGACCACCAGATGACACTGCGCAAATGCAACGCAGATGTAAATGACTTTTGGGCTCATTGTAATATGAGGCGAGGCTAGGCGGGGCTAGGCAATGAATATATATGGTGTATTGGGAAACTTAATGAATATGGAGTTTGTAACCTGATATATACCAAGCTGAATGCAGCTGTCGGCAGGCATGACTTTGGAAGAACTATCCCCCATGCATCCCAATGCTGGAATAAACATACCTACTTTACTACTTATTCCAGAAGTGGAGTCTTTTCCACCTATCACCAGAAGCAGTGGAGATCTGGACAGGCAAACAGCAATGAATACACATCCCAAATAATTCTCATTGCCTCTGATGTTATCTTTACATAAGCTGATATTGCAGAGTATATCAACAAAGCAATCTTGGTTTGTGTCCCTGTTTCAAAAAAATCCATATCTCACCCAAAATGTCCCATATATATGAAGTATACAAGCTTTGGTGCCACACCCCCATGATTAGACTGCATAGCATGGTGACCAGTGGGTTCTGTATCCAGTACACAAATGTTTTGGACAAAATTTTTATTTTTTCACTTTCTCTCTGTAGTACATTGAAATTTAGTTGATAGACAAGTTGTTAATGAGAAAGCTCGTAGTGCTTTTGTGATTTGTATATTTAAAGGGTATGCAGGCACGGAAATTAGCCTTTTGTTCCAGCTTCCCACCGAGAGTGGGGGGCGGGAACAGGCATGGACGAAGCTGCTGGAGGAAAAAGCTGTCCCAGAGTGGCAGGCAGCTGAAAAACAGCTATGAGCTGCTGCACAGCTGGGACCACATGGCCAGAATTTCATCTGAAGCCGCTGCGGAGCCAGCGGGGGCCAGCGGAGCTTCTTTGCAGTCAGTACAGCTCACACTAAACTGAAAAGAACACTATACGCAGCTGATGAGGCTACTTTTTCTTTTAAGTCAGAAAGAAAAAAGAAAAGTAAGTCACGTGAGAGAAAAGAACATGACAACTCCAAGGTCAGAAAAAAAAGAAAAGTAAAGTCACAGAGGACGAAGCTAAAATAGTGGTGGAAAAGGAAAGCAGAGGCACTTCCAGCACTAGAGCTTAAAATTCTTCTTGCAAGTGGTAGTAATGACTGTAATACTACAGACTGTTTTCTCTATAATTCATTAAAGGACATGGGGGGATGAAAAATCTACACGCGGTCTGTGAAAATAAAAGAATGCCTATGCTAAGAAGCTGTGAGAAGCTTTTAGAAATTTTGAAGAAAAGAGCCTTTGTTTTCAAGCTAAAAAACCTCATCCTTAAAAGACTAAACCCTATGTTACGGCCCATGACTGGCAGTGTAAGAAGACTGTAAGACTTCATGGGAGAAATATTTTTTCACTTCAACAGATTGTTCTTCTGGGTGGACTGCTGGGTTATAAAAAAATCCCACAGCACAACAAAAAAACCTCTTTTCCTTAAGCATAAAAAAACTCTTAAGAAATGCAATACTAACCAAATTCCATATTTTATTATTCCTGGTGTGGGTCAGTAAGAAAGAAGAAAGCACTGAAAAAAAGAAAGTGTTAACAAGTTTGCTTTAATTTCTTATTATCTCTTTTCACTTTTTATTCCATTAGTAATAAACTTACAATAAATTGTAACTGCTTAACTGTAAACGTATTTTCTCTTGCAGTCTTTTCTGTTTTCCTCAATAATCCTTATTTCCCCTGATGCAAATAATTAAGTTTTGTGTGCTTAGCCCCTAACTATGCATCAAACCACAACACTCTCTCAGGCCCCTTTTAGTTGGACGCCAAATTTGTCTTGATTTAAGACAATTTAAGAGATGCACACTCTAAAATTAGTTACCTCGCCTTATAGTTTCAACCAATCCCTTTCCACCAATTAGGATAAATGAATACGAGCAGATATAAGTGAAAAAAAAACAGTTTACTAAGCAGCTAAACAGCAACAGGCCAAAAATGACAGTAAATAATCACTAGATACAAAATTGCTAAATCCCAAAAACTCCCTGTGAACAAAGAGAAGCAAAATGGTGGAGCACCCTGCAAGATGACGGCCCCCACAGCTAACCAAATGGCTTGAAAGACAGAGAGAAAAATGGCAATAACCCCCCCTTCCCCCCAAGATGGTGCTCTCCACAGGCAACTGCACTGTCTGGCAGACAAAAGGAAAAAAAATGGTGGACAAATCTTCTTGCGAATGTAGGAGCTTACAAAGCCGTTCTAGTAGCAGATAGAAATTGCCAGTGTGTTTGGGGTCACTGCCACCACCCTTCACTTCCTCCTGCCATCCATGGGACTCCACTGGTGTTGATGCTGATGCCTTGGGTCCCTTCTCTGATGGGGGGAGGGTGTGGGATGTGCCCAGCCCCTGCCCTGGAGGGAGACCTGCTGATAAGGAGATTGCACAACTTCCCAGCAGAATCTCCTTAGAAAAGGCAGCACTTTTCAGTTATGGCAAGAGAGGACGCAGAACCATGATCCTCTGGGAGACCCTATGTAGATCCTTTGTAACCCATTGGCTTTTACCATCTCACACCCACCTTTGTATCCCCATAAAAGAAGCCCGGCTAGCTCAGTCGGGAGAGCGAGCCTGTCACTGGCCACCTTTCACGGGTGCAGGACAATAAAGGCACCTATGTGGGAATGCCATACAGGCCTCTCGTCTCTCTTTCCTGGTCTGGCCTGGAGATTGCCTCGCAGAGCAAGAGCTGAAATCACTAGCTGAAAATCACTAAAGAGCTGTTAGCCTGCTGAAACAGACACCTCTCTGCAAAGGCACTCCAGCGGCTGAGGGAAAGCTGCACGGTCCTTGGAAGACGGTTCCTCTCTGGACCGGTCATGTCTTCCTGGGTCTGAGCTACAGACCCCACATCAGCTGCCACAGGAGGGAATAAAACAGACTCTCGCCACCAACACGCAGAGGCCTGGCCCTGGACAGGCTCTGGCTTTACACTGCCTCCAGGTGTTGCAGATTTCACTCTGAAACACTTTTTTTGATGTGAAATGCAGTTTCTTGAGTTGCTACTGTTACCACTACAAAAGAACATGTAGGCGACCCTCCACCAGCGCTGTCTCAGCTCTCCCAGCAAGAGTGACAGGGAAAAGGCAAAAGCCAAGAGACCTCTGCTTGGGCAACTCTGACTTTTTAACAAGACCCTAGCAACCCCTTGGTCTCATTTCTGATCATGGCTCCAGGTCTTAAAGAGGCAATAACAGTTTTGGGCACAGATAGACATGGAATACAGTAACATTTTGGGTTACCCAGACAGCTGTTCTCATATGAATATGAGATATGCATATAGGATATGCATGTCATATATAATTTCCCACACTAGATGTATTTTCATCAGTACATAACACTGGAGAAGCTTACATGTGCTTATTCTATTGTTTGAGTACCTACCACAAGTTTTAGAACATGCTGAAGCCTCGTGATTTAACTGATACTTACACAGAAAGCCAGACTTAATCATAGGATGTTGCTCAAACAGACAGCATTGTGGCAGTGCAGGTGGCTCCAGCTACTCTGTCTCCTGAGGAGAACTCAGACAAGTAGCTGTGGTGGTCAGCAACCCAAGTTTAGCATCTAACTTTCAGTCATGGCGAGAACCCATGATTCCCTTATTCTGCCTTTTGCATGTTTTCCCCTGATTGGTTAATATTTTGTCTCTCTGTTTTATGTATGAAGTTATGTATATTCATTTTCCTTCTTTAATATGTATTAGTTCTAGAAAGTTCTTTGTTCCTCGACGCCCCCATTGGATCCTTCCCTGAGTCCCTCCTATGTGTTGTTCCCATTGGTTCCCTTCCTGTCAATCCCACCTGCTTGTCTCTATCCCATTGGCTGAGATCCCTTTCCCCACCTATTCTGTACCCAGTATAAGATCCCTGGACCCTCCCAGCAATTGGCCTCTTCATCCCTGTCTTTTCACTGGAATAAAGCTGCATGGAACACATATGGAGGGTCCCCTCTCTTTCTTCTTTGCCTTCGCCTGCGTGCCTGCTTAACAGCGACAGAAAGATACAGCCCCTTTTGGGTGAGGAGCTCTACCCCATTTTCATTGTGTGTTGGGCACTGAGTGCTGCCTTCCAGAGGGGTTTCAGCGTTGACCTCCAGGCTTCTTTGTGTCGGCACGCGAGGGGTAAAACCCCCTTCTGCCAGCTCCCAGTGGCTGAAAACCCCTCCACAGCACCACTTCAAAGACTCCACAGCAGGCATCTTCATGTATTGAGTTTTTGGCTTTCTGGATTTGCCTTTCACAGGAAATAAGTTTTATTTTCTTATAAAATTAAATATATCAGTAGTCTACTGCAAAACAGTGAATCCAAAGTAGTTCCCACATGGCCCAGATTTACTGAGCAATGAGTATTGTAAATAATGACAGCAGTGTCTCAATGTACAACATAAGCCAGGTTTTCAGATCCTTTGGGGAAAGCCAGTGTACCACTGTTTCCAGAGAAATCAATGTAAGAGTTTTTTCATCTGGTCAAGTGCAGTGAAGGAATTTACATAGAAATGTTGTTTAGCACTGTGCTTTAAATATTAACTGATCTCAGTAAGTAACAGAACCCTGTTAAGATAATTAGAGGGCAAACCTCATATGTTCTCCCCAGAATGCTTTAATTTTAAATCAGTTTGCCTCAAATCTTGACATTTTATATTATTTGTTACTAGCTTTGCTAGGTAACAAATTATCAGTGGCATCTCACTTGCAGAAAAAAAAGAAAAGCATTTTTGCTAATGTCAATCACTCTGTTGAGAAACCTAACCATTTGGCAAAGAGGTTATGTTCTTCCCGTTCACCTGTGACCATCCTCCTCTGTGGGTCTGATGTTGGTGGTAGCTTACAGTCTCTCTCTGAAAAAACGGACAGCATCTTCACAACAAGAGAAATCTCATCTCTGTCTGCTCAAGTAACCACTCACAACACAGTCATCTCTTAGAGCAGACTAGACTAAGCAGAAATTCCATGTATAACTTAGCAAGGCCCAGCTACATACATTAATTGTACATAAATCCAACTCTCACATGCTCCTGATCCCAAAGATTCTATAGCTGAGTACAAGAAGAAAAAGGATTTTGTAAAGACAAAAATTAAGTTTCTCAAAGGAATAAATTTAATTTATTTGAATTAAACTTTCTGAAACAGCACTGTGAAGATATTTGGCAGTAAAAACCAAAGAACTCTGCCAAATACATGAAGCATGACTGAAAAGTAAAAGCCTACAGAAAGCAACAGAAATCAGAATATGAAGGGAAGGGTACAGAGAAAATATTAGGGCTCAAGAAGAAGTCTAAGGGGGAAAAAAGTGGATTTGTTAGATGAAGTATTATATTTCACCATTTTGACAACACCACTTTGTAGAAAGAAAGTAGTATTTAACCACATCAGAAACAAGAAAGGATATAGTGGTGACATACAGTAGAGAAATAGGTCAATTGTGGACAAGCAAGAACTGAGCAGACACCTAGTTCTAGGACACACAGAAATGACTGTGCTCTCCCTGGGTCCTTTGTGAGCAGTGTCATACGGTCTCCAACACTAGCAAGACGTTTTACTAAGCAGCCAGAGCTGGCCCTGGGCCCCTGTGTTTACAAACACAGCTTGGCAGTATTGGCAACACCACAATTAACACTTTCCCCTGCCTGTGAAAGTACCACATTTTTTACTTATTGGATTGTGTTGGAGGCTAGGATTTTTCCTTTTTGTTTCTTTCTCTTAGGAAATTTTCTCCCATTTGTTGCCTAAGAGATGGTAACAAAAAACGATAATTAATAGAGACAGAAGAAGTGGCCGAGGTGGGGGGAAGGAGTGCAGCTGGTTACAGCTTCTTAGCTGGGGGGTTTTCTCTTGGGAAGTGCAGAGATACCCTGAGATTTTGGTTCGGGGGTCAGGGGCTGGGCTCAGCTCCGCCCTCTCTCTCGCTCTCAGGACCAGAGGTGAGACCTCAGGACCTGCTGTTGCTTCAGGAAGAATTCACTGCCCTGCTCTGCTTTTGTCCTTATCGTGGGTGAGCCTTTGCTCGTAAGAGCAGCTGTTGAACTGGGACCTTAGCAACACCCGTCCTCACTGGGAAGGAGCCCCACCATCAACTTGGGCGCCCCAGGGGAAAGCCTGGGACCCCTTCCCCCTCTGGAGGGAGAGTCTCCCGGCTGCTTTCGGGACCCCAGCTGCTGCTGCACAGCCCGGCTGTTTTCTGCCGCTGCTTCGGGCTTTTTGCTACATTTTAGCCTGACACCCAGCGCCCGCCAGGACCCCCTGCTGCTTCTGATTCTGTCGCCTCTTGGGGCTTAGTGCTACACTTCAATTTACTGCCCCCAGGGGTCTGCTCACCTATGCCATTCCAGCCTGCTGCTCTGAGGTTCCTGCTACAGTCTATCTCACCATCAGGAGGGGCACCAGGATCAGCAGCCCCTGTGAGTTTGCAAAGGAAGCCCCTTATCTATCTCTTCTGCCAGCTGAGCTGCCATTACCACATAAGGGAGACCCAGCTGAGCTCGCGCCACAGCGCCCCCTGCAGCCGCGGGGGAATCACCGCACCTGCCCTGCCCGGCCGGGAGCCACCAGCGCCCCTGCCGGCTGTGGCCGTGACTGCAGCAAAGGGGAAAGGGCCTGACAGCCGAGAGAAGGCTGGTACTGGGTTTCTGGTTTCGTTTGTTGTTGCTGCTGTTGTTGTCATTTGTTTGCCTTGTTATAATATATATATATATACACTAGTAAAGAACTGTTATTCCTTTTCCCATATCTTTGTCTGAAAGCCCCTTAATTTCAAAGTTATAGTAATTTGAAGGAAAGAGAGTCATTGTCTTGGGGTGACTTTATGATATGTATCCCCTATCACCTGCTCTATGCCCAGATATGATTCCTGTACCCTTCTGTGTCTTTAAAACTGGGTGCGAGAGAAAAAAAAAAAAAGCCAGATGAACTTTTCAAAGCAGTTTGTGCTCCAAGGTCACACTACTCCTCTGCGTGCTTCTGTGGCAGCAAGAGCAGAGGAAACACCCTTTCCTGCTTTTCAGCCAGCTTTCAGCTCTGTTTCTCCTGAGAGAGACAGAGAGTTAAACTTTTTTTTCCCTGGGACTTCAGCTTCTTCTTCTCTTCTGAACTGTTCAGAACACCAGAACTCACTGGGAGAGCTTTCCACCGAGGCCCGGAGGGAGCCCACGCTGACCCAGCTCTGAAAAGGAGAGAGAGAGAGACCACATCCAAAGAAAGGACTGAGAATTTACCAGGTTCTCTCCACAGCTAGAGATTTTATTTAACATTATTCGTTTCCAATTGTGCATTGTGACGGTTAAATAAATAGGGTTTCTTTCTTTTCACTTTCCTTGGAGGAAAATTCTTCCCGAACCTGGTGGGGAGGGGCAGCTGAAACCTGCCTTCTATCAGAGAATGTTCATTTTGGACATTCCTCTGAAGTTATCTCAAACCAGGACAGTCATATTTTCCATTCCAAGGGAAGTCCCCGCCTTCCTTGGCAGACACCTGTCTTTCAAATAAAGACAGATAGTCAAGTTGTGATAATTATTCCTTGTTTGTACAGGAGCAGTGAAGAGTTCTTTTGCAATAATCACAGAAGCTACTAATAAGGCAGTTGCATTCCAGGTCTTATAGGAAAGATAAATTAATTTTTCTTTCATGGACGATGTTTTAGTATCTGTATTTTCTTGATATTATTGAGCAAACAGGATCTTGAAAATATAAACAGGGTAAATATTGTACGAAAGCTTCTTCTCCACACCAAGTATCAGGCTCACAGGAAAAGTTTTTAAGGCCCTATGATGTGGTGCAAAAGACTGCCCTGGTTGGCCTTCTGTTGTCAGATTGTGAAGTCATGCATCAGTTTCCTTTCCTTCGAAGGAAGAACTAAAGCATTTTGCCAATTAATGACAAAACATGGCAGTGGATACAGAGCAAGACACTGGAACAGCTAATTATAATGGAGATTGTCCTATTCTTTGAAATAAAAAGGCAGTAACTAGTAAGTGACAAAATTAATCAAACATGCTGAACTTGGAAAAGGCAAGAATGAACAGTGAAATGCAGGTCCATTAGTAAGAGTAAGATTTGAGAATAGGAGGAGACTGGGCACATGCTGTTTCTGGTCCCATCTCTCCAAATATAGCTATTTATGTGCACATGGGCACTGAATGGGGAAGCTTTCACTGGTACTATAAATGAAAAGTGCAAGTCTAAAGCCAACCTGATGCCTTATTTATCTTCTGGGATTCTGGAAGTACTTGAAGCACCGACTAGCTAAACTAATCAAAATGGTCAAGATTCATTAATCCCTTAATCACCATTTTTTCTTCATTCTGCAATGATTGTTTAAACGTAACCCAATTATATTTTTTTTATAAAATATTTTCGTTTTAGTTTGCAGACCTTTGACTACTTTCTGAATACTCACTCCTTAGTCAATTTTATATCTCTTTATATCAAAACATAGAGAGAAATTATCCATATGCTCATGGCTAGTGAGCTTTACTTGCAGCAGTACTCTGCCTTTCTTTCATTACCTCTGTTTTAAAGCTGTGCTGTTTTCTCTAGCCTTGTTGCTGAACAGTTACAACGTCTCATGGTAATAAGGCTTAACAAACTTTATTAACCTACATACCATCATTCTAAATACCAGGGAAAACTGTGTCTTCTTTTAGAAGAAGAAACCTGTGTCTTCTTTTGTGTAGTCATGTAAGGCCCCTGAAGACCTTGTAAAGAACCTGTCTCCGGAGATACTTTTATCATGGAAAGAAAATAGAGAAAGCTGAGACCTCTGAGCCTATAAGCTGTATGTCTTCTTTTTCCTGAGGTCATGTACAGTTCCAGACAAGGCAGTTCTTCCTTGAAAGGAGCTTGTACAGATCCTTAAGACAACTGATTCTGTGCTTGTTTTATGAGAAGTTATTTAAACTGAGATGTCATTGAATTTCACTGAATTTTCTTAACACTGTTCTGTACCTGATTTGCACAATCCCCTAAGATTTTTCAAACATACTCAAAAAGAGATATCTGAAAAAAACCCCACAGATTGTATTCCTGACTATCTGGAGCTGTGATGAACCAACTAAGAAAATAAAGCAAGCAGATATTTCAATTTTCTTAGAAATATGCATATGAAATACCTCATCCTGGCTGATATGCCAAGGCAAAAGCAGTTTTTCCTTGGAAGGATGCAGATGTACAAGCATGTGTGCAGATGTATAGGGAAGAAGGGTGTCCTGCTTCAAAATAGGTGAGAGGGATGAGCTTGTATTAGAAGACTTTATAAAAAATATAATTCTGGAAAGGGAAATAGATATTAAATCCTAATGCACTAGAAGAAGGAAAAAAAAACATTTAAAAAATCTGTTTTCTAAGCTGAATAAGTTGAATGTAATTTTTGGTTTGTGGTATAACATGTGAGAAACATGTTTCTACCAGACCAAACACATCCTTTCAGAGTGTCAAGACGTCTTGTAGCATCATCATTCTGTAGCATTATCACTGTATTTGCAGTGTCTATAATAAGTCTATGTATATGTATGCCTTCCTCATATAATCAAATGTTTAAAAGAGTCTCAAGCTTATGATTGCAGGCCTCCAAGGCTTTAAAGAAGACATTTGATTACTGCAAAATCACTGACTTATTACAATGCTACTTCATGTTGCTATATCTCTTCTGGTTGTGGTTTGTGGCCTTTTTTTCTTGTGCAGGGTGGTTTACTTTTTGTTGCACTTTTTTACTTCTGCCTGTTTGACCTATCACCATAAAATGAGACCCATGAGAAGCACTTAAATAGCTTTGCAGGGCTGGTTGAGTAACACTTCCAGAAAGAACTCCAGGCTTCCTGAAATGTACTTCCCTCCAGGTTGCATACTACTTTGTTTAAGCTTAATATAAAAGAAGCCCTGAAAAGGAAGGCATTGAGCACAAAGTTCTCTCTTCCCTCCTCCCAGAGTGCTGTACATAGTGATTGAACAAGGATTTTTTTATACATAAGCATTCAACTTAACTTTTTAATCTCTTTTATGTGATAATAGCCAGTAAAAGCAACAAATTATGAGTATCAGAGAAGTGATATGTAACACTGTACAACTTGGGGAGTGGGGGAATGAGGGCACTTATTATTAGTAATTGCAGCCAGAGAGACTTCTGTGTCAGTATTTCCATCTAGAGGTACCCAATCAGAGACCAACCTGACTATAGAATAACAAGTCCTTCTCACTTTTCCTCCAATATGCATCGTCCACCTAATATTCAGCAATATTTTCCTGAACTTGATTTCTAAGCAAGGAAAATCAGATCAGTACTTCTTAATGTAATAAAAATTATATTGTCCTCTTATATTGGAACAGGCAGAGAAAAAACAACAACTTGTTCTTTTAATCCATTTTCCTTTTACAATGTTAGCATTTTTTGCATTCTCATCCATGTATCTTTACCATTATCCATCATCAGCTGCCCTTCCCTATCCTCTCCAGATTACTTTCATGGTAAATGAAACAAGATGCATTTTTCAAATCTGAAAACTGGACCTCTACTGTAACTAATATTTCTCTTTATTAGCTGAGGCTTCTAATTTATGGGTTTAGGTCATTACATGTGAAATATGAGGAATTGATTCAACGTTTTAAAAGGTTAAAATTTTAGCTAAGAGTTAGAAAAAATTTGTATTGATTAAGATACAAAGTAGAAAAACGAAAGATATGTTAATGATTATTAGATGCCTAAGCTAGAGCTAAGTGATGTATTATTTGCCATTATATTTTTGTTTTAAGTTTTGTTTATAGAAGGAAACAGAATAAATGAACTGTCATCAAAACAAATTGAAACTCATAGAACCAAGAACAGCACCTGGGTTTCGTAATAATTAATCAAAAGTAGGAGATCTTGAGCTGCGCCAAGAGGTCATGAAGGCCTGCCAACAGTAAGAAGGTAAAAAAGTCACTGTGAGGAAGATATTCCTGATGTCATCTTTCAGGACCACTGACCCAATTCGAGACCACTGGCCCAATTCAACAGAGAAACTGCGCATGCATGAAAGACTAATTATCTCATTTTAATACAAAGCGGAGGATGGGAGGGCTAGGGTCATACATATGTAGAAGATGTAAAACTTTGAGTAATAAATAGAGAACGAAGAACCTTGTACTTCACTGGCATGTCTTTAGGAGGCTACTCCCATGCCTCCTGCTGGTGCCTGAATAAACGTACCACTTTCTAACTTTAATTAGTTAGAGGGTCTTTTGTCTGTGGATATCGAGATTTAACGAATCAGAACTCCAATGCATAAACTATACCTCTACATTAGCAGCCTTTCTATTACCAGCTCTTTATATTAGAGCTGAAAAGCTGACATTCTCCCAATGTCTCAGTATTGCGGTGACCCAGCCCACTGCGGGGCTGGGGCAGTGTGATGCCAATCAATCCCAGCCCATCCCCTGGATCGAGTTTCCCGAAGAGGCAGACTCAGAGGGTGGGTCAATGGGCGGCTCAGAAGCCTAAGATGCACCCCCCCCGCGGACGGCACCCGGGTACAAGCCGCCTCCCCCAGTTTGGGAAAATTCTCAGTTACTCGGTTGTTCATTGGTTCTTTGTAATAACTCCCGCCTCTCGGTTTCGCCCAGTGGTTCTTGTTAAATTGTATCCTCCCCCTGGCTTGTAACTCATTGGTTGTTTTCCCCTTTCACTCCGGTTTTCAAACTCTCTATAAAACTGAGGACAAGCCTTGGGGGAGCATCCCATCACATTCCATCCCTTCCGAGCTTGTTCAGGTTGGGAAACTTCTAACAATAAACCTGTTAGAAACCAGACCAGAACAGCCTCTCTCTTCCTTTGTCTCTGAGTTACCGTGAGCCGATACCATCGGCTCCTGCCATGTTCCCTCTGCAAAGAAGCCAGCTAGCTAGCTCAGCCAGCAGCCCTTTTCCTGATGCCGAAGTCGCTTCAGCGACACACAGAAGTAACGCAGCTGGACTCTCTCTGACCACGTTTAGCGGGGGGGGGCGTCCTGGGTGCAGGGGAACCAGCCAGAGACACGACACGAACACCGATACGATTTGAGCATCGTGCTCCGTATTTATTGTTTACCTACACCAAGTTATACTTTACAAAGTTCATGCCCCTTTCCCACAAGAAAGCCTCTAAGCAGCGGGGGAGCTGACCAGTGTATACCTTTTCCCAAGGCTGTTCAAGGCTGCCAGCTAGCAGGTGCCTTGCAAGCCTATCTTCAGCCTGAGGCCCCGTCGGGGGTACTTCTGCAACAACCCTAGGGTGCCCAAGCTCTCCTGGGATATCATATGCCCCCACTCCACAAGGAATTCCTCTACATATCCCCTGTTTTCTTTTTGGGCAACCCAGGTCTGGTTGATAATCTTTCACAGCCCCGCTTTGAGACAAGAAAAAATACACCCAAGCATTATTAAGCCTAATATAACTACAAATAGCAATCAGCAGCCTTCTACTACCAAGGTATGCAGCCATCCGGTGATACCCAGACTCTTAAGCCAATCTCCAATAGGGTTGTCTGCCTCCCGAAGGTTGTGTAGGCCCCTCTGGAGGTCAGAGAGGTGCTTGTGAATTGAGACAGAGTGGTCAGAAAGATTCATACAGCACATACCCTGGAACTCTTCACAGCCGTGGCCGTGAGCTAGTAGTAGAAAAATCAATGGCTGCCCGATTTTGTAATACTGCATATCTAACTCTAGTAACATCTGCACTTAGCTCGTCAAGCATCTGCGAAGTTATGTTAAACTCATCCCTCGCCCAGCAAGCAAGTTTATGCAAAATAGCGTGAGCCCTGGCTGCTGAAGCACCAGGTAAAAACATAGATGCTAGCCAAATTAACTGCTTTCACTCGATCTAAATGTGCAGACTGCTGATTGAAAATGTCCGCTAATGCTCCTGTCTCAAGACAGTCAAAAAACAATTCCCCACTCTACCTCTGTGTCTGGTGCTATACCCAAGAATTTACGCAACTCCCCTTCTTGGTTTCGCCTTCAGAGGGGGGTCCCCGACACCCACCACAAGTCACTAGCAACCACCCAGGGCAGCTGTTACATTCGCCCCAGGGTCTCACTATTTCCCCTGCTACGGAGAGTGGTGGATCTGGCAAGTCCTCAGCCCCCTCACTCAGCCACATCTGCAGCCTCTCCCAAGGCTTCTCGGGACGGAGGTCCCAGAGTTCCAGCTGTTATGGTAGCGGCGTCACTTTCCTCAGGAGCCGATGCTGCTGCGCCTTCTCGTTTCAGGATCCTGTCTGCGTAGCACGGCACCACTTGCTGGGCACCCCTCTGGTCAGTGCTGCGGCGATGATTTGTCCCTGTTGTTGCAGGGCATTCTGCAGCGTTGCAGTAAAGGCAGCTGTTTGAGATGACTGTTCTGCACAGGTAGCATGCACGAGCATCTCATCTACACCTGCTCCCTGGGGTAGTGTAGCAAGAACTGTCTTAGTTTGCCTATTTGCATTTTCAAAGGCAAGTGTTCGGAACATCTGCTCCTGGAGCTCTTCAGAGAGCTCAGTTGCGGCCTTCAAGGCTGCTGACAAACGGTCGATGAACTGACCGTATGGCTCTGACAGCCTCTGTCGGGCTGCTGCAAACGGGGGAGACTTCTTCTTTTCAGGTACTGACAACAAGGCTTTGTGGGCAAGAGTCTGTGACAACTGATGAATGACTAACGGCATGGTCAGCTGTGTCACTGTCGCTCCATAAGCCCCGCTCCCAGTTAGCATGTCAGCTTGGAATGCATATAGTGGGTCTTGTGTGTCACCTTGGTGTTTGCTAGCTTCTTCTTGTGCTAGCGACTTCCATGTTCGCTCCCAGAGCAGGAACTCTGCAGGGGTTAATAACAACTGTGTGATGCTGATGCAATCATTCAGACACAGGACATCTGCTGTAAAGATAAACTGCAGAATGCTTCGTGCAGCTTCAGACCGCAAGCCATGAGTGGTGACTGTTTGTTTGGCTTGCTGCAAGAGCTTCCAGTCATGGGGTTCCCACTTTGCAGTGTCCCCGTGTATCTGTACAGGGCAAGCAAGGACATCCACTGCGTGCCAATCACCCTCAATGATTGCATCACAGATAACTCCATTCCATGTCCTTCACAATGGGTCAGTCCTCTCCGTCGGGGCTGATGGAGGCGCTGGCTGCACCTCCCCTCACGGGGAGGGAGGGGCTGTAGGCACTGTGCCCGATTCTCCCAACGGGAACGTAGGAGTTCTGGTGGCTATCTTGACCAGTGGGGCCACGGGACACCATGGTGCTGATGTTGTAATGTCACAAGCCTTGGACTCCAGCGCATCCTGCCATGTAGATAATTCAGCAAGCTTTTTGATTACTGCATGCATCATCTCTCAGTTACTTCATGCATCTTCTCTTCCTCTTGGGGCTGACCCCCGGCTGCTCTGGCTGGCTCTGGCTCTGCGGGCGACAAAGCCATAGAGGCTCCTTCGCCATCAGACATTGCTCCGCTGTCCGGCAGAGGGGTGCGGCGCTCTGCCGCTTTTGGCCGGAAGCTAGGACCGCTCGTTTCTGCCGCTGCTTTCGGCCGGGCACTAGGACCGCTCATTTCTCCTTTGCCCGCCTGTGCCCTGCCCCCTGGATCCGGAGGCTCTGCTTCTGCCTTCACCGCCATTTCTCCCTCAGACGTCAGAGGGGTAACTTCCTTCCCCACCGAGTCCAGCAACTCCCGCAATGAACGTACGGGTGCTTCTGTGCCCTTAATTGGTCTACCCGCGGCCAGCCCGAAGAACCGTGCAACCCTGGACTCCACCCTGGTCCCCAGCCGCCACTTCATAAGACCCCCGTCTGTTCCCTTCCCAGAGCCACCACGCCCTAAAGCCTCCATGGCGGCCATGGCCACTGTCCTTTCGGCTTTCATCTCTGCGCGAGTGTTAGTTACGGCTCTCCAGGTTAAGCCGAGAGCTTTAGCTTCTTTAGCTTCCTTTCCACCCTCAATCATGGACAGCCACAATTTGTTCCCTACTTCCAACAATGCTTCAGTAGAAAACAAAAGCAAAGCGTAACTCAATAATCCATGTTCCCGGGCCCCATAACAAGGACATTCAGATCTCGGTCTTTCACAATCTCACCTCTCTTAGAGAGGATACTAGCTAAGAGTCGAGTTGCCACCTCGTAATCCATAGCTTCTTTGCTGCGGGTACTCACTTGGCCGCACGAAATTGCGGTCTCCGGCCACTCGGCTTTGAGGTTTAGCCCCCAGCTTTACTTGGCTTTGGGGCCACCCATTCTGAATTCCCCAGGCTTCAGCACTGATAATACGATGAGGCAAAGTCTTAACCGCATTTAAGCGAACCTGCATGTAGCAAAACTCACTCGTGTCCCTGCCATTCAGGCGCCAGGTTTAGCAGGGGGTGGTTCCTGGGTGCAGGGGAACCAGCCGGAGACACGACACAAACACCGATATGATTGGAGCATCGTGCTCCGGTTTTATTGTTTACCTACTGTACTAGTTTGAAAACAAACTAGTGGGAGACACCAAGTCAGAATAACAATTTAATAGGGAAATAAAAGGAGGGGGGAAGAAAAAATAAAGGCGGATAACACTGGGTTAAACTGACAGAGTTAGGATACAACCTGAGTCCCTGTTAGTCAAGGTGGTGGTAGCAGTCTGGTAGAACGGTGGCTGCAGTCCTCCCGAAGCGGCGATCCTGTAGAAAAAGGGTCTGCTCCTCCTCAGAAAGTCCACTGGCGGCTATGTAGCTCCTGTCCTCTGGAAATCCAGTGGGAAAGGGGTTGTCTCTGGTGTTCAGAGTCTCAGATTATATCCACAATGGGATGCTTGGTTCCTCCCTCTGGGTGGAGCATCTCACAATGGGGTGATGAGTCATGAGGCCAAGTGTTGATTAGGCTCATTAACAGAAGATAGTCCGGAGGGAGTTATCTCTGAGTCATGCGGCAGGACATTGATGGGCCATTAACAGAAAGATAGTCTGTGGGGAGGAGGCAAGGAAACACTGCCCCACCTGATTTCAACAGCTCATGAGGATGGTAATAGAATACACTGCAGCCAGGACACCTACACCAAGTTATACTTTGCAAAGTTCACGCCCCTTTCCCACGAGAAAGCCTCTATGCAGCGGGGGAGCTGACCAGTGTATACCTTTTCCCAAGGCTGTTCAAGGCTGCCAGCTAGCAGGTGCCTTGCAAGCCTATTTTCAGCCCGAGGCCCCATCGGGGGTACTTCTGCAACAGCCCTGGGATGCCCAAGCTCTCCTGGGATATCATATGCCCCTGTTCCACAAGGAATTCCTCTACAACCAGGGGCTCACCAGAGCTCGTGCCTTGAGCACAAGAACTGTGTTATCTCAGCACACATTTAGCAGTCAAGTGTTACCATTCATGGAAGTGTTCTTAGTCTATTGTCATCTGCACTGGCACTGTTTTGGGCATTTTTAGTACATGAACTATTCCATGGGATGTTTGCTCAGGCAAACCAGCATGTGCTTTTCTACAAGTTATAAAAAGTCTCTTGCTGTTATTTTTTCCTGTGTATCTTTCACCATGCAAACTAAAGTCTGTGTCAAGGATTTAAATTCTTGTATGTGCTGAAAATAAAGATACTGAAAAAAAGACAAATAGAGCGGAATTTTGGGGTGAGAGCGTTCTTTTGCATTACATGTATTCAGAGATACTATTTAAGTGTTAGAAAAGTCTTTTTTTTTCCACTGTTTTCCCCTTACCTTTGGAAATGTAAGCATATCACTCTTGGGAATTATTAAAGGATCAGAGACATGGATCATTCATAGAATTATGGGATCAATAAAAGAACTGTAGCAAGAGCCTGCAAGCAAAAGGCCTGTGTGAGAAAGACTCTCCATGAGAAAATTCTTGTGTGAGAACCAAGCCTGAGAAACAAAGAGGGAGTTCTGAAATGATGCAGCTGTACTGATAAGATGTGCTAACCGGGAGAGAAGGGAGGTGAACTTTGAATTCTTTTAATCATAACATAACTGTAGAAGCTTGCCAATGTAAGTCCAATTATGTAGAAGTAGAAATTCGCTTTGATAAGTTTTAAGCCACTTAAGAGTTAACAAGCTGGTATACTATTTAAGTGCCTCTGGATTGCTAATAAACGGAGTTTTGCTCTTATCAACCATACTGGTTTGGACTGCATTTCTCCCCCCGCCGGAGCCCGGGCCTCTCTTCTTTTTACAATTCCAACATATCACTAAATTTGGGAGAGCCCTGTTGTGGAGGAAGCATACAAGGAATTATTTTTGAAATGCTTTCTAATGATGAAAAGTACTTCTGCTTTGCTGACTCCTCTTTCTAATCCAATTTCACTTTAATCATCCTGCAGTGAAATCAAACCTATTAATATAGACACTGTTTTTCAGTTCCTGGCTGTTGGAGGTTAGGGTTTTTCCTTTCGGTTTTTTTTTTTTTTTTTTTTCCTCTTAGGGCATTTTCCTTCATTTTGTTGCTAAGGAACAAGAATGACCAGGTACTTAAGAGAGACAAAAGAAGCTGCCAAGCTCAGGGGAGGAGGGCATCTGGCTGCACTTCTCTTATCTGACGGTTTCTCTCAGAGGGGCAGAGATATCCCGAGAACTGGGCTGGGAAAAAAGGGGCTGGGGCAGCTGCCAGCTCTCTCGGCATTCGGAGGGGAAGGAGGCTGTGGACACTGTGGGAAGAATTCACCGCCACTGCGGGGTTCTGTCTTCTGCTGCCTTCTACCATGAGGGGAGCTGTGCTCCTAAGAGTGGCGATGACACTGGGACCTTATTAACACCCTACCTCACGGAACAAAGGACCCTTCACCATCTGCTGGGGTGCCTTTGGGGAAACCCTGGGATCACCGAGCCCCTTTTCCCCTCCCAGGGAGTGTCTCTGTCTCTGCCCTGTTAGGGAGCGGGCTGTTGCTGGTCAGCTCCCCTGCTGTTCAGCTGCCACTGCCCCAAGTTTTTTGCTACATTGTAGGCATTGCAACCCCTGTCTGACGGGATGGTTCCAGCTGCAGCTGCAGAGTTTCCAGCCCCCCGGAATTTTGCTCAATCCTGCTGTTCCAGCTTGCTGCTTCCAAGGGTCCTCCTGGGGCACCGGGATCGACTGCCCCTAGGGATTTGTAAAGCAAGCCTTTTTCCTATCCCTTCCCATCTCAGCCAAGCCACCATTAACCACGTGGTCTCCAAGCTCGCACCAGAGCACCCCCTGCAGCCGAGGGGGAGTCATCACACCTGCCCTGCCCACTGGGAGCCCACCGGCACCGCTGCCGGCTGTGATGATCACTACACCAAAGGGGAAATTGCTTAAAGAGCCGGAAGAGACTGTTTATTGGGTTTTCTGGTTTATTCTTTCTTTTGTTTGTTGTTGTTGCCATTGTTGTTGTTTGCCATGTTATACACATACGTATTAGTAAAGAACTGTTATTCCTTTTCCCATATCTTTGCCTGAAAGCCCCCTTAATTTCAATGTTATAATAATTCAGAGGGAGGGGGGTCATATTCTCCATTCCAAGGGAGGTTCCTGCCTTCCTTGGCAGATACGTGTCTTTCAAACTGAGACACTGGCCAAAGTGTTCACTTAGGCAGTTAGAGAGCTAAATTTGAGAGAGGAAAATTTAGTCCTTTGGCATGACTAGGTGAAGTGCTAAGGCCTGAACAACAAGCCCTGAGCCAAAGCTGACCTCTAGATGAACCTTCCAACCAAATGTTGTAAGTATCTGCTCATTAACTAAGTATTATTAGCAATGTGATAAATGTATCCGCTCATTGGCAAAACATGTATTCACTTTTCTGTATTTAGAAACCAGACAAGGCCACATCTGGCTTTGTTTGGGGAGGTAGGAACAAACACAACTTCCTTGGTTCCTCCTTGAGGCCTGGCCAGGCTTTGGGAAAAACCCAATAGGAAGATTAAACCAGACGTTCATGCACTAGATGTTATTGTAGCTTGTTTATTCAACACTATAAAAATGGGACCCTCTCACAGCAAGGTTGGAAGCCTCATTGCTTTCAGGTGGCACTTGCAGGATTTCCCAGTTGTTGGGCATGGTTCTCCAGTCCTTCACTGAGACAAGATCTTCCCCCAGCTGTTGTGCAGACCTGGATGATGCTAAAGTACTAGAGTAACTGGTGATGTATCTTTCTTAATCACTGTAGGCAATCTTTAATAGTAATGATTAGATACACTGTTTAGTTTATTAGCAGTAATTCTGTAATTCTGACTTCTAATTAGCAGAACTGTAATTCTTAGCAGTTTTTCACTATAATAAATTATACTTATTCCTTAAGTCGGTGTCTCTTCAGTGAGGACCCTGCCCTCTGGGAAAACACTGGATCAAAGGTGACATGGGTGAACAGTAACTTAGTAACTGTGGTCTAAACTCTAATTGCTACATTAATTTGGGGGGGAAAAAGGCCAGTCCCAGCCAAATGCCACTGCTTCCACTGGCTGTGCATTTTCTGTTTACTCCTAAGTTTGAGGAACAGATCCTTGCTCAGCCATGCTGTTTTCCAGCCTGCCTTGCTTGATTTCCAGCATGTAAGGATTGAGAACTCTTGCACACTAAGAAAACTGGCCTTAAAGAGTTGCCAGCCCTGGTCAATTCCTCTATCCCTAAGGACAGTTTCCCTGGGGATCTCATCCACTAATTCCTTACACAGCTGGAAGTTTGCTCTTCAGGACCACTACTACTTGAGATAACAAATTCAACTTGGGCATGGGTGCTATAACCCGGACTGTACTTTAATCTCTCTAATGAGCTCATCTGCACTGGTGAGCAGGTCCACTTACATGACTCCTCTAGTTGGTTTGTCCAATACCAATACCTGGACCATGAAGAAGTAAATCCAGTTTGCAAAAAAAGCTGTTTAAGCAATTCTAAACAGAAAACAAATTTTAAAAGTACTAGACAGCTGCTGGCAAAGTAGAGAAATTAAGAACTAATTAACTAAAATCTTGCCAGTGTGTCTTGGGATGGTTGTTTATCCCATATAATTTTTAAGGTTTTTTGTTTCTTTTGTTCTGTGTCCAAGGTGGTCACTGCTTCCCCCCCACCCCCAATCACCCTGGCTCCGGGAGTATTGCAATGAGTGAGAGCCAGGCCGGGGTTTCTGAAGAAAGTTGGGGACAGGTTGGGGGGGCAAGTCCTTCCTTCTGGGACAGGCTTTTCAACTGGCCAGGCTGCTGGTGTCTCTGACTAGGGATACTGTTGCTTTGTGAGTTTTGCCGCTTTGTTTCTTTTTCCTTCAGCACTGTGACTGGGCTCACTAGCTTGCTTCTCTGCTGTTGGGAAGCCCAGAGCCACAACCCGGGAACACTCTTGTTCCCCACCAGGGGCTGCCCCTGCTCTCCACACAGCCCAGACCCAGGGACCAGCCATCGCCGGTGAGCTACCCGGGGGAGCAATTCCCTGCCCAACCTTGCTGTTCTCAGCTGCTGCTTCAGGGCACCTTGCTACACTGTAACCCAACACCCGGACACCCGGCAGCTACAGGCGCAACTCGGAGTCTCTGCAACCTTTTGTTCATCTCTCAGGGGGTGAGCCAGCCCCTGCTGTTGCAGGTTGCTGCTTCTGAGGTTCCTGCTACAGCTCCTTTCACTATCCAGAGGGGCACCGGGATTGACTGTGACTTGGGGTTTGTAAAGAAAGCCTTTCTTCCATCCCTTCCACTGGTGCATTCGCCATTGTCCATGTGGAGAGAGACAACGAAAAATGAGAATTTGAGAATTAGGAGGGGGAAAACACATTCTTTTTCTGTTAAAAACTACACTCTCTACTGTCTTGATTTGAGACAATTTAAATGAGAACATGCTGGAATGAGTTGCCTCCCTTTACAGGCTCAACCAATCCCTCTTCACCAATAAGGAATGAATACAAGTAGATATAACTGAAAAAATAACAGCTTACTAACAAGGAGAACAGCAATAGGCAAGAAATAATAGCAAGTAACTATCAGATAAAAAACTGCTAAATCTTGCAGGCTGCCCAGAACAAAAAGAAACCAAAAATGCCAGGAACACCCTCCCCCAAGATGCCACTCTGCAACCAAGCATAGGGTTAGAAGGAAAAAAAGGAAAGGTGGTGTCAAGTCTTCCCCCTGCTGCTTATCTCTCTGGCAGCAGAGCTTTGCTGAGAAAGGCAGCTGGCATGCTCTGACAGTGTCTGGAAACTCAGTCAGGGCCAGAACCCATGGAGGGAGTTCACCTTTCTTGCAGCAGGAGATAACAGGAGCAGTCAAGCCAGGGTGGTTGGGCTGGAGCAACTCCACAGTCTTCTTGACTCGGCCAGGTGCCACTGGCGAGTTTGGAGCGGATTGGGCTGGGGCGAAAGCTGTCCCATTTGGCACGGTGGCAACAGGCAGGGCCCTGTAGAATTCACCCCAAGACAGCCTCTCTGAGACAAGAAAAAAACCTGAAAAACTGAAAGGAGAACCCAAAAAGGAAAAGCCTCTGCCATGCTGCCTCAGCTCTATAGCAAGAAACCAAGAGCCAAACCAAGTGGACAGAGAGAGAGAGCTCTGGTCAAGCAAAAACCAAGAAGCAGTGAGGCAAAAATCATGCAGCAAAAGAGACCGAACTGCCTGCCAGAAAAGCTTTCAAAAGCCTATGGTACCCCTCCCTGACCTCACGATTCTGTTTCTGGCTGCGCCTTTGGACCTTAAAGAGACACTAATAATTTTTGGGTACAGATAGATATGGAATACAATAACATCTTGGGTTATCCCAGGAAACCTAAGTAGTTGTGAGTGGTCCTGTTTGAGGCAAGTAATCAAAAAATGTCCTGTACGTGCTTTTAATAGTCCTCACTGGAAAAACAAAAAGAAATTTGCATATTGTCAATTTGTCATATTGTCAAGAATTTCCCCATCTCTTTATAATAAGCCGATATTAGGATAAGCAGGGATATTTTTTTCAATCTGTTGAGGGCTGGAATAATTCTGGGCACAAGTCAGAGTCATAAAATGAAGAAGACTTGACTTGTGCCCAGCTGACAACTGTTTTAAGCAAAAAGAAAAAAATGATATGGTGAAATAATTCAAACACTGCTCGGAAGGAAAACTGATGTGCAGTAAATAGGATGGGGATTTTCTATAAAACATCTTAGTCTGACATTGAAAATTAAATAAGGGCAAAGACATGAGCTATATGTTTAGTACCCTTCCACACTTAGAGTCACAGTGCAATTACCAAAAGGTTTGCCATTTGTTAAACTCAGCATTTCAGAAACAATTTGCCTCTCTTTCAGATGTAAAGCATGCTTACAGAATTGACTGTGGATGCAATTTTCTTCAAAGATGCTGCCTTGTTACAGGACTCATAGCATACAGAGAAACCATAGCAAACCCTTGCTGTCTACTACAAAGTGGTTCCCTAGCCTACATCTGTCTTAGCAGACAGATATGACCAATGTAATCACTGGTGTTGGGAACCTGGCATCCTGACAGCACTGTTTTTGATATGTTGCATTTTGGGACCAGGCATTATCCCACTCTTGGACTAGCCTCAGCAGGGTCCCAAAGACCAAGTCCCAATTGTGATTGAAGCTCATGCCTTCTTACTTAGTTTCATCCATAAGGAATCCAGTTGATATGCTGAAAGGCCACTCCACAATGTGAGCTGAAGCCCTGTAAAACCAGACTACCAGGAGATTCATTTCAAGATCAGCTTCCTGATCCAAAGAAGCAGACAAATTTTTCTGTGTAATTACATATGTTAAGAGCATCACAGCACTCCATTGGCATTTTGGAAGACCAGGTATCATAACTGTATTAGTAATACTTCTGGAAAGAGCTTTGTTTTAAGAAAAAAATTATTTCTCAGCCACTCTTAGTCAAAAAATTAATAGTGCTCTTTTCTAAATATCACTATATTTTATAGATATTTGAAACCTATTTTATAGGTATATGAAAGTATTTTTCTGTAACACCAAAATATACGATGTATAGAGTTAGCTTTTGTTTTTCTATTTATTTTAACAAATGATCTATCATGCAGTCCTATTTGGTTAAAATAGGTTGCTGACTGATGCTCTAGAGCACAAAGACTAAGTTTTATGAAACTGATTTGTGTTGTGCTAAAACATAAAGCCTTTAGTGCAGCAGTGAGGGTAAAATGCTGTAGGCCGGATGCAAAGCCTCTGGTGGAAAACAGAGGCCAAAAGGTCAAGTCCAGACTAGGTAATGGCCCCCCTCATTACCACTCAAGATCAAAATCCAAGTTTTACTTTGGATTTATGTCCCGTCCAGCTGTAAAAGGGGGAGTCGGGGAGGATTCTTTTTGATAGATTTCTCAGATGAAAATAAAGTGCAAACGTGGCAATATTATATATGAGAACTGCTTATTGATAAAGAGGGGTAAGTGTTGATTTGCCCCAAACCAGGCCAAGAGACACTTCCGAGACAAAGTCCAAGAAGTGGGTATTTGCTTTATTCAGCGCTCTGGGTGTGGGAGGATCGCTCCTCCAAACACGCACACACCCCAGGCACACGTCAGTTTACAATATATGGTCAACTTATGCATATTCATCTTTTTTGCTAGAAAAAGGTGTGGTTATGCAAATTATTTCTTAGAACTCGTTAATATCATTAGCATACGCAGAGCGCAGGCGCAGTGCTCCCTGGTGGTTGTGCTGAGGAGGGCTTGGTGGTCGTTTTGATGAAGGCCAAACGTCTTCCTTGCTTTGCACTTTTCACCTTTCTTTTCTCCTCACGCGCAGTCTCTTGCTAGCTGTTTCAGCATTTTCTTCACTGGATCTAGCAAGCTTTTGTTCCCTATCTTCTGCCAAGTTATTCAGCTAGCTTCTACATTGGTTACAATGTATCTTATTCTAGCCTCAGTATACCCAAGCATTCCCAAGTACAATGATTTTAACCCTTTCAGTGTTCCTACTGAAGGGGGATAGAAAAGAGAGCAGAGAGGGAGAAAGAGAGATGGAGAAAGAAACAGAAGACAGGGACAGATTGTTACCTCTGTACCCCAGGCACCTAGCATCAACTTAGCAGATGGAGCGTGTGTGTTGCAAGCAGTGATGAGTCTGCACAGCTCTTGTGAGTGGCCGGGCGCAATTTCCAAGCAAGAGCGGCGGCATGTCTCCAGCATCAGCAAACAACGCAGGCTGCTGCGGGCCGGTGCTGCAGGCAACACAGGAAACATGGCGGCAGCAATGCCTTCCGGCTGGGTGCAGGCAACATCTGCTCCGTCGGGGAAACAGCGGAGCACGAGAGCACTAGGTTCTCGTGGTGACGAGCTGCCTCAGGGAAGCGGCAGGTGCAGGACAGGTGCAGACAGGGAAGCAGTATGGCGAGGGGGAGAGGAGGGCGAAGCTGACCCTCTGTGTGACTCCCCACTTGCTCCAAGAAACCCAAAGAAAAATGGTGCCAGTTGTGTTGCAGTTAACTGCTTTTATGTGTTAAGGTTCCTCCCACAGCCCGATTTCCTGGGCATTTTTTTCCCAGGCATCTGGGCATCTGTCCCACCAGCAAGTGGGAGGTCACTTTTAGCCCAGTCGTGGAAGCTTTCTCTGCCCAGATTGGCTGCCAGGAGAAGCCTCCCTGGGGAGAGAGCTCCCAGCACGTGTACGGCCCCTAGAGTAATTTTTCACCTCATCTATAGCATATGTTGAGGTATAAATAAAAATCAGATTGGTCCCTCTTAGCTTAGAACAGGATACCTTTACCATCAGACTGGGTTATTGGTACAATTCCAGATCAGCCAAAGGTTCCATATTGAAAGGATCAAAATCAGCTGCGGCAGCTTAAATTTTTCTTGGAATTCACCCAACCAGTCCCAGAGCTGATTTAACATTACTTGAACTATGAGACAATTAGAGCCCAAGCTGGTGTAAGAGCAGACCATAATACAATTCCAAAAAGGCAGATTGGAAAGAGGAGAATTATAACCCAAATAAGACAGTTACAAAGGAGCTTGTTCTTCTTAATAAGAAGTACAGCATTTCCAGTACTAAATCAAATTAGTAAAGAGATTTCCATCTAGGAGATGGTACTGTTCTTTGCCCATATTATTCTAACAACAGTCAAATAATATTTAAAGACAGAACCTTGTCTGAAGACTATCTGAGGAAAAAAAAGAGTTTTCTGCCTGCAACAGAACAGGGTCTTCGGGGGCAGTGTGTTGCAATAGTACTGCCTTTTAAAGTGTTTTAGCTACTGGCATGTGTAGATGGTTGCTCTATTTCCTATGAGAATAGAAACAGGTGTTGCTGCCAAAAGAATTAGAAAACTTTCTCCTAGAGTGTCTTAAACCTGTTAGACTTACCTCCTCTTTACTGAACTGACACTGAGAGCCACAAAAACATTTCTACATTTCAGGATAGCATTCCTCCTGCCTACACTAGTTTTTTTGGTTCTTAGCTCTTCTTCTCCTGTAATTAGCTAATTTAATTAATTACGTTGAAGAAGGGCTTCAATATATTACTACCCACTTTAGGAATGCAATGCAGCTAAATTTGTCATCACTGACAGTAATAAAAATCCTGTGGATTGTCTGTGTGGAAAGGGCTGGGGCATTTGCTGTTTACTCATTAGTCAATCTGGATGGAGGTTAAGCTACAAGACTGACATAGCTGGGAATGTTTGCCTCTACCATCACTTGTTCTGCAGGAGGAAATACTGGTTGTCTTCTCTCATGATTTCCAGAAAGAAGGACTTTCAGCCTTCAAAACTAGAAATGTCATGACAAGGACTAAATTAAATCCCGAGGAGCAGACCGTAAAAAGGATTTAAGTGTTAGCATCTAAGTGATTAGATGTAGATGAGTGTAGATAGTCAACGGCATACTGCCTCAAGAACTTCCCCAAACCAGTATCATACTGTTGTGGGTAACCCAAAATGTTATTATATTCCATATCTATCTGTGCCCAAAATCGTTAGTGTCTCTTTAAGACCCTGCAGCCAGAAAACAGAAACGGGGGTAGGAGGGAAGGGCTGCCGCAAGCACTTTAAAGTCGGGTCTCCCAGGCATCTCACTCTGTTGCCTGGCAGCGTTTCTGAAGGTTGAGGCTCTGCTTTTGAGGGAGTTGCTTCAGGTAAGTTTCTGGGCTTGCAAGCGTAGCAACTCAGAAAAATTGCATATCACAATTAGAAACGGTTTCAGAGTGAAGTTTGCGAATTCTATAGGCAGCAAACACTTAAGAAGGTCCCTGGGGCTGGGCCACCCCACGTGGGTGCCAGATTCTCCCCCCAACCCCACAGCTGCAGTATGGAAGACAGAAGCACCAACACGAGTAGAGTCCAGCAGGCAGAAGGAGGAAGCAGCAGGTGGTGGAGCTAACTCCTTGTGTGCCAAGAATTCCCATCTACCACTAGAACTGCTTCATAGGCTCCTACCTTCACAGTGATATGTGGAAAAGACTCCACTACTGGAATAAGTAGTAAAGTAGGTATGTTTATTCCAGCACTGGGACGCATGGGGGATAATTCCTCCGAAGTCATGCCTGCCGGACAGCTGCATTCAGCTTGGTATATATCAGGTTACAAACTCCATATTCATTAAGTTTCCCAATACACCATACATATTCATTGCCTAGCCCCGCCTAGCCTCGCCTCATATTACAATGAGCCCAAAAGTCATTTACATCTGCGTTGCGTTTGCACAGTGTTGTCTGGTGGTCATGGGCAGGGGTCTCCAGGATGAAGGAAGAATCCTCATCAGATGAAGTAAAGTGTCTTCCTCATTCTGAACTTTTCACCTTGCTTCCCTGTGCATGCTCTTTATGTCCCTGGCCCAAGTCCAAACTTCAAGGCTGGTTTAAGTTACTTTTAGGTTTGAAAACAGGATCTCTGGTCAAGATTCCTTCCCCTTATCAATAGTCTTACATCTTCTCATCCTGCTTTGGTAGGCACAGTAAGTGTTGAGCAAGCTGTATGCATTGCTTTCAACAAACAGCTTCTTAGCAAATCATTTAACCTCTGCTTTCCCCTCCCCCTGATTCAGTCAGATGCAGTACATGAAGCAGGCCAAGAAGAGAATATTCTGAGAATTATTTCTGGAAAGACTTGGAACCGTCATGACTGACACACTCCATGGTGGAGATTTAATGAACCACAATGGTCTTCCTTATCTCTACTTCCTTAAATATTTTCCCCAAGTATGGTTGGAAAAAAGGTATCTGCAGACTAGAATGAAGCAAAGTACATGTTGCATGTGCTCCAGGTCTACTTCTACACTACTGAATGCATCCTTCCTGTCCAAAATGCTCTTGAATCTCTGACTCCACAAATCTGAATGACCTCTGGGGAAGACAAGCTTTGCAGGGATCACAGAATCACAGAATGGGTAAGGTTGGAAGAGACCACAGTGGGACACCTAGCTCAATCTCCCTGCTCACATAGGGTTTCCCTAGAGCATGTTAATCAGGAGTATGTCCAGATGATTTTTGAATATCCCCAGGGAAGCAGTCTCCACCACCTCTCTGGACAACCTATTCCAGTGCTCAGTCACCTGCACAGTAAAGAAGTTCCTTCCATGTTCAGGTGAAACTTCCCGTGCTTCAATTTCTGCCTATTGCCTCTCATCCTATTGCTCATCACCAAGAAGAACCTTGATGTCCTACCTCTTGATGTCCTCCCTTCAAATACTTCAGACACTGATAAGATCCCCTTTCAGTCCTCTCTCCTCCAGGCTAAACAGTCCCAGCTCCCTCAGGCTCTCCTCATGACTTAGGTGCTCCAGTACCCTCATCATTTTTGTTGCCTTCCTCTGGACTTGCTCCAGGAGCTCCATGTCTCCCTTGTACAGAGGAGTCCAGGTCACAGCACTCCAGATGCAGACTCACCAGGGCTGATTAGGGCAGCAGGACCACCTCTCATGACCTTCTGGCCACACTCCCTAATGCAACCCAAGATACCAGTGGCTCTCTGCCACAAGGGCACACTGCTGGCTAATAGACAGCTTGTTGCACACCATGACCCCCTTCTCCAGAGCTGCTTCAGAGCAGGCCAGCCACCAGCCTATACTGGTGTATGCAGTTCTTTCTTCCCAAGTGCAGGACCCTGCTCTTGCCTTTGATGATTTTCAGAAGGCTCATCTCTGACCAAGTCTCCAACCTGTTGAGATTCTTCTGAATGGCAGAAGTATTGGCCACTTCTGGATCCAGTACCTACACCTGGGGGACACCACAGGCCTCCAACTAGACCCTGTGCCACTGATCACAACCCTCTGAGACCTGCCATACAGCCTGTTCTCAGTCCACCATCTGTTCATCTGGCTCACACTTCCTGAGCTTGCCTATCAGGATGTCATGGCAGACAGTGTCAAAAGCCTGTCTGAAGCCCAAGAAGACCACATTCACTGCTCTCGCTTCATTTATTCAGCCAGTTATCCCATTGTATAAGGCAATCATCTCCAATTTGGCTTCTTCTATAGTTATGATGACATGACAGTAAATCATTAAAGTTCATAAAATATAAATCTGTTAAGTGTTAAGAAAACCCAACTAATTAGCCAATGACCTGGTACGAAAAGTGGGGAAGTCCAACATTCCTTTAGTGAACTGCAATGAATTGTGCTTCAAATTGTCATGTCATCACAAAGTGGAAGATTAATTATTACATAACTAAGAGTTGAACACATGCATCCTACCAGTCTAAACAAAGACACTCTGGGTTCCTACACCTAACATTTATGGTACCAGCCCACACACACTAACATAGTTTCTTTCCCTGACAAAAAGATGTCCCTGCATTAATAAGAAGGCTAGAATTTAAATTTAAGCTTCTATCAGAGAAGCCAAGTGCACTGGAAACCCTTCATGCATTTATTTGCCACATATTGCACCCAGACATATAGCAGAAAGGTTCTTGTTTTACATATGAAGAACTGAAGCATAGAGATATTTAAGTCCAGATCACATAAGCTATTTAGCCACCTAATCTGAGTGCAACATACCTCAGAGTCTATGCCTAAATGATTTGAACTGTGTCATTCATGATGCTTGCTCTAGAAATAATATTTTTCCATAGCATATAGTGTTGAAATAATTTGTCTTACATTTAGTCACTGGCAACCTGCCTATTTGATAATTGTCATTTATAAAAAACAATAAAATAATCACACCCTCTCACAAGGGTTAACTGTGGTCCATTGCTTGTTCCCAGCTTTTTCTTAGGAATGCAGAGTAATACATTTTTCCACAGCTCTTTAGCACCCTCTATTGTTTTATTTTTCTAATCAAAATGTCATTCTTTTTTCATTGCTGTGACATTAAGAAAATAAGATTATATGCAAAGGCTTTTTCAAATACAGGATAAAAATAAGGATCAGTAATGTAGTGTGTAACCAAAAAGCAAGAAAAACAAGGTTAGAGGTAAGTTTCCACACCATGCGAAAAAAGGGTAAGAGGATGAAACCAAAAACGTGAAGGGACAGCAAGGGACACAAACGTCATGGGAGTATTTTATGAGACATCTGTGTGAGAGTGTTAGAATATTTATTCCATGGTTATCTGATTGATCACATCTTAAACGTGATGTTAAAAAGAAAATGAAGGCAGCAAACACACAGATATAAACCCTGATTGATTAGCATTAACGAAGACAGTAACCAGAAAAAAAAGAACCGAAAATATCTGGTCATTCACACTAATTGTTGGGCTATCAAGAAACAGCAGGCTACATTGGTTTTGGCTGTGATAGAATTAGTTTTCTTCATAGTAGCTCAAAGGGTGCTATGTTCTGGATTTGTGACTAGAACAGTGTTGGTAACACAGCAATGTTTTTGTTATTGCTGAGCAGCACTTCCACAGTGTCAAGACATTACTCTCACACTGCCCCACCAGCAAATATGCTGGGGGTGCACAAGAAATTGGTAGGGACACAGCTGGGGCAGCTGATGCCAACTGACCAAAGGGATATCCATATCATACAGCATCATGTTCCTCTCAGGGAAAAGAAGAAGGAAGGACATTTGGAGTTATGCAGTCTGTGTTCCCAAATAAGCGTTATGCATGATGGAGCCCTGCTGTGGTGTATGGTGTTGGGGTTTTAGGAGTTGTCTTGGGGTTTTTTTCTGTTAAAGGAATTTTCCCCATATGTGTCGCCAGGGGGACAAATTACTGAGTGCTTAAGGAAAACAAAAGAGCTGGCTATGGGGGTGGGAGCATCTGGCTACTCTTCTGTTTCACCTGGGTGTGCGGACAGTCAGTCCCCAGCGTTTGGATGGAGAGGGAGGCTGTTTCGTCGGCTGCTTTTCCTTCTGCCAGAGAAACTCTGGGATCCCAAGCCCACCTTCCCTGCCCTGCTGGGAGCTGGGCCGTGGCTGCCCTGCCCCTGCCGTTGCTTTGAGCCTTTGCTATGTTGTAGCCGTGCTCACTCTGCCTGCCCAGACCTCCAGGAGGTTCCCACCACAGCTCCACAGTTTGGACACATCTCATCTGCCACCTGGGATTTGTGCTCGTCCCTGCCGTTCCAGCCTGCCGTTCCAGCCTGCTGTTCCTGAGGGTCCGGCCGGACACCGGGATTGGCTGCCCAGGGGGTTTGTGGAGCCTTTGTCCCATCCCTTCCCGGGATCCCAGGCCACCGGTGCCGCGTGCTCCCCGAGCTCGCTCTGGAGCGCCCCCTGCAGCCGCGGGGGAACCATCGCACCTGCCCTGCTCACCGGGAGCCGCCAGCGCCCCTGCCGGCTGCGAGCGGAACTGCACCCGAGGGGAAAGGGCCTGACAGCCGAGAAGGCCGGGACTGGGTTTGTGATTGTTTGCTGTTACTGCCATAGTTATTGTTTGTTTGACTTGTTATACACATATAGATATATAATAGTAAAGAACTGTTATTCCTATTTCCCACATCTTTGCCTAAAAGCCCCCTGATTTCAAAATCACAATAACTCAGAGAGAAGGGGGGTCGCATCTGCCATTCCAAGGGAGGCTCCTGCCTTCCTTAGCAGACACCTGTCTTTCAAACCAAGACAGTAGGTAAAACCTTATAAAATGAAGGCCTTGTTGCCATGTAAAATCATGTGCTCACATCATGGTGTATGGTGGTTGGTTGAATTATGCTTATTATGCTTTAAAACTATGTAAACAAATAACCGGCTAAGTGCTTAAAAAGGCCAGATTTTTGTAATTACGTGCTGATGCTTGCCACCATCTTCAGTGTCAGTCTTTTGTGTCCACCATCAAATAGTGACCCCGACATGATAGGGTCGTGACTGCGGACCTGAGAGCACCGATGGTGGAGTGCAGCCTAGCACTATAAGGCGGAGAGTGAGAACCTAGAAGTCCGGATGATTTACAAAAGCAGAAAAAGTCGCCTGACCCAAGGTGAGCAACTGGGAACATAGACATGGGGACTCTGTGGGCAGAGAGCAAAACTCAGACCCTGCTACGATGACAGGGGACTTTTTTGCAGACCACAATCCGGCAGAGAGCAAGATGCTGGCACAGCCTATAAGGTTAGATCAGTGGTATTCACAGGATGAAGAACCATGAGACTGTGAGTATCCTGGGACTGCGGAGGTGTCCTGGGAGAGTGGGTGCAGCTTAAAGATATTGCAGCACATTCTCCACATTGGAGCAACTTTCATTATGGGTTAAAAAACCCTGTAACTGTTTCCTAAATGAAAACGGCTTTGACGTTAAAAAAACTCCTGCGCATATCTGAGACAGGGACTGCTAGGAAAGCTACCAATGAGACAGGCCCTACCCCCCTTTCTGGGCCCCCTGGACTCTGCAGGCTACATGGCCCCCCCTCGCCAAGAGCTACTTGGAAGTGAAGAGATAAAGTAACCTACAAGAAGACCATATATTTACATTACGTTTCATAGTTAGGAAAACTTCTGTCTCGTTCTGAGCTTCTGGGAAACACTTAATTTGTCCTTAACTCAGTCAGTGTCTTTACAAATGCAAATTACTCATGTTAAAAAATACGTTTTACTGCATCTCAAGAACATTTTTGGCTTTAGTTAAAAGTAACTTTTTATTTTCAGTAAGCTGTAGGTTCTGACAGGATTGCTTACTGGAGAGATTCAAGGCTAGCTGTATGAATGTAGTGTCTTTCTGCATGCCAGTAGAATTATGTAATTCCTTCCTTTGAGGCTGCTTTGCAAGGTCCAAAATTCTTCAACAGAAATGCTTATATATTGTATGATTGGTACAACTTGTCATGTAAGATGTATACTGCCTTTCTAAGAATTTTGATTTTAAAAAGTCGAATTGGACTGAATTAATACTGATTCTTTGCTCAGGTACAATGATGCTAGCTGTTACCACAAAAATTAGAAACTTTTATACCTGGAAAAATATTTACAATCTTGGTGCACTCAGAGCATAAATTATCATTATGCATCCCCTCAGCAACTAACTCCAAAGCCTGATGTCAAAACCTTGAATGATTTGCATGGGAGCAATTAGCTGGGTGAGGCCCATGGTAAGTTTAGCCACTCATAAATCAAGCATTCCTTTCCTCACTCTCCCATCAATGTTATCTGCAGAAGCTATTTGAGTTATGGATATAATTGCCTCATGACTCCCCACTGTAAAGACAGGTGGAATTCTGCTAGGTTTACCACTTCGGTTGCTTTTTTTGCCCCACAGTTTTCATAAGGTAATTTTATTGTGAATATTTTGCCATGAACAAACATGTGACATCTTTTCAAATAGGTACAGCTGTTTAGTGATTCAAATGTAGCTATTCTTCCTTTCCACTTATAAATTGAAATTGGACTTGATATCAAAACCATTTAAGTGCTGTGATGGACCAGAAGATTGACAACAAGTGACACCACCTTACAAAACAGACTTGCCCAATGAGTATGTGTTAGCTGATCAGTGGCTGAGTTTCTAATATTCTCTATTCCTATGAAGACAGGAAAAGAGTGGAATAAACAGAAGCACACTCCTTCAGAATCGTCTGAAACCATGGCTTTGTGGTTGTTTATGTAGACGTGTCAGCTTTATACACCCACTGACCTAAGAGAGTTAAATGTGCAAAATTCAGGGCAGTATTGTATGACTAGGTCCTTGGTATTTAATCCTTACGTATTCATATCCCACTACCTTTAATAGTGCGAGGTCAATTCTATTGTACTGACAATCACGAAAGGCCGTCTGACCATCTGCGAACTGAGCAGGTTTTAAGTGCAATTTGCCAATATATACACTGTTGTCATTTTTCTGAGTAAAGCTGCACCTTACAAGACCCTAGCTTATATCAGGAAAGTACTGAAAGACATACAATGCTGTCTTTTTTTTTTTTGAGTACAGCTGCAAATTGGAAAATCCTGCAAAATTGTGCTTATACCTGAAAAGTCCTGACTGTGAATGGATACTTTCAATAATGCTTATAGTTACCATGAGCTAGTCTCACAACTAAATTATGTAAAATAACAACGTATTTGCCACACCTTTATAATCTCTCCAGTAAATCCTTGTTGCTGTTATTTCATTTACGGATTGGTTGTTTATTGTTCATTGTTGTTTAAATGTTGTATGATAAATTTTCAGTAGCTTTCTTGTAACAGTGGAGTCAAAATGAGTTAAATTCTGTAGTGTCTGTAACTTTTAAGGGAACACTCTCAACTCTGACTTTAGTTTTGTTGTATATAAGCGATGTTAATTTTAAGTTCTGTAAAATTTAAGTGATGTTAGGTTTAAGTTCTGTTAATTTGAAATTCTGTTACATTTCAGTTGTGTTACGATTAGGTTCTGTTAGATTTAAGTTCTGTTAGGCTTAAGTTCTGTTGAGTTTAATTTCTGACAAGTTTAAGTGCTGCTAAGTTTCAAGTTTAAGTGCGTTCAGTTTAAGTTCTGCTCTTTTAATTTGTTAAGTTATATTCAGATTAATTTTTGTTCAGTTTCAGTGATGTTAACTTTTAAGTTTCATTCAGTTTACTTTCTGTTACATTTAACTGACGTTAAGTTTGAGTGAAGTTCTGCTGAAATATGCTCATTAAAATTGAAAGATACAGTTCTTTTGTTATAGAGGTAAGATTGAACCAATTGAAACAATTATGATGAAGAATTGGTAAGCAACTGTTCAAGAATATACGATACTAAGTTGTAAAAGTATGAGAGGATGGGGTTTGTTAGAACCTTATATTCATTGAAAATTCTATGGGTATAAGTGTTCTGCACTGGTCAACTGCGATAATTACTCGTAACAATCTTTGCTGTTTTATCTTTCACAGGTAGCAGAGAAGGATGAGTAACAATTCCAATTATGCATACGATTGATTGTAAGGTGTTTTGTGCTTTCTTTCTTGCTTTTATTTTGCTTTATTGTCATATATACATAGGTGTGTGGAGAAATATAATCTTGATTTCTTAGATCAGTTACTGTTGCTGTATTAATGATTCTGGGTATGTTCTTAATGTCATATCGTGAATTCACTGACGTTTTATGAAGGGCATTAACCAGAAGATATTATTCGATGTTACACATACGCATTTCTTTGGCTGTTTGCAGTTTGTTCATGGTACCATTGACTACTTAGCTAAAGATAAATGACAAAGCCAGCTGCTTTACAGACTTTCACATACTGTTGTGTAGCTATCTGCAAGACATGTATCTTTTTAGGAAACTTTCCCAGCTGCTATTTATAGAGGCTTGTTTGTAGGATATGTTAGGGAAACTTTCCAGTTAAGGCCTTGGCTCTGGCCAAGCCCTGGCCCTAGCTGGTCGTGAAGTATGCCAACAGACCCAGGTGCTTCTGCACTAAACATGTAATCAGGTCACTTTGACTTGCCCATTTGAGCTTATAACAGCTGGACCCCCTTTCAAGGTACACTTGGAAGTCTTGCCCGGGAAGGTTTCTCCAGGTTCTCATTGTGAACCGGGGCGCGTCAGCTACTGTAGACTCTGGGTGATGGTACAGTATTTAGGCAAGTGAGGGTGTATTGTTCTAAGTCACTATCCTTTTGTTGTGTGCTGTGGATTACATGTATTACCTTGCTTATTTTTGTTCAGTGTGAGTTTATTGGTTTATTACATATATTGTCTTATTTTTATGTTGCTTTCATGTTCATAGTGAGTGATGCGCATGTTATCAAAAAAAAACCCAACAAAACAACACCACCCCAAAACAAATAAACAAACAAACAAATAAAAACCAACCAAAAAAAAACAAAGAAGGGGGACTACGGCTCCTCAGGAACATTTTGATAATGCAATATTTACACTAAAGTTTTTGAAAGCAGATCAATGATTTTAATCCCCAGCAGAGCAATACTGGTCTGAAGATTTGACTGTGTGAAACCAATTTCTAAAAGGTTTTACATAAGAATCCAGAACTGTATGTGCAATGGCAAGGCCTAGCTGATCTACTAACCTAGGGGAGAAGGTACGTATGTGTTTTATTGCCAACAGGTCTAAAGTGGTTACCTGCTCGTCTGGACAAACATTGACCACCTCCGAGAAAAAGAGGCTCAGTGAGAGGAAAAATGACCCAATCACCATCCAGCCCTCGTGGCCAAAGCAGGAGCAGAGGCAGGACTGCCAGGAACATGGCTGTGCCTGGAAGCTTATGGAGGCAGCCAGCCAACAGAGGCCTTGTGTCCTACTGCACCCACCATCATGTTATTGTGTTCCTGCTGACCTTCTTCAGTTGTTCCCTGTTCCATGCCTCCAGAGAGACATTCAGTAATGTTAAAGTCAGCATTTCCAACTAATGGACTCTCTCCCACCTAAACAGCACAGCCCCTGTGCTCCAGCCATATGAGCTTTGGAACAGTATCCATTTACTTCCAAGTGCAGAAGCAGCAGCTCTCTCTCTGGGGACATTGGACACTATCCTTTTGTTTTCCTATCCTGTGGGTATCTTTGTCAGTAGCATGTTGTTCTTGATGGGTTTTTATTGATTGTGATCTGTATTTCATGTATCTTATCCTGTGACCAGCAGATGACCAGTAACCATCTTAATAATGGCTTTACAGGTGCAGACTGTTTTGGCATTAGGGTACATGAACCCTTGTCATAAAAAACAAAGAAAGGGGGAGATGTGGCATATAGGTAAAATCTTATAAAATGAAGGCCTTGCTGCCTTTGTAAATCATGGCTCAGGCCTATTACTTTAGCTAAGTAGAAGAACTGTGGGAAAGAGACATAGCTGAATTAGGGGTAGAAAAACATTCTGCATGACCACTGTGTGCTCACATTGTGGTGTACGGTGGTTGGTTGTATTATGCTTTATAACTATGTAAACAGATAACTGGCTAAGTGCTTAAAAAGGCCTGGTTTCTTGCCACCATCTTCAGTGTCAGTCTTTTGTGTCCACCATCACCCTGCTTTCCTGGGAATGGTTAAACACCTATGCTCATGGGAAGTAGTGAATGAATTCTGTATTTTCCTTTGCCTATTAAGCTGTCCTTCCCTCAACCCAAGAATTTTTTCACTTTTACCCCTTCCAATTCTCTCCCCCATCCCACCAGGTGTGAGTGAGTGAGCAGCTACTTAGCAAGGTCAACTCACAACATAGGCAAAATGGGACTTTGCAAATGATAAAGATGCAAACCTCAGCATGTTGGAGGCAGTGGATGGAAATATGACAACTGATAAGGCAATGTGCAGGGCAAGGAAGAGTAGGGAGGAACAAAGAGGTAGTAGGCAGAAAACCTATAACCACAGTCAGTCAATACACTTATCACTGCAAGTCTATTCTATCTTCTCACTGCCACTGCTTCTCCTTCAGCCTTCTCTTGACCATTTACATGAACAAAAGATTCATTGCTCCCTTAACGTCAATATCCCTTGGAAAAAAAAACCAACCAAAAACCCAGCACTTCTGACCATGACAAGTTACTTTCTAGAAGAAACTCCCAGTCACATTTGGCAGCATAGACTCAATCACCATTTCTAAAACAATCAAAGGCTATATGGAACATGCCAGGATAACAAATAAATCACACATGGAATAAGGAGGCAAAGACCTCAGAAAATAACCAGGAGGTAGAAGCAGGGGCAGTGCTCCCATGGTGAAATTTAGTTGTGCTCTTGGCTGCTTGGCGTGAGAGCCTAGATGCAATCTCATCATGTCTGACACCATGATGACACAAGTTGTACAATGTTTTCTAACTGGAAAGGGGAAAAAATGTGATCCACAGGTAACTTGTTCTTTCTTTCACACCAATTGCTGTGCTCACGCATGTCCTCATATGATATTCATTCTGTACACAGGGATTTTCACTGCTCACATTAATAAAATTATCCAGACTCTTTTGCTCATCCTCTCAGGCCAAGAGTTAAACAAAGAGTAAGCACAAACAGAGTTGCTGATGTATATTGGAGCAAGTCTAATCAAAAGATTTCTACTGAAACAGAATTCAATTCCGTATCACTTCAGGAGGGCTGTGCACGCTCGTCCAGGCAAATACCAGTCTGGCAACCTTCCAGAAGGCTCTCTTGCTTCATGGAGCTGTGATAGCTTGCTCAATATTGCATTGCTCAATACTGAATACACACAGCAGCAGCTCCAGAGATGGATTCTAACTTTAGTTTTTTTGAGGAGACTGAAGTATTTAATTGAGCATGCTTTTGGGATGCTTTGAGCTGTGGGTAAGCCAACTTTCAGTTTTGCTCCTCCTAAGAGCAAGATATGCCAATGCTCCCCAGTGTTGTGTCTTTCATAGCATGTAACTCTGCACAAAAATGGCTGTCTAAATGAGAAGTTATTTTGAATACTTTCATAAATATTGAAATAATGTCCATCTGATGGCTGCATCTAACAGTGCCTCATATCAAAATACTCCAGCAACTCAGGAAAGATTTCAGACTTCGTGAAAGAGGCCTCAGGTTGGAAAATGACCAAGATTCCAAAACACTCAGGCAATTGCTGGAATAAAATACTGAAGTGAAACCTCCTCATGGAGCAAGATGAAGTGGACAATTCTTTTACGTACAATATCTGTAAAGAGAAAAAAAAAATTAAAACACAAATCCAGCTTAAAGCAGGAAAAATACTTAAAAATTACATCTTTTAAAGATGCCACCATAAGAACAATGCTTCCACCACTTCTGACAGAAGGAAAACTAGACAATTTAAATCCTTGAGGGTCTGTAAAGCATTAATAGTTTATGAAAGATGATGCTAAAAAGTAAATATATAGTGTATAGGTTTATAATGCTACACCTATTATTTAAATCTTCCTTGGGAAATTCTTAGCATCTGCACTAAACCATAACAAACAGATGTTCTCAGGAAAAGCACACAGAGTTATAAAAATAGAATATAAACCCCTACATAGGCTTCTGCTAGAAAAGAAGTATTGTTTCTATGGGTAGAAACACTAGCTCTATAAAAAACACTTTAGTATTAGAATCAGGGTAAGAAAGCATCCAAAGGAAAAAAAAACAACCAAACAAAAGCATATGCGTGTTGCAGTATCCCCACTGCAACAAGCCAGTAAATTCCAATTTCTCTGCTAGAAGCTAGAGGCCTTAAAACTTTCAAAAAATAGTATCTCAAAACAATAATAAAAATTAATAACAACTTCAAAACAGAGACAACAAGACAACACGCATGATTAGTGAGTCTGAGTATTCAGCTTGATACTTTTTAAAGTGCCTGACTTATTTTATTTTTTCTTCCCCAAATGCCTAGGACATGAATCTTACTGCCTAAAGAGATTAGAAGTCCTTGGGTACTGTGAAAATAGTTGAGTTTCAAACAGACAAAACAGAAGATGTGGTATTCTGCTGAGACTAAGTATAGCAAACATCCCTACTTAACTGGAGCTCGCAAGCAGAGTTGTTGGACTTACTGCACAATGCTTTTGTAGGATTGACCTGCTGTCCAGCAAGCAGCTGCTGCAGCTTCTTGATGTCTATGCATGCTTCAGCCATACTTTCCAGATCTCTGCCTTGAGCAGAACTTTGACATCCATCCTCTGATGCTTAAAGTGTAAGGACACAACACTTAGTCCAAACATAAGCAGTAGTTTCAAAACCCATAAGGACTGCTGGGAACTGCTGAAGCACTGGAACTCATATGGCTTGTTTTTCAGAAACAGCAGTGCAAGGAAAAGAAATCCCCGTTTTCCTACCAAACTGTCAAGAATACTGGAAAAGATTCCCCACCACCACCCCCATACATGAAACAGACATGCTATTGGCCACTTTTTCTTTTAAGATTTCATTTGAAGACTTCAAAGTACTTGAAGCTATTTTCTGAAGAATAAAAGGTAAGTACTGTTATAAGCAACACAAATAATGAGATCAGACAGACACAAGGGGTAACAAACAGGGAGACTTACCCCAGGGAGGATTTCCCAGGTCTTTAAAATGCGTTGTTACAGATACTAAGTCAGTTTCTATTTTCAAGTTCATTTCACCACTCAAGTTTGCTTCAATCACCTGCAATCAATCTCAATTTTAGGCAACCCACTTTCACACTGTAGAATTACAGAATAGAGTTTGGTCTTGTTCAAATACAAGCTTCCAGGAGTACTTCAGTGCACGTCAACCATACTTTCCGAACATGGTTTGAACATTTGAATGTTCAGCTACAAAATGCATTTGCCATCATTCCTGTGTGAATTACCCTAGACCAAACTTTCAGAAATTATGAAAATAAAGAAATGTAATTGCTCTCCAGTACTTTTAGAACAAGTATTAGCTTTGGGAAGTTCATGTGCTGAGGAAAAGGCTTCAGAAGTAAGTGACTGAAGCTGAAGAAATGCAAAGATTCCCGAATTTCCATTCAGTTATTCAACAAATAAAAAGGCACCTACACAGTCTATATTACACACACAGAAAATGGGATGCACCAAGAGCTGACAGTGCTGCTTTCAAGACTTTAAAATAGACAACAGCTGCATCAGATCAGTAACTCCAAGAAGGACTTTGAACTGATAGAAATCCTGGAAAAGTGCTAAAAGTTTTCAAATTCCATCGTGAAAGCTGGAAGGAGGAATTTGAAGGAAACTATATATGGTCTTACAAAATTTCCAAGCAGATCAAAGGATTCCTAAAGCACAACCAAGCACTTCATTTCTGTGATTCGACAAATTCTCAGTAATTTAAAAAAAAAAAAAAAAGACTTGTATTGCAACCAGAATAGAATGGAGATGCCAAGCTCCCAAACAATGGACAAGTACTATCAGAAATTGCTTCTAAGCCCATTTTGCAGCACTGATCTTGACCACTTTTATTACCAGGATGCATCTAGCAAAGATAATTAATTGTGACACTTAATGCTTTTGTTCTCTAACAGCATGAAAGCAAGGCACTTAGTGAAGTTCAATCCTGTCATACAGCTATCCTATCCTGTGTGAGAAAAGATCCTCAGCTCTAGAAACAAAAGCACTGTGCTCAATTTTGCATAAGCATATCCAAGGACATGGGGGAAGGAAAGGACAGGAAGTAAAAACAGAGCCCCCCAAAAAGTCGCACAAAGGAAAAGAGTTTGATGTGTATTTGCTGGATGACTGCCATTTGCAAAACTGCCAGTAACCCGGGGTAATCCCTCAATTCTTCCAAGTCTTGAAAAACTGAGACTGTTCTAATTTCAGGATTCTCAGTTAACAGAAAATTTCCTATTTATTAAAATGGGTAGGAACAGCATCAAACCCAAACTATTCCAAAGTTCTGCTCTTACTTACTAACTTTCATGTCAGTCAATTCTGGTGACTGTGAGCAAAAACAACTAAATAAAAAACCAAAGTCCTTTTCTGTCCAACTGCAGAGGGCTTCTTTCAATTAAAAGGCCCACTAGAACTCCAGAAATCCAGGGCAGACTGCAAACCCAACATGTCAGAGTCTAAAGCATAGTCTGACATCCTGGGGCTATTAGCAGAATTTCCTTTAAAGACTACATCAAGTTTACCTGAAGTTCATTCACAGACACCTAACACAACAGTCACTTAATAGGCATTTCCATAATGAAATCACCTGGAAAGTCTCCAGCTAGCTTCCTGAAGGACTGTAATTTCTTACCAGCTATAAAGATGGCTTGTAGCACCACAATACCATGTTCTTTCATGGATTTAGTACAAAGAGCATAATTTTCCGAGAAGCTCAGGAAAAACTCTTCAGTGTAAATCCTAAAATAAATCCCATCATTCTCTTCAATCTTTACACAGGCTTCAGGTGCCTTGATTTCAAAGTCTAACTCATCTCAAAATAAGATAATGTGGCAGCACCAGTTTAGGCAACAGTGAAACATGTTATGTCCCTGATGAAATAACATCTGTAACATAAATGCTTGAAGTGTCTGAACTTACAATGAAATTGCTGAGATTCTTCATTCTTTCCACAACACTCTTCATTGTTTTCAGCACTGGTAGGTAAATACTGACCTAGAAAGATGTAAGAAATGCATTTGAACAAGTATTTCAGATGTGATTGGGACACATTTATTTCTGCTTTCAATTCTGTCTTAGTTTGGACTGAGTTATCTCTGGCTTGCAGGGTGCACAATATCTATCTGAAATCAGCAAAGGTCTCAGGAACAGAGGAGCTCTTTCCCATCATACCAACAGGCCATCATTCTAGCAATTGTTCCAGACATAACATTCCAAGTGTCTGTTCAAAATAAAGTAGAGGCATATTTTGCAGATCAGACTCTCACATGAACATCTGTCATTGACTATTACTAAACAGTCAATTACTATAGCCAAAAAGGGAAGAACAAGACTCCCATGATACTGCAGTAATTTCTGGAACTGCAGCAGTGTAAATCTGAAATAAAAGAACAAAATACTTCAAGTTTCTTCTTGTATGTCTTCAGAATCTAAATACTCTTAGCTATAGATAACAGACATCCATAACCTCAAATAGGAGCACATTTGCACAAGGACCTTTCCTTGCAACTCTGCTAAAAGTCAAAATGAAAGGATATATAAAAATCAGGAGGAAACACATATCTTTAACTCTGCCAGATAGGCCATGAATTTCAGAAAGAACAGATTATTTGGGCCTTCTAGCAACTAAACAGCTGAAACAGTCTAAACCTGCGTGGTTTAGAGGTGCTCCAGACTAAAGCCATGCAAGTCTTTTACTCCTCCTTTCCTTTGCCGTGAACATCACAGAAGCAACTGGCAATCGCCCACTCTGTTTTCATACGTTCTGAACTCCCTTGTCAAGATAGAAGCCATGTTCCATACTCCTCCAAAACTGTCACCTCCAGTCCTCCTTCTTTGCTTTCAACTCCTTTCCACACCCCACCAGTAGTACACTCTGTAGCAATACCACTCCACTTGCAAACTCCCCTTTCAGTAGGGAATATAAAAACAGGCTTACATCAAAGTCTGGCACACTGGGCTCTCTGAAGTCATTCCACATTCTTCTGGGAATAACTCCCACAGGAATGTCATGTGTCACAATCCTACTGCTGCTTGATAAGGATGGCTTGAGGGAAAAAAGAGGATGCTCTTGCAGTTAAACACAAGACTGGAATTCTAAATTTAAATCTTTCAGACCCACTCTGGGAAATGCTATAACTACATACCCCAGACACTCAGTTCCAGTTTTCCCTACGTCCCTATCAATATGCTTTTAAGTGGGCTTCCCTTTCGAATGACGAAGAGTTTGTGAGGTATCAGTCATTAGTGTATCTATAAACTATTCTTAGAGCTGAAGAGGTGAATCAGTGCGTAACAAATGGTTAGAAGTTTTTTTTGGTTGAGAAGTTAAAAGTTGCTTGTTAGAAGAGTGGGGGTATGCGGTTAATTAGTTAATTGTTATTGCGATTGTACGGGTGTAATATTGCCATGTGCCCACTAGATGGTGACACCAATGGGGGAAAGCAATGGGTCTATAGAAAGGAGGAGAATGTTCTAGAATGTTCTTAAGATGACTTAATAATCATGATGTAAACACTTTGGGGAATTATTGGTTAGGGGGCAAACCAATCACTCGACACCCCAGAGACTGACAGAATTGAACACCAATGAGGACCCTAACAACGAGCCATCAGAGGGAGGATCTGAGCCGCACCAATCACAGCATCAAGAGAGACTATAAGAACGGCCCCGGGGCTCAGCCCCCAGGGGTCTTCCTGAGGAACCTGAGTCCGAGGGAATACCCTGCGCATCGCACAGTTTGTTTTTCTGGGTTGTCGAGTGGGACTTGGGCTTACCTCTAGTCTCCGCTCCTGGTTTTCTTTTTAATAAATGAGCAGACTTTTATTCCACCCAAAAAAGTCCAAGCCTCGTTTATAACAGGTGGAGTTAACAACAACAACAAAAAAATCAGAAGTCAGCATGCAGTATCAGGAAAACCAAAGGCAAAACACAGAGCCAAACAGTACACTGAAACCTCCTTCACCTAATAGCTTCAATGAAAAGAGAATAATCCACAGAAAATATAGAGGATGAAGAAATGGAGAAAAGTAGACATTAGAAAAAGTTGTTTCAATAACATAGCTTTCTTTCTTCCTCCACCTCTTCCTTGCCTTTTGGAAAATACAAAGCTGGTTCTGTGTACTACCAACCATGATGGCAAGAAAGGCTAGTGAAATGGAAAATGGCACAATATTTCTTTAGTTTTCTAGAATTACAACAAATATTACCCTTTGATCTTAGGAAAAGCACTAAATTTTAAGATTTTTTTCTTAATAATGAATATGAAAGCATGGTTGCACTTACTAGCTCCACAGCAACTCTGAGACAGGGACAGTGTTTATTAGTCAACTTGATCTTCACTGCCTTAGCACTCTGGGCAGTTTTTAATGCTCTTGACAGGTTCTCAGGCACCAACTCTAAATAGATTTCATTGTGCTCTGCAGCTACTCCTTCCATCTGAAATTCGTCGAAGAAATTCCCCTACAATTTTTGAAAGTTGGGAAATAAAGCAAACAAGAGGGGCCAGTTTTATTTATCAGACCTTAAGCTTAGAACTGCATGCGTACAGCAGAAACTTCCCTCTGCCTGGCATCACCTGAGGAATCACAACAGGCTGCAGAACTATGAAGGCTCATTGCTTCAGTCTAAACAAATTAATGTCCTCCCCTAACACCTAATCAGTCCATTAGACAGTGAGTATGCTTTCCTGTTTCCAGTTTTGGGCAGGCCCACGGGGCCAGCACACACTGAAGCTTTACGCTGAAGTGACAATCAAGGTAAAGGGACTATCCAACCTGAAACACCTGTGCAACCAGACAGACCCTGAGAGGCCTGGCAGGTGAGGTCTACCTGACATCCCAAGTGAAGGCTACAAGAAACGCCCCGTACATCAAACCCAATTGCATGCTCTGGTTTTCAACAACATGTGGTTACTGAACTTCCCTGCACTTACCTGGCTCAGCTCACACCACATACTGGCACCTCCATTTGCTACTTTATCGGAGAGGATGAAATACAGCTTGCAGACAGTAAGGCGCAGGATGCAGCTCTTGGCTAACCTGGCGATTGTGTTAATTATACCTGCCGGAGGGAGGGAGGCGGACGTTACAGCGGTGATCGCTCCATACACCCCGGTCTCTACAGGACAGGGGAAGAACCTTCAGCCTCTACAAACGCAGCTCGTGCTGCTGCGCAAACCCCTAAACATGTCGGGGCAAAGGAAAACGCCTCATGCCACCTCCTCCCAGGAAAGGCCTGCGGTCCTCACCTCCCCTCCTCTCTCCTTTGCCCGGGAAAGCCCAGCCGCTCAGCGAGGCACTGCCGGCCTTCAGCCTGCCCCGGCATACTCACGGCTGAAGTGGTTGAGGCAGGCGAGATCCACGATCTTAGCCCGAAATCTCATGCCGGCGCGGGCCCTCCCGGGCCCCTCGCCCGCTGCCACAGAAAGTGGTCAGGGAGGAAGAAGCCTCCTACCGAGCAGCTCCGGGCGGGCAGCGCCCATTGCAGCCGACCCCGGATGCGCGGCGGGATTGGGCAGGGTCTGGCACAGGCGGGCCCTGCCAGACTTCCTTCCGCTGCGCTAGCGGTCCTCGCAATCAGGGCTGAAAAGCTTGGCTCGAAATAAAATGCCTTGGTACTCCCGGAACATACGTGAAAATTCATCTGTATGGGTCCCAGCCCCGATGTCTCGAGGAATTTTCGTTTTCAAGTCCAAGGGGGCCCTTACAGCAGACAGCATCAGCTCCTGGCAGTGGGCAAGCCCCGACACTGGACCACATGACGCGGTGGTGAGGAAGGAAAGCAGCAGTCGTGTTAGAAATTGGAGAGAACAGAGCTTTCTGACGGGCCCTTCCACTGCCCCGTTGTTAGCCAGGCCACCCAGAAGGGGCTGGGCGACCGAAAGTGTTTTGAGAAAGATTCTCTGTCAGACCGGGCACCTCATGTAGTCAGGCTCCCAGCTTAGTGCATGGTGCACAGGGGTTTATGCAAAGGTTGGAATAGATCAAGGAAACACAAAGTGAAGGAAAACTTTGCTCTACCTGTCAGTGTGCAGCATGCCTGTTTCCTATAGAAGATAGTGTCCTTTGCCTTGATGGTTTTAGTTCCTTGCAGTCCTTCAAAACTACAGCATTTGCAGAGACAGTTTTCTAGTGGTGTTCTTTTTGGTCTGTCAGGATTGTCTGGTGTTCTTTTGTCACACTGCAAATTCCCCAGATCAGCTAAATTGCCTCTCTTACATTTAATTTTGAAATATTCTTGAGATGCTGCTCACATGCCTTGATGCTCTCATTCAATAAAGTCATTATGAAGAAAATTAAATAACCTTGGGTCTGCACAGTGACAGGTATAGCAACAGTTTCTGGAGAGGCTATTCTCTGCTTGTATTGCTCACAGGCTTTGTAAATTTTTTAGAAATAAGCTGAAGATTTTCTTGGAGAAACCAGTGCAGTAGTGTGTCACAAATTCTGATCTAGGATCCTGCCAACTATGCCAATTTGTCACAAATGTGGGGTTTAGGGTCACTCAAAGGATCATCATCAAAGATATTAGCAAGAGTGGGGTTAAAATACATTTATAAAAGTGTGACATAAAGTTCAATTGACAAGTTTCACTCTATCATGGATGAAACATAAAAAGAAAAATCAAAAATTAGAATAATTTTAGAGTGATTCACACAGAGACCAAAGACAAAAAAGAGTAAGGAAGATTCTCCTGTTGAATCACAAAGTTCAGAGTATACCCTCTTGCTTTCTAAACTCCTGATAGAGCTTATGTGCAGGCTAGGTCCAGTCTTAGTTTCAGACTTGGACAATAGTTTATACCTAAGGGAATTAACTCAAACTTTTTCATTAAATATTGCTCCGTTAGCCTTTTGTTTTGTAAACCATGGCTGCAGGAGATAAGGCCCTGATGGTGTGAAATCCCACATATTACACTTTGCAGTTTAACACACTTTCCATCTTTCACATAGTTGCAGACTGCTTTTAGTGAAATGATTGCTATATGAAGTTTAAGTGGGATTTGCAGAAGGAAGGTTGATCTAATCCTTTTCAAGTTGTGGCATTCTGATACGTGTGGATTGCAAAAGGTTTAACAGATCCACATCATTTGCCTTTTCTACCTTTGACTGTGGTTTCCTGAGAAAGCTGCTGTCATGGTTTGACTTAGAGGTACAAAGTGAATTTATTACTAACAAAGTCAGAGGAGGATAATGAGAAGTAAAATAAGCCCTTAAAAACACCTTTTCTTCCCCCAGCCCCTCCCTCCTTCCCACCGACAGTACAGGGAGACAGGGCATGGGGGTTTTTGGTCAGTTTGTCACCCGAGATCTTCTGCTGCTGCTCAGGGAGAGGAGTCCTTCCCCTGTGAGACCGTGGGGTCCCTCCCACGGGAGACAGTTCTCTGTGAACTTCTCCAATGTGGCTCCAATCTCACAAGCAGCAGTCCCCCCAAAACTGCTGCAGTGTGAGTCCCTCCCACGGGCAAACAGTCCTCCCAAAACTGCTGTGACATGGGTCACTCTTCACGGGGTGCAGTCCTCCAAGGACAGGCTGCTCCAGCCTGGAAGCAAGGGCCCCCTCTCTCCACTGGGTCTTCCACTGGATCACAGCCTCCTCCAGGCATCCACACACTCCGGTGTGAGCACCTCCCCCACAAGCTGCGGGTGGATCTCTGCATCCCCCATGGCCTGCAGAGGAATCTCAACTCCGGCTCCTGGAGCACCTCCTCCCCATCCTTCTTCATTGACCTTGGTGTCCCCATGTTGTTTCCCTCACATGTTCTCACCTCCTCCTCTTCTCTAGCTGGAATTAAAACTGCGTCCCTTTGTTTTGATTTTCTTCTTAAATATGTTATCACAGAGGCATCACCAACATCTCTAAATGGCCCAGCTTTGGCATGTCCATCTTCAGAGCCATCAGGGATTGGCTCTGCTGGACATGGTGGAAGCTTCTAGCAGCATCTCACAGAAGCCACCTCTGTGGCCCCCCCACTACCAAAAACCAGGCCATGCAAAATGAACACAGCTGGACAGAAGTTTGTTCTCTAGCTTGTTTTCTATATATGGTCTGTTTTTAACAATGCTTTATAACCTCTGAAGATTAAGCCACAATGAGAAGACAGACTTTATGTATACAAAAAATTTCCATTGCTTTCCCTAAATAATAAAGAATGGGGAATTAATAACCAAGATGGGCATCAGAAATAAATAGTTATATGCTACATATACACACAGAAGTCTGCAAAAAAAAGACTTTATATTGCTCTGTGCTCTCATCACAGTTGACTGACAGACAGGCTCTACTTCGGGGGTTCAGGCCAGGCAGGAGCCATTTTTTACTACAGCTGTAGGAGATAAGGCAGATTGACAGAGATTCAGTTCTCTATCCATACTGGCTTAAAAGAGAAGTGCTAGGGTATATCACATTGACAGCATATATAAACAGCTTTGTGAAGGAGCCTTGATATGGCAGAGCAGCACTGACAGAGTACGAAACTGTCACAGCAGTTGTACCCCTCTACTCCTAATAACTCAGAACCTCTGTGCTGTCTGTAGATCTTCACAGCCTGTCACCCTCTTGCTTGTGACACTGTTACATCCATTGTCAACTTTTAGGCCTAGTAAGTCCTGCTGCCACACAATTACTTGTGATCAAAGCCAATTTCTTCTGCAGTGTTTGCTTGGTTGATGTGTTTTTTCCAATTTTTTCTATTAGTTATTTACATAATAAATGGATTATACATGCATTTGAAATCATGAGTTCTATGTTTTTAAGCCCATCTAAACAACTTAAAAGTATACTTATTTAGGAAAGAAGGCATTCACACTCCTTAGGTTGCTTGGTGGAGAGACAAAGGAAATGAAAAATCTGAGAATGTCAACTCTGAGAACCAGAGGGACACTGAATGTATCACCACAGAAAATGAATAGGTACTAGAACGGGCCCTTTCCCTGTATAACAGTTTTATCTGTACTATTAAGACCTTTCCACATTAATTTGGTCTATGAGTGGGTATTACTGTAACTGATCATTTAGCTTGAAAAGTCTGTGTGATTTGATCCCAGTCTGCTGAAGCTCAGCTCTGAACAGGTCTGTATCACTGGACTGAAGAAGTAGTAAAATAGCATTAAGGGGTTTTTTTGGCTGTTATGGAAAACTTCAGTATTTTTACATAAATTAATTGAAACTGACCATAATGTATATCTAGATGTTAAGCTTAATCAGTGTTTTCAACTTGAAACTGTACACTTAATAAAACACACCTTTCTCACACACTGTTTCAAAGTTGTTAGTGAAAACTCCTATGTTAAATGGTGCTTTGAGCAAGAAAAGTATAGTACAACATAAGCCTACACAGGCCACAAAATAATGATCAGATTCAAAATACTGTCTTTAACACATTTTTTAATGATATGGTTAATGGATCCATTGCAATGCATCACAAATTAAAAAGATAGTAATTTAGATATGGAAAAACATAAAAAGTGAGAAAGAAATAAGAATAAAACACATTATTTTCTATCATCATCTACACCAAACTGGAACTGAAGTTGTTTTGACTATATGGAAAATCACAAGAAACTGTTTTGAGTTAAATGAAATAATTTTACATAAAACAAGTTGTGTGTATTTTATTAAAATAAAATTCCCTTCAGAATTCTTAGAGAGGAAGTGTTTGCTCCTCTTTGTACCTTCATGGCCAAGGAATTCACATTCATTTTCAGTTCATGGACCTTGTTTATACGCTGCCTACATGCTGTTTTGCTTTTTGGGTTTAATGGTAGAGTGAGCGAATCACATAAAACCTCTAGTGGGAAATCCTGCCAGCTTGCAGAGAAAATGTACCAAATGAGAAAATAATATGCCAGATCTACAGACAGGCTGATTGCCTAAGAAGCATCTGTCTCTATTTTTGCTCATGTTTATTGAAAAGAAGGGGCATATGGATGGCCAAAAAGACTCATCATTTTTTTAACATATGTAGGGATCATGTCTTCATCCAAGACTTGCTTTTGGGGCAATATTCTAGCAGTTATGAAGTTGGCTACTAATATTGAAGCATAGAAGCAGTGAGCAATTTGTCCCTAGCATACTGTGATTAAAAAAACACCCCCAAACAAAATCCAAACAGGTTACTGCCTGTGCATTCAGTAATGAATCTACCATCATCAAAAGCTTTCTGGAGACAGGCTTGTGACTGTATGTGAAGCCCAAGGAGACAAGTTGTGCCAAGTACTGGACTTTCTCCTACTTGATGCTTAAACCATGTCAGAATTCATTCTCCTCTAGTCAAAGCATGGCAACAAGATGCAGATTTTATTTAGAAAACAGAGGCCATTTTCAGTAGCAAACATTTAGACATCTCTAGGGTGATGTGGCAGCTGAAGGAATTGGAGCCATCTGAGACTAAAATTCAAAATAATCAAAACCCAGGCCACTTGCATAAATAGCTCCCTTATTTTCTTTCTAACTCCCATTAGCTACCTATTTGTTTCATTAAGCTTCAGAATGTTTTTTTCAAAATTTCAACTCAAATAGTCCAAAAAGGAATTTCATAAAGCGAGTTGCATTAAATTGAGTATAATAGGTTGGCTCAGAAATCCCAAAATCATTAACATTTCATGAATTTATAAACCCCTGAAACAAGGTTCAGAATTTTGCAAATTAAGACTTCAGCCTATTCCGGCCAGTAACAATGTCATTACAAAGCCTGTCTCTGAAGAAATCCTTCCTGCTAATTTGTCGGTCTTTTCAGAGTAGTCTCTGACTTGTCTTGAAGTGAAAAATGATGTATAGTGGGAAGAATGTGAGCTAAATGGTGATACTCCAAAGTGTTCTAGCCACCTAGTTTCAGCTTCTTTGTAACAAATCTTTAAGTTTTCTTGATTGGTTTCCATTCATCCATGTGGTTTCATCAATTAAAGCAGAGTAGAGCATGTAATTCATTAGTCATTTCAAACTGGAAAACTTGCAACTGCTTTGGTCTTACTCTAGTGTCCAGTTCAAAAATCCTCTTTGTTCAAAACAGGCATGTAAAAGCAGAAGCTAGGAAAGACCATACATCTGTTTCAGAGGGTTTGATAAAATAATTAGAGCTTAATTTTAAGCAATCTAGAGTCTAACCTTCTTTCTTTTATGAAGACAAATCATTCACACTGAAAAAGATTTGCTACTATACCTAAGAGAGGCAAAATCATCCTGGAAAATACCCTAGTGGTCTAACAGGTAGCCTAGCTCAAAGATGATGCTTTTTGTGGAAACAAAGGTATGTATGTCCAAAATTTGTATTCCAGCAAGAGATCACTGAGTAAACAATCAAATGATTCTGCTAGTACAACATGTTAGGATTCAGACACTCTAAAAATGACTTCTAGTATGAAGGCAACTAAGCAAGTAAAATAGGTAAATAAAATTTTTCCGAGAACAACTTATTCCAGCATCCTCTTCATCTACACACAGGCAAAGTTATACTGCTCTCCAAAATTTATGACAAGTTTCTTTTCCTGGAATAAATAGGTATCAGGGATTTTTCAAATACCAAAAAATACAGTTATGAAGTGAGAAGCCTATAGTCAGAATTACTCTTATAAATAAACTTTTATACATGTTTACTGTCTCCTGTATTTGAGTCAGGAGAACTGCTAGAGGTGAGTATTTTAATCTGACATTTTGACTGCTAGCATTTTGTCTAGCCCTAGACTGTTGACATTAATGCCTTAGCAGTTGAGACGGCTTTTCATGTTTTAGTTTAGGAATATGAGAAGGCATGGAGGAAGTGAAAACCTGAACATTTCCTGATACACGTAGTTTTGGACAAGCCACATGCTCAATATTTGTGTAAGAACACAAAAAAGCAAAACTCTGCAAATGATGATAGAAACCTGAAAATCCATTTTAATGGGCTATTTTGAACAAAATAGGATTGTAGTATTTGGAACACGTATCAAGATGGATAAAGCATTCCATGTACTGAAAATCACTATCCTTTATGGATATTAACATTTTACAGGTCATTAAATATGGTAAACTTGACACTGTGTATGGGAGTTACAAGTATTTTTTTATGAGAGATGAGTGATTAGTATTTAACAGAAGCAAGCAACTTCTAATTTTACTTTTTCCAATGCAGTTTGATTGGGCAGTAGAGAGGAATACAGAATTAAAATCAGTTTCATGTTTGCAGTACACACAAAAATTATTCTTACAGATACATAAGCAGAACAGAATATTTTTCATGAAAATGCTTTTGAGGGTAGGTTGAAATTTTTTATTTTTTAAAAATTTGTTTCCAGATTAGTATAGCTGTAGATTTTTGGTCTTGGAAAAATTCTGGTATTTCCCCTGTGAATCTCATATACTTCAAGTGCCACTGTTTTATAAAAATTCTAAAGGAAATAGGTTTTTCTATTTGCTGTGAACATTTTTGGGTTGCAATATTTTTTGCACTGAAACATCTGTGATCCTTTACTCACTTTGTTCCTTTGTTTTTTCATTTGTTCTATTTCCCATTTCCTTTAGTTTCCAGATTTATGATCAATACCTTTATTGTCAACCTGTGCTCTCTTGTGTCCTTCTTCCACTTAAGATATTTTGTGCTCATTTTAGTGCAAGAAAGGTAAATGAAGGCTACACATAAAATCCCCAAAGCCTTCACAACCCAGTGTCCCAGAAATCATACAGCCTCAACCTGAGGCAAATTAATTTATAAGAGTCCCTACTGGAAGCCTTCATGATAGACATCTGTAGCAGTGTCTGCTGTGCACAGGCATCACCAAGACTACTAGACTATCTTTCATTGACTGAGTTGTCTGTGGTAAACTCACTGAAGTCAATTCAATGTCCAGAGTGCTAGCAGCTATAGCTGCAACTGAAATCAATGGCCACTTTGCTCTACACAGTTTCATCTCAGAGGAAAGAAACTCTCAGAGGGCTAGGAGATTGCACTGGTAGTCATACTTGGAAGAGGCACAAAAATCACGATGCATATCAGCACCACAACACTGTCAGAATCTAGGTCCCATTACAATAAGAATCTGCATTAGCAAAGCTCACCCCTTCATATGGGCACAACCACAGAGTGAAAATAGAAATTTTCAATAGTTTTTAAAAACTACCTCCCAAGCCCCCAAAGCGTACCAGAAACTTTTGGAGAGATGTCCAGAACCGCAGTGTTATGGGCAATTCATTCAGTGAAATTACCTCAACAGGTAATTTCCTGCTGCTCCCCAAAATGGTATTTATATAAGCTAGAAACACAGTTAATTCTGTGTTATTTAAAAAGATCACTAAGAACACAATGGTGTTTGTCTCTTTTATTATGAAAGATACAAAAACAGAGTCTAGTGAAGCTATCATTAGAAACATGAACTTTTTTTCAACCAACTCTCTATTTACATGTACAAAATTCCCCAAGTGGAACAATATCAAATGTGAGACACATCAAAATATACCATATATACAAGTTCAGAGATTTAGTATCTCTGTTACTCCGTACATGATGGCTACACAAAAAGTCAATTCCTACCTGTTTTCCACAAATATTTTAAATTAAGTTTATGAGACACCCCAAGCAAAATAAAGCAGAATCTGGGGAATGTTCTGCTATCTGAATGGTTACTTTATAAAAATAGTACAAAATAATAGAGCCAGGTTTTCAAGTCAGGCTGAATATTCTGTCAAATAGTCCATACTCCAAACTGATATAGGTAAAAGAATGAAAACTATTACTGATTTTTATTGTCATCACACCAGAAATATTCAGGAGTTGAAGATGTACTCATTTTTGGATCGCTAATCAGCTACTAGGAAAAACAAGTATTTTTATTTTTTAAAAACTCTTCCTTCAAACAGAAAAGCCAAATAAAATACTAGAGCTTGCTCTGCATGATCAGACATTCTGATTAAAAACATGAAACACAAGAAGACACACCACTTTGTATGGTTTTTAACTGGAACCAACTACTCCTTAATTAGTTAGGCACTTCTTCCTCTAGGGAAGTCCACTTCCTTACATTTTAGTTTGGCTCCATTTCACACAGAGAAGTGATTTCAGCTATGCCATTTGTGACAGCAGAAGGAATGTTGTTAAGAACTTTTGCTCTCCAAGCATGGATGGCCTCAACAATACCTTCTGGATTGCTTGAACCCAAGTCACATAGTGAATATACGGCTGCGAGCTGCACACCCCAGGGAACACCTGCAAAAAGTTAACACAAATCAGCTTAAAGAAACTTTGATATGCAAGAATGTTTTTGGGAATCTTGAATCTATAGAAACTATTATTCAAGAACTGAAAATAAAACACATCAACAGTTGTGATGCCTACCACCATAATGGAGCAAGATGACAACCTGCACACAAATTCCGTAACATCTCATTTTATACTAGCACTTTCCAATTTTCTCAATTCAGCAACTTTCCAGTATTCAAAGTGTACACAAGAGTTGAGAATCTAGTGACTTTAGTTAAGAGTAATCAGACTTAAGAAAACAGTCAGGTTTACACTGTGTCTGAAACAAACACAGACATACACTGTGCACCATACACCACCAAGTTGGAAAAACTTGAGATTGCAAGGAAGAGAAGTTATACAGGTGGTTCAAAGCTCCCTACCATTAACAAATGCTTCACTGCAGAATGTACTTAACATCCAGAGTAACTTAGCAATGTGAATCTCTGCTGCCCTAACTGCCTTGTTTTGTCTCATCAGTAGCTTGAACTGTCTTTCTCCCAATACAAAAATTTTGTTAGTAGTAAGCTTCAGCATAAATTTCTCAGGTAAAAAATTAGCTATTACTGCTCAAGTTATGATCACCCTTTAAGTGATCTTAACTTGATCACCTTTTAAGTGATCTCTAATGCAACTGATAGGGTCTTACATGAAACAGTCCAATTCCAAGGTCTTTCCAAGATGAAAGCATCTCAGAATTGTTCTCTGTCTCAAACAGAAGGTTAATACTGTTAATAGCTCATTAACTTTGTAAGAGAAAGGGACTCAAACTGAAAACTGTTTGACCTGTTATGCACTAACATGAACTGCAAAACTGTTTTGCCATGTGTGCCTTAATTTATGTTCTGGCATTGCAAAAGTTCACATTGTGGATGTTACACTCAAGTTTCTCTAAAAAAACATTACCTTCCTCTTTTGCATGCTGTACAAACAGTCCAATTACTGAACTAATATTCTTCACTGCAGCAAGATAGCCTTCCTTCAAACCTATTTGTCCTAATCGACCTGAAAGAAAAAAAGAGTTACTACATATCTGACTATTTAGACAGTCAACTTCCTAGTTTTGTACTTCCCAATTGCCTGTTGAAGTACCTACAGATAATGCAAATTTTAACTACAAAAAAGTAATTCTTGTTACCAACTTGTTACCAACCAAGACTTGTTGTCTTGGGAACAACAGTTGTCCTATTCCTTGTGTAACTAAAGACCCCAAGTCCTTTTTCATCAGATTGATTCAACCTCCCATAGGTTTACAATTTTTAAGTGTAAAACTCAGAAAGAATGCAATAAACAGTATCATATAGCCTACATACTGAAAATATTTATTGAAACTCAAATTATATCTGTTTACATCAAATGCCACCTAGATCCCAAATCAATTAATCTAACTTAAATTTATTATGGTATTAAGTTGCATATAAAACCTTATACACTTTTCTGGAGACCATATGGCATGAACCTGTGTCATGGGAGGCTTGGGTTAGCTATTAGGAAAAGATTCTTCACCCAGAGGGTGGTTAGGCACTGGAACAGGCTCCTCAGGGAACTGGTCACAGCACCAATCCTGTCTGAGTTCAAGATTTGTTCAATTTGCACAATGCTTAGGCACACGGTGTGATTCCTGGGGCTGGCCTGTGCAGGGTAGGAGTTAGACTTCAATGATCCTAATGGGTCCCTTCCAACTCAGGATTTCTATGAATCTGTATGTAGCTACAGATTATTTCGTTTTAAATACATAAAACATGTTGGTATTTGTTACCATGAATCAATATAGTATCTCTCAAAACTTAAGTATCTGCTTTCCACAGGCTGATAAACAGAAGATATCTGCATAAAGATCCAATAAAATGTAAAAATACTTCAACTCACTTTCGAGACAGGCCTGACACTTTCATAAGGACATACTTATACAAAGCAGAAGTTCAATCAAGAATTTAGATTACTTACCAATTAGCCTAAGTGTCAATGCTATAACACTATCACTAATGGATTGAGCATTTTCATGCCCCTTTCTCTTCCTTATCCAGTTATCCATAGAAGGCCAAAGCACTTTGCTGTGAAAGAAAAATGAATTTGAAAATCTGATACTGCCTGAAGGGGTGGTTATAATATTCATACAAAAATGAAGGCAAATTACTCTTTTGTTTGTTACTAACTTTAGGTAGACTGACTTCACAGATGTATATGAAATCGTGTTACTTTCAAATGTCATGCTGATATGTTCTGTAAGTTTCTCGTATGACTGAAAATTCAGTTTGTATGTTACAAGTAGGACCTGATACTTGTTTTTAAACCTAAAAGGACCCAAAGTAAGACTTTTTCAATCCTTAAAATTATGCTAATAGACCTAGTTACCTACTACCAGCACAACTCACAGACAATCACCTTGATATGGCTTTAATTAAAACTACATACATTTAACTGAAGCTAATTTGTATTAATTTTAAAAGTATTTCACCAAAAATAACTTCTTTACTATCTGAAAGTATGAAACTTGTATACAACACGATGATGATAAGTATCACTGACAATGATGATAATAAGTATCACTTATTATGTCACAAATAAACAAATGTCTACTAAGTCATGTAGCCTCTATATAGAAAATCACGGCTGTCAGATCAGTGTAGGTGTCAGAATGAAGTCTTTCAAACTAGGTTAAGTATGGTAGCAGTCCATATACTGGACCATAGGTTCAAAGAAAATTCAAAACATTGAATCTAAGTATTATAATTATTTTAGAATTAAAATCAGACTGAAATCCAGATAATACACTAATGAGTATGGATATATTTCACTTTCAGCACTGAAGCAGTGTTATTTTCATATCAGAAGTTCCACCCTCATTTTCTACTGATGGGTGGAGGGCAATTCAACAAGTTAGTTCAGAAGAAGACAATCACTTTGCTTCACTGACAGACAATTCATCTCAAAATCTTATATAGCTATTTTGAAAGCAATTCTTTACTAGAACAGTTCTAACAGGGTTCATTTCTTGGGACAATATTTTGTAATACATAGTATTACAAAAGTAATACATTTTCTCATTGATCACTCCTTCTACCTTAAAATAAGGCACACAAACAAAGTAGTCTAGGTCTCATCAGGTTGAAACATCCTCATTTCTAAGTATCTATGCAATATTTTGTTATGTTAAAAGCTAAGTCATAATGAATTTGGGAAACAAAAAACCATCAAACATCAAACACCATCAAACACCAAAACACCATCAAAACAAACCAAAAAAAAACCACAAAAGAAAACATTTCAAAGAAGTGATTGCCACAATACCTTATAACATTATCATGTGTCCAATCCCACTTCAGGTGAGAGCAGAGTAGATCAACAGCAAATATATACTGCCAAGCATCTTCACTGAGATCTTCTCCATACTGCTCACTCAGGTGAAATTCTACTTTTGGACATGACTGCATTTCTAAAAGCAGGTTTGAGACCATAATACCAGCATCTAAAGATGAACTCTGAAATTTTAGAAGGTAATTATCTTAATGCATGAAAAGTTACCAGCCCAGAACCAAACTCTCTACAAATATTTGATACTGACTGTGCACAGCATCTTACACCATAAATCCAACTTTTGGGTTTAATTAACGCAAACAAATAGAGTACAAAACCAAAACCTTCAAGTACTAGGTATTTTTCCTAATGCCTTTACTAAAAGGAGAGTTTGGAAGAAAAATACCCAAACAAGAAAAACCACAGACTTTATACCCACTCTCTTATCTCCTTCTACAATTTGGGGATTTTTGTTTCTGTCAATGCAGCATTAAGGTAAGAAGAGTGTTTTTCCAGTGCAAGAAGATTAGACTAATATTGTTCACTTTCTAAATAATTTTAAAATTTGTTACTCTTTGTTCTTCATTAGGGGTGAATTTGCAAGCAAGTATTTCAATAGTTGAGGTAAATAAACGTGCCATATGAAATCATTCTGATAATTAAATAGCTAGGGGAAGAAAGGAAATTTAAATACAAACATTCTTTGATTTTCTGACGTATTAAGAAAAAAAGTCTAGGCTTATCACATAAACAGAATGAGTGTTTGGCAGATCTTCTCAGTACAAAATCTCATCTTAACTGGCAAGTTCTGCCATGGTGCAAGTCACTAAAATGGCACGCCTTGACCAAGAAATAAATGCCCATTCCATGTGAGTTTTACTTTCATAAGTAGAATAATCTTCTCATAAAATTATATGTATAACAGACTGTTAATCACAATCTACTTGAAACTTTTACCTGTATTTCTACACAAGAAAAACAGAGCTTACAGACAGAATGATGTCATCTCTTATAATCAATATAGAAAATTCTGAGGTCCCGCTCCCCAGTTGCAGCAGATCTCATATTTCAGAGATCCATAAATAAAGTAGGTACTGTGAGCACAAAGAATTATTATTTCCAGGAACATTTACTAGGACATTCTTATGTGCATCTCTATTGGCATGATATTAAAAGCTGTAACCTAATAGAATGGAGAATACAAATTCTTCGCTAAGCAGGGACTGCAGTACAGCGTAACTCTGAATACCAGAGCTTAATGCTATATCACAACTGTGATTTAATAGTAAAAAAGCCAGACACAAATCCATGCCAAATTAATTCACTCCTACACTAAAGCAGGAGGTTTAGGCGGCTGTAATTTCAGTGATACCATGTTAAATTCAGGGCTGGCTTCAGAGGTTAAAGAAAAAAAAATTATCATACAACACCTAAAGGCTATGATGACAGCAGTAAGACTAACTGCATTCCTCAAGGCAGTTGTGGAGCAGCATGTTAAGATAGGGAATAGGTGAGCTATTGTCATGGCTTAGGAATGGTATTCTCCAAATTAGTGCTCCAACTGAAACCAAGCTGCTTGCTTACTCCCTCCTCGCCCTTCCTCTTCTCTGTGGCGGGATGGAGAGGAGAATTGGAGGCACAAAATTTAAAGATCACAGGTTGAGATAAGAACAATTTACTGGAAACAGCAATGAGATAAGAAAACAAACAGTAATAGCAGCAAATACTAATGATGGAGGGTACAAAAGAGAGACTAAAAATTCACACGGAAACAACAATAACCCAACCTCTCCCTCCACCACACTACGCTGACTCATTCACCTTGGAAGAGACTCTTCCCCACATCCCTGGCAATGATGTGAGGTGGTACAGAATGAACCTCTGGGGCCTAGCCATGCCCCCTTTTGGCTGCTACAAAAATTAACCCTGTCCTGGCCAGAACCAGACAGCTATGAATCAATGATTTTGTTCACTTGGTATTTACGAAACTATTTTATTTCCAGGAAGAAAGCCTGGCATTAATATGGAGTTTTCAAAAATATGGGGCCCTAGCCTTTAAACAAACACACAAGCCTGTTACACAAACTCCTCCAGAAGCAAAACACCTCTGGCTTTCCATCTGCATGATACAAAATTGCTCCCAATGATTTCAATTTTTCCTCCTTGCAACATTCTTTTCAGGATGGTAATAGATGCCTGCTGAAAACTGATAGAAATTAAATTATTTGCCCAACAGCTCAAAGACTTGAAGTCAGCTCTCACAGATTATCCTTCTTCTAGTATCACTGGTTTTGTACTGATCACACCAACTGCTTATGAAATTAACTTCAGTTTTTTTGTGATAAACAAGTATTTACAGTCTACCTTGCAAAAAGATCGTAAGTAAAAAGAGACAGGCTCATCTTGAAATTAGCTGTAGTGATGTATTACCTGTTACACAGAGAACTACAAAAGATAAAACCAATACATATTTTAAAAAGCAACAGTACAAAGCAAAACAAAAAAACATCTCAAAGAGCAGTTCCACAGATGGAAAGAATTCCCTAGTCCAACCACACTATAGTTGAAAGTTTAAAAACAACCTTTACTTTTAATGTTCAGTAGATGGATTAGTATTTAACAGGGAAAACAAGGAAAGTATTGTATTCTAGTAGAGTCTGGACAACTAGGGGAAAAAGTCCTGAAGCGGCATTAGTTGCGCAATTGTACAGCCCCCATGGGATATTCACACCCTTCATCAGAAAAGTAAGTTGCTTGATTTGATTCAGCCAGCAAAGTGACAAATGCAGACAAAAGCTGATTACCAACAATGAAATCAGACATTACCTGTTCCCAATTGAAATAAGCACTTAAACAGGCCAGCATCTCATTGCTTGCACTCTGCCTGACAACTAATTGCATAGCTTTGTTAATTGCACCTCGGAAGACAAATATGTCAGACCATACATTTGTGATAAATAAAATCAATTTTTCTGAGTCTGGAAAGTCTGAGGAAAAAAAGAAATAACAAAGTAAATTTTTAACATTTTAAAACAACAAAAATATATATTCAGGCATTAAAAGCTAGTACCGCCAGCAAGGTAACTAGGAAAAAAGGCATAGAAGTCACATCACAACTGCAGCGTAAGGAAAGGGAGTCATACTAGCACATCTCAATCCTGAGACTAAAAAAGAAGAAAAGATCCAAGAAAAAAAACAAACAAGAAACACCAGAAAAACCCCAACAAACCTTAAGTCACCTCCCCCCATCATAATTTCACTCTCTCTACTGTCATCTTTCTTACTGCACTTTAGTTCAGTAATAGTCTAATGGAGTGTTGGGGTTTTAGTTTAGTCCTAGTTTTTTTTTCCTGTTAAAGGAATTTTTTCCCATATGCATGTTGCTAGGGGACAAATGGCTGTACTTAAGGAAGACAAAAGAGCTACCCACTGGGGGTGGGGTGGGCCTGGGTACTCCTTTGTTTCACCTGGGTGTGGGGTCAGTTCGCCCTCAGCCTTTGGAGAGAGAAGCTGCTGGTTCTTTTCGGCCGTTCTTTCTTTTTTTCTGCGGAGAAAGATCCCAGGATCCCCGGCCCACCTTCCCTGCCCCGCTGGAGGCCGGGCTGTGGCCGCCTTGCCCCGCCACTGATTCGAGCCTTCGCTGCGTTGTAGCCATGCTCACCCTGCCTGCCTAGACCTCCGGGGGGTTCCCCGCTTGGATACATCACATCTGCCACCCGGGATTTGTGCTCATCCCTGCCACTCCAGCCTGCCGTTCCAGCCTGCTGCTCCCAAAGGTCCAGCCGGACACTGGAGCCAGCTGTCCAGGGGTTTGTGAAACTTTTGTTCCATCCCTCCCGGGATCCCAGGCCACCAGTGCCGCGTGCTCCCCGAGCTCGCTCCAGAGCGCCCCCTGCAGCCGCGGGGGAACCATCGCACCTGCCCTGCTCACCGGGAGCCGCCAGCGCCCCTGCCGGCTGCGAGCGGAACTGCACCCGAGGGGAGAAAAAGGGCCCGACAGCCGAGAAGGCTGGGACTGGGTTTGTGATTGTTTGCTGTTACTGCCATAGTTATTGTTGTTTGTTTGACTGGTTATATATATAATAGTAAAGAACTGTTATTCCTATTTCCCACATCTTTGCCTAAAAGCCCTTGATTTCAAAATTATAATAACTTGGAGGGAAAGGGGTTGCATCTGCCATTCCAAGGCAGGCTTCTGCCTTCCTTAGCAGACACCTGTCTTTCAAACCAAGACATGGAGAATGGTCTTAGAGCATTGAAACTGGATTCTTTTAGGATTAAATTAAACTGGAGGATGGACTCCAACAACCTACCTAATTACATTCCAGTCACAAATAAGCACTCTCTTCACTGGACCAAACTAGAATTAGTCCAAAGAAAAACATAATCTACAGTACTTGCTAATACCTTGAAACCATACACCTGTGAAATATATATATATAAATATATACATATATATATATAAAAGCCTGCAAAGAACTTTCCCACAATTCAAATCTGATATTGCTCAGCAGTTTTCCCAGACTTTGTCAGAGAAATTATGTATTATGCAAGTTGTAAGTGAGCATATGTGAATGATGCATGCTAATATTTGTACTTCCATAGATGTAAAAATCTGTGCTATTCCCATATAATTGAAGAATCCTCATTCATTAAAGTAATTCAGAGCAAGCGTCTGACAACTATCAGTTAGAGAGGACAGTTCCAGGCCATCATTGGAAAGCCAAAAGACCCTTCTGAATACCAAAGCTGAGAGCTTCAAGGCAAAATACTAAGATAAAACATGGAGCATGTAGACCGTAAGCAATAACAAATACATTGGAATAAGTAAAAAAGTAGGTATTACTTTCATGGATGAAATGCTATACTGGAATACATATGCCTAGAACGCTATACAAAAAACAATGAAATCTGAAAAGCTAAATGTACCTTCCCTCTTCACTTCAGCGTAACTTCTACATTTTTTGAAAGACCTTAAGAACTAGAAAGCATTTCAAAATACATCAAATCAAGAAGCTTCAATGAGCACAAAGAATTTAGACTTCAATGAAGTGTCTTGGATGAACCTTCTACTCTGAAGCTGCTCATCATGTAAAGAATTTACTTTTTCCTATCAAAACATTTTTCTATCAGGACTGTTGGTGAACTAGAATTATCGACAACTGGAATTGCCTGCCCAGGAATTTGAAACACTTATAAAATTCACTCAGTAATGAGTAAGAGTTCAAGGGGCATCAAAAAAAGAAAAGTATAAAAAAGAAAAAAAGGAGGGAACAAAGGAGAGGTAAAAGGAAAAATAACCAAAAAGGTAACATATTATTTAGAGTCACTTAAGGCAGAATACCTGAAAGGAGAACAGAACAAAAATTATGGACAAGTCGTCAAGACAATAGATGATGGTAAGCCTAATAGTGAATTTGGTAATTGTGTAGCTTGTGTTGCCATAATTCTGATGGGAATATGTGAAACTACATGAAAGAGAAAACCCTAAAATAAATGCATAGTAATCAAATAAAATCAAACGAATTTTAAAAAGCCTAAACAGCACTTACGATGTGTTTACAGGTGTTCCCACTCAAAAAATAACTATAAAACCACAGAACAATGACAACAGAAATTTATGCAATTCAATGTATAGAAGAGAGTATCATCCAATAAAAGTCTGCATTTAGCTATTAAAGTTTGGATCTTACACAGAAAAAGAAAGGAAAACAGGGGGAATGTTTAATATTTGCAAGAACCCACAAAAAGAAAAAGCAGTAAGATACTGCAAAACAAAAGGTCTAATTGTTATTTTAGACTAAGAAAAGATATCTGACAAGTAATAGTTTCTAACATGGTGCAGTATTAAAACTATTAACATGAAAGAAGTGAAAGTACAGTTATAATGGACTGAAGGATAGAAAAACAGAGAGGAAAACAGGAATTCCAAAAAGAACTCAACAAAAAAATACCCTCAAAAATGGTAATTAAGAACAAAAAAAAATCACAAAGCTTTTTAAGATTGAAAAAAAAAACCCCAACAGGAATATTATATGAAAGATATTAAGTAAGTGAAACAATCTCAAGCTGTAGCACTTTGCTTGTCAGTGCTCTCGAATTTTATTTTATTTTAATGTGAAACACAGATACCAGTATACTATTTTCAAAATTAGTGATGTCCTTCCAAAACGAGGATTCTTAATTTAGCAATAGTATGTATGTGTTACCTTTGACCAAAAGGGAGAGGGGTAAAGGAAGGGAACCAAAACGGAAAAAACCTCCCAACCAAGTGAGAATTTGGATAACGGGAAGTAAAAAGACTTTAAGGAGGACATATTATAAAAATACCCTGGTTTTGACCAAGGTATTGTCCAGCTCCTGATACTTTTTTAAATACCTGGTTTTAAATCACACGTACTTTATGAATCAGTACCTACTCAATTAAAATAAGAAAATACTAATAGTCAAAAAAGACAAAATTCCCAGAAATCACATTATCATTTTGGACATGGTGGGGCAAAAATGAAATCACAGAGTATCCTAAATGAAATATTTCTTTGGAAAAATAAGCAGACTACTAAGAGCCCAGGTCACCACAAAACTACAGCACAGATGTGGAGGAACTGTGGGAAGGGGAATTTCTTCTATAACAGTCTATACTTTTGCATTACAGAAAAGTGTTCTAAGGAAAACAACCCTTTAACAGGATTTCTGTTTGTTTTTACAAACATAATAATTCTGGCACGCTACAGTGAAGACACACAGCATATTTAAGATATAAGACCACTGAGCCACACTGTACCTTCTTTAAGTAGGCTATAGCAGAAAAGGCGGGCTCTTTCCAAATCTCCCAACTGTCGGCAAATTCCTGCATAGACTCTACACAGAGCCTGACTGAAATTGTAATTCGTGGCATTCTTCTGAGCCTTCAGCTTACTGAGAATAACATGCAGCAAGGACTCTGCTAAATGCTATCAGACACAAAATATATTGTTAGACCATTATATACTTAAGAATACTTGACAACATTGTAGTAGTATGACAAATAAAAAGAACTACTAGCTTATTTGCAAGAATACTGTTTGCATACATATAAAAATGCAGGAAAGTAAATCAGAGGCAATCAGTGAAAGAAAAAAGAGGGAGGAGCAGGCAACTTCCCAGAATAAATATGCCATAAACAAATGAAGAATAGGGCTACTATTCTTTGAATATAAATTGTTTAGTAATGGATTAACAACAATCTTCCTCAAAGAACAAGGAGCATAATGACAAGTAGAAGGAATGAGGAGAGGAATAATGACAGGTAGTGTAACCCAAATAACCTAATCAGAGCAAATGTAAGCACCCTGACTTAGCTACTCCGAAGATGCCACAGAAGGACAAACAGCCCATCTCCAGGTGTGAGATTTAGATAAGTTAACAGCAGTCTTTCCCCAGATCCCTGTACACACTGCAGGAGATGGGGAGATGTTGCTGACTATAGTAACATGGGACTCAATATGAGATGCAAGGAAAAAGAATACTGGTATTGTGCAGATTGTGTATGACTTACTAGGGGATGTTTAGAAAGAAAGCTAAAAGTCAGAGTATAATGAGAGAATTAGAAGCCAGGTGCTGAAGAGTATACAGTTCAGACTGGGTACCTGTGGACAACAGGGAGTCTGATGAGTGTTAGCTTTGGGAGGAACCAGAAGGTCTAAGCCAGCTACCTGAAAGACCAGGAGTCTGAGGGCCAGACACAAATCTGGACCAGCTGCTGGAGGAATGCGTGTACACTTATGTGTCTCGAAGTTTATCAGTGCATAAGACAAGTGGGAAGAATATTAGTCACCTACTGGATATACTGAGTGCCTAATGTCAGCTGCTGGAGGAATCCATATTGTCTGTACATGCATGTATGTATTTTCCACTACCAGAATTTCAATCCGATTAGCCAGACAAGGGAGTAAGAGTAGGTTGTATTGTGTGCATGTCTCTCTACTAGGAATATGTACTTGGCCTTGCTACTGGCTGGACCTGGAAACATAAAAGCTACAAGCCTTGCTTCTGTGAAGTTACCAGACTTGACAACTCCTAACAAAGACGACCTGAGATCTTGGTAGCAGCTTCTGAGGAGAACTTAATTACCTACAAGGACTGTAACAGGACAAAATGCTGCCATGTATCAGTTGGTGAATTGCTCTGCTGTAGACTACAAATTATCTATGAGAAAGATGGTAACTGAAGTGAAATTTTTCAACACTGATGATAAGGAAGTTCTGAGAAATAAAATAAGGGAAGAATTTTCCAAAAAAAATTAAATTTAATTACCTGATGTAGAATAATAAAGGTAAACATAGAACAAAATTATATGCCTGTATTGTATATACAGTGAAGTTTCTCTTTTTTAATTTAAAAAAATTAGAGTAATTTTGGAGGAACTCCTACAAATGTTAATACTATCCACTTCAAAAAGTGCTGCAAAAATAAAGCGGTTTATGCATATGTCAGAAAACCATATGTATTTATAAATGCAGTTTTGCATCTTGGACACCACTGAACAGTAATTTCTTGTGCAGTTCTGTATTTTCTTAGGTTACACATATTTAGATTTCTAATAACCTTTCAAGACTACACTTTTGCACTGCAGATTGCCAGAACAATTGAGAATTCAAATACTACAAACTTATACTCTTTCCATCCGCATCGAAGTCATTATTAAACCATAAAATTTAAAATTATGCTACTTACCTTGTTTTTTATACCAAATTCATAGACAACTTCTCTCTCTTCATCTCTCATTACTGGAATCTTTGAGATATTGCCAACATACAGATGACCTTTAATAACTGGTAACAAGTCAAAACAGGATTCAGCAACTTTCTTTAATGCCAAAGAAACTTTCTGGCAATCAGGATTCTTCTTTACTGGTAGTGATTCTTCTAAATTGGAACTGTTTGATGAATCACTGATTTCATAGCTTTGACCACGGAAAGCCTCCTGCATTTCCGAGATGGTATTTTTAGTATTTCTGACAGCAGTAATATCACTGGGTTCCATCCTTGATGGTTCACTGTCCAACTTCAGTCTTTTGGCACTTCTTGGCATAGATACGTGCAATAGTGGCCTTTTTTCAAGATGATTTGATGACCTTGAAAACAATTGCTGATTTTGCACATCTTTGTCTTCATCTTTGCTACTATCAGATTTCAAATTGCTCCCAGCTTTAACAAAAGCAGTTGATGTAGATGTAATTGCTTTAAATCCACCTATTTGAGACACAGGTCCTGGCAAACTTTGGCTGTCTGAAAAAGCACATCGGTTAAGCTGAATATTGCCTTTCAGAATGTTTAGTGTCCTTGCCCTTGCAGATAGCTCTGGATACATAGTGTCCAATATTTTCACAGAGTTCTCCTGAGGAGCACCTGGGCCAGCACTAACTGCTGCAAAGAGAGGAAATCTTCCTGGAACGGGAAGTGCATGCTTTGGAATGGAAGTACAAAATTTCAAAGGTGAGGAGCGAATCCTTCTACCTACTGCCATTTCTGAGGGTGAGGGAGGAGAAAATAAAAGAGCAGATTTTACTGCTGGAGTATCTGTTAATGGAGACATGAGAGGAAGAACAGGAGTTTTGCATAGTGGGGATATCAGGTCATCAAGAGGAGAAAGCAAAGAGGATTGACCTATAGAAGACATTACTGGGGACACAGTACAGGCAGTTTTTGGAGGAGTAGCAATCAGAGGCAGTAGCAAGGGGGGCAGAGGAGGACCTATCTCTTCCCTGATTTTATTTATCATCACAGATGAGCATTTTGTTGGCAAAGAAGTATCAGCATTTTCAAGAACTGGCTGAGTAAGAGGCTTTGTTTTTCTTTTACCTTGAAACAGTCTCTTTGATAGCTTGGTATGCATTACTTGGGCAGGTGTCTTGGTAGAAACAGTCAAGATTTCAGATGGTTCTTGCTCTTTGCACTTCAATTTACTGCTCCTTTTGAGAGCACAAGACTCTGATGCCACCATACGTAAGTTCTCAAATACTGTCTTTTGTGGTTCAGAGAGCTGCCCAACTGTTTGACAACTGCACTGTACATCAGAGAGGGCTGGATTTGGAAGATACTTGAGTAAAATATTTTTTCTACCATTATCTATTACAACATCAGTGCTGCTTTCTCCTATGTTGCAAGCAGTGTAAGTTTGATTATTATGATACTCTTCAAACACTGAGACCCCCATATCAACACTGTGTAATAGACTTTGCTCGCCATTTGACTGAATTTTTGCAGAATCATTTTCTTTTAAGAAATTGCCAAGTGCTATCATTCTTGTATTTAATTTACTGGTTTTTACAGTCAGCCTGCAATTTTCTGAGAATCTGCTTAAGATCTTGCATAGTGGTAACCTACTTTTTGAAGCATTTGGCATCACAGGGCTTTCTTTTGATGTTCCAGGTTTTAATAGACTTTCCTCACCATGACTGATGCATCCAGCTATGTTAGACTCCACCATGAGTTCATTAGCACTCTCAGTATTTTCAGAGGTTATTAATATACACTCCCTTTTCCAAGAGGCTGAATCTTCAGGATAACCTTCCCCAGTCACACCTGACCACTCATTTGAAGTATCTCCAGAGCTGTTTGGTTTGCAATGTGTATCCATATCCACCACAGTGCCTGCTTTTAGGTGGCTAACTGTGAAAGTATTTCCTGGATGCATCATTGAATGAAGCTCACATACTTGGTAATCAGCATCAACCATTGCACCAGTTTCCAGAGCATCCACTGCAATTCTCCTGGAAGCTCTCAGTTTGTTTCTGAGCATGGGAACACATTGTGAACACTTCACATACCTAACTTTTTGTATACAACAGTCTTTCTCTTCAGAGTCATTGCTCTGCTCTGGCATATCAAAATCACTTTTACACCTTATTATGGCATTTTCCCCAGAACCCTCAAAACTATTCAGTTCTTTACTCTCTCCCCCACCTGTCAGTGAACCAGTTCTAGAAGGATCTGTTCTAACCTTACACATAGAATTCCTACATCCTGATTCTTGACAATCAAACTTTTGGAGGAGAAAAGCATTCTTCTTATAAGAGTTTGCATACATGAGCTGTGATTTAACAGATGCCTGAGGTTCTTTATCTACTGGTTGCTCCTTATTTGAAGTTTTCGCTTCATTTTTGTGTACATATTCTTTCTCAGGGCAGCCCAGTTCTTTGCCCACACTGACTTTTTCAGCAGACAGAATCGCAGTACCCTCTTCTAAGTTTTCTGAAGAACAGTCAAATGTACTACTTGTAATAGAATTTGTATGTTCCTTCTTTTCCCAAGTACAAGAAAAAACAGCCTTTCCTGCGAAATTAGTTTCGAGGAAACCAACAACTTTCTGGAGACTGAAATTTAGATCAGGAGGTCTTGTGGATTCCACGCCAATTCCCACTCGCAGAGGAGAATTGGTTTCCTCATTATTTATGCAGCATTCCTCCAAGTCCTTTTGAGTAGAAAAAGCCAAGCCACTTCTATAATCCATTTCTGAAGTAGGCTGGCAGATGATCTCTGAAATATTATTTTTCTTCACAACATTCTTTTCCCACTTCAATGAACTGGAACAAGTTTCAGTCATCAATTCCTTGCTTTGTTTATTTAATTTCCCTTCTATTTCATCACATCTAACATTTTCAGTTATCAAGAGCCGAGTCAGAGATTTTGCAAACTGCTCCTGAGAAGTAGGATTACTTTCTACTAAGATAGATTCAATAGCATCCCCTCTTGCTAATAACTCACTGCTTTCCCCTCCAAAATCTTCTGGATTAACTTTGATTTCAGTCTCTTGAGATTCAAACACTCTAAAGTTTCGAGATTTGGACTGCCCACATTCTAACGTATTACGTAAGTTTTCAGATTGCTTTATTTCACCTTTCACTTCTGTAAAATCTAACATAGAGGATTCACACTTAGCTACACTGCTTTCTTCATCAATAATGCATGCTGTCTTTGGTAGTGCAAGTATATTTTCCAAGTCTGACTTCCTTTGAGATAAATTGGTATCATTTTCCTCCTGATGTGATTTGCTTTCTAAATATACCCCCTCATTTATATCTACTAATTTTACATTTTCTGCACTATGGAGTTGCTCTGACAATTCAGCTACTTCTAGAACACTTTCTCTGTTAAATTTCATAGCTAGTTCAATAGCTGGAGCTTTGGTTATATTAATGTCTTCAATTTTGAGCTGTTCATCTTTTGAAAAGACTGACAATAAATTTCTGATTCCTTCAGTAGCAGATACAGGTAAGTAATGCCTAGAGACTTCAACAGTCTCTGGTTCACATTCTCTGTTCACTTCGTTTTTTGTTTGCATATGTTGTTTCTCCAGAATCTCTTCACTGTCATATTTTATTTCAGAGCACTGAGAGTGTGCAGAGATCTCAATAGCTCCAGCCATATTAGTTACTTCGGTTACATTTTTTGATTTATTTTCAACCACTTCATTTTCTATCAACACATCAGATTTTTCCTCAGAATCTTCGCTTTGAAGCAGAATGCATTGCTCAGATAGCAAATGAGTAATACTTTGTGGAACAGATGGTTCTCTGGGAGTTTCTCTCTGTGCTAATAATCTCTCTTTCTCTGCTTTCACGAATTCACCACATTTTTCATGTGTACTCTCATTATCAATAGCTCTAATTAAGGTTACATTCTCCTCTGTTTGCTCTACCACACTACATTTTTCTATCTGATTCTGAGGCTTGAAACTTTGTAACATAGAATCTGCTGAAGAATCTCCCTCTTCACTGTGCACGTCCTCACTATCTCCTTTCTGTTCTTCCACGTCTTCCAATTCGTGTGCTGTTGCTCCAGATAGTTCTCTGTTCTCAGTTTCCATATCCTCAGAATTCTCCTCCAAACAATCTTTGTTAGTTTCCATGTTTGTAATTAAAGTAGCACCTTCAGCTTGCTTTCTTTCAGCATCTTTCTCCTCCTTGCTTGACATCTTTGGACTGATACAAATATTCTTTTCATTCCAATTCAGATTAAGTGAGATTTCTGCATCAAAACCATGCTCACATGATTTGCTCTGTCTGTTACACTCATCACCTGGGCTGATTACATTACAACTCGGAGGCTGAACTTGGTCTTCTTGTAAAATATCCTTCACTGCAGAAGTACTGCAATCATCTTCTTCATCACTGGAACCTGTGACTTCTCCAAACAACATACCCTTCAATCAAAAAACAAAATTAATAATCTAAACCCTGGTATCAGTTTTAAGACCTACTTTTCTAAACAAGTACACTTAAGGCCCTGACATGCAGTGGTTTTGAGAGACTAAGGCTGGTCAACAAAATTACAACCTACTCCATCATTTTTCTTCATAGCAAATGAAAGTACCTCTGTAAAAAAAAAGAGACTTCTTTATCTACCACTGTGCATTCTAAGCTTACTGGAAAAGATCATTTGAGTAGCATTTAACTTTCAATCTCTGGAATTTTGCTATGAAAGCCATGCTTATATTGAACACAAATTGGGACTTCAAGTCTGCACCATAGGGAAATTATGACAGCAAGTTGAGACATAGGTGACTGTGTACTGGTTTTGGCCAGGATAGTTAATTTTCTTCACAGTAGCTACTGTGGGGGAATGTTTTGGATTTGTGCTGAAAATGGTGTTAATACTATAGAGACATTTTCATTATTGCTGAGTAATGCTTGCACAGCATCAAGGGCTTTTCTGCTTCTCCTCCTGCCACACTGGTGAGGGCACTGGGGGTGCATGGGAAGCTGGGAGGAGACACAGCTGGGACAGCTGACCCCAACTGACCAAAGAGATATCCCATACTGTTAAGACATCATGTTGACCATATAAAGAGAGGGAAAGAAGGAAAGGTGAGACATTTGGAGTGATGACATTTATCTTCCCAAGTCACCATTACGCATGACAGAGCCCTGTTGACCTGCCTGCTCATGTGAAAGAGTGAATGAATTCCTTCTTCTGCTTTGCTTGCGTGCACAGCTTTTCCTATTAAACTGTCTTTATCTCAACCAACATATTTTCTCATTTTCACTCTTCCAGTTCTCCCCAGGATCATGCTGGTGGGGAAGTGAGCAAGCGGCTGTGTGGTACTTAGTTGTTGACTGGGGTTAAACCATGACACATGTACTTCTGAAAATTATGGTTTTGCTCCCTTCCACAGGCAGTATGCTACAAGGTAAGAAAAGTATCCATATGGATCTAAACACACAGAGACCCTTTAATTGCATGAATAACTAATACTGATACTAAAGGGAAAAAAAGCCCAGTAATATAAAATCATTATTTCTTCAGTAATTTTAAGACCAAGTTAAGTACCAAGTCAGATGCATCCTGAAACTCACCCGTGTAGTCAGTGGTGAAAGCTGTACTGGAGAAAGTAGAGCAGGAAGAGGCCTGGCCCAATTCAATATATCGATCACATTTTCACCTGGGTCCCTCTGCTCCTGATCGGAGAAGCCTGAAGTGCTGTGCTCCCTGCCTGTCTGTATCATCACATCTACAGTTTTATCCTCACCACCGTGCAGACATTCTTCAGGAGTCCTGCTCTCAGCACAGTCATTTCCAAAAGGCTCAGTACTTGTTTGAATTACCATTGCTGTTACAGAATTTTGCTTTACAGCACTTTCCACTGAAGAACACCAAGGTAGCGTTTTACCATCGCACTTCCTGATCTTTTGGTGGATTTGTACAGTATCTAAGACAGAAAAATATTGTTAAGAATTTTTCCTCTCCCATTTTTGTTTACAGAGATAATATATAATAGTAATAAAAATGTAATACCATATTTTCAAGTGATGTTTCCACAGAAGATCGTAGTCACTTTCAGAAATGCTTTCCTTATAGAAATGTGATGTTGTTATTTACAATTATTTTTTCATATGTGTGTGCAAAGAGCTTCTCCCCAAACACTTTCTGACTCAGATCATAAAACATTCCCAGTTTTTCCTATCAGGAAGGGCCATTCCTGGTAAGATTGAAGGTCCGTATGGTTTATTTCAGTCTTTGCCCAGTAACTCATAGTCATGAAAAGCAGGACAACCATGCACAGACATTCCCAACTTAGGCTGTAATTCTCAGCTTAAAGCAACTTGCAGGTTTCAGCCAGCAGCTGTACTTCCAGGCAAGTTACAATTATACCCTGCCATAAACACAGCAAGGGAGCTCTTAGCTACATTTCTAGTTTATGATTTAATATGCATATGCTTTTAAATTGTTTGTTCTTTAAACTTAAATATTGAGTCTAATCACACAAGATTTTGTCTTTAATGGTATTATTTAGTGAGAGCTGAACCCTTAATAAAAAAGTCCCACTATGTACCTATGCACAAAGGAGTCTGAACCACTAAGAGAAAGATACTGAGCATTTGACAACCCTTCCAAGATGTCAACTATACAGTTTTACACAGTTATTCTAACAAGAAAGCATGTCCAAATGCTCTGTGTGATTCTTTGCATTGTACTTGTGTTTTGTTACTTTTCAAATCTTTTGATACTTTTCAAATAGTTTATACTATTATAGAGTCACCATCTCTGGATGTGTTTAAAAAATGACTGGACATGGCACTTGGTGCCATAGTCTAGTTCAGGTGTTAGGACATGGGTTGGACTCGAAGATCTTGGAGGTCTCTTCCAACCTTGTTATTCTGTGATTCTGTGATTATACAGTAGCTCACTTCTTATGCAGTCAAAACACATTCATTCAGGAAAGTCTAAAGACAAATAATTTAAATTTATTATAATTGTGCTAAATACTTCAAAAAGGGAAAAGATGGCCCAGTTTCCTGAAATTTAAATTCTATGATTTTATAAAATGAAAATATTACCTCAAATAAGACAATAGAAATCAACAATCCTAAAACTCCAGTGTGTCACATGGAACTAAAAACTACTCTGCAGTATTTGCAATTCTTATATGATCTTGTTTACAGCATTCACAAACACTACTGGACACAAAATCAACAGTATTCAAGCAAGAGATCAAGCCTATTCTGTGCATACATGGGTACCATCTGCAGTGAACCACTTGGATCTTGTGACCAAATTTTGCCTTAAACAAGCTAGTTTAGATTTAAAGGAGCAACTGCTGTAAAGCAATTTAACTGCAGAGGTATGGTAGGGATTTTTTTATGCTTGTTTCTCTCACGCATCACGAGCCACTGTAAAGCTGCAAAACTCTGAAACTTTACTCAGAACCTTTGTTCAGAAACTTCTTCCAGCCACCTGAACACACACTCTCACACCCCTGCTTGACACTGCCAGACTTCCAGGATCTTCTAGAAAGAAGACTGTACACATCCAGAACTCCTCCTGGAGGAGGTATTGGGGTGTTAACTGGAAGAATGAGGGTTATAAAAACCCCAGTTTTTGATGCTTATGCAGGCTTCCACCTCTGATGGACTCCCACTGTGTATCGCAACCACAGACCACAATCACTCACTTGGCACTGGAGCCACAGGTGGTGGTTATCTTTGCCTTTTCTCCTCTCTGTTTTTTCTTTCCAGTTTTCCTCTCTTAGGGTGATTATGCACTTCAGAACAGCTATACACCCCTTTCCAATCCATTACAGTGTTTTCCATTTATGGTCTCAAAGCAGTTCTAATAAAACTTGTTGTTATATCTACTTAGCGTTTTTCTACTTTAATGCACCACAAGGGATCCTTTAGCAACAAATCTGGTTGCCCTGGCTCAGAGGCAGGTCACAATACCATCCCATAGTAGAAAGAACAGCACATGCACAAAATGGTTTTCAGCAGGGTATGTATTAATTTAATTGGCACAATTTGCATTCTGTTGGAAAAAAATAACTTGTGTGCTTCATTACTGTTGTGTTAATCCACTACTAGAACTTGCACAGACATTCCTGAAGCAACATCAATGGTAGTATCATATTCAAAAATATTACTTTAACTTGATAGGTCAAAATAACCTCCTCAGCAATCAAAAACTTTCAAGCACATTCTAATACATCAGCTCCACCAAAGGACTAAATTAGAAAAATTGATCAATAACCCTATTTCAAAGATCCATCTGTATTCATTTAACACAGCCTGGATTTTCATGGGGGCGGGAGAAAAGCTGCTCAAAACTTCTATGTCTGGCACAGAGCCAATTGCTGAAGGCTCTGACAATGGGCAGGTTACTAGCCCAATCAGACAACTTGGTAATGCCTCTGTGATGACATATTCAAGAAAGGAAAAACCACAGGAAACTCTCCCTTTCTTCTCCTGAGGGGTGGTGAGGTGGCTGCCGGGGCCCGTGCAGCTGGGGCCTTCCTGAGGCCAGAGCCCCCCATGTGGTGCTGGCAAGGACCATATGGCCAGGGCCTGCTGTGTGGTGCCAGTAGAGACCACGTGGCCAGCAGCAAGAGATGGTGAGCAATTCCCCAATGTGGAGCCCGGACAAGATCAGCCTCTCAACTGCAATTTAAAGACACCAACTTTCTTTCAAGTCAGAGGAAAAGTGAGGACACATGAGGAAAACCAACATGGCAGCACCGAAGTCAGTGAAAAAAAAGGAGAGGGAAGAGGTGCTCCGAGCGCTGGAGCTGAGATTCTCCTGCAAGCCGTGGTGAGGACTATAATACAACAAACTTGTTTCCCTATAATTCATGAGGTGCGTGAGGGGTATGGAGATCCATGTGCAGCCTGTGAAGAAGAGTACTCACACTGGAGCACGTGGATGCTAAAAAAGCTGTAATCTAGTGAAGAACTCAAACAGAGAGAGATGACCCTTGCTCTCAGAGATAGAGGAAGAGAGCCTTCGCTTCCAAACTAGAATAGCTCATCCTTAAAAGATTAAACCCCATGAACTAAAATGACCCATGCTAGGCAGCTGTGGGAAGACTGCCTGGCCTGTGGAAGGGACTCCCATTGCAGCAGGTTCAGGCAGGACTGCTGCTTGTGGAAGTTAAAACCACGCTAGAAAAGTTTGCAAAGAACTATCTCCCATAGGAAGGATCCCACAGCATGGCAGAAGAAACACTTTTCCTTAAGCATACTGAAGAAAGACTTTTAAGAGGTGAAATACTGACCAAAACTCCGTGTTTTGTTTCCTTGCATGGTCAGTGGAAAGAGGGAGGGACTGAAAAAAAAAGTGTTCTGAAGGTTTGCTTTGGTTCTCATTACCCTTTTTAATTTTAATTCTGTTAATAATAAATCTTCCTTATACTGTTTAAGTTTTGAACCTGTTTTGCCTTAAGGTGTTTTTTTCTTTCTTAATAATCCTTATCTCAACTCATGAAAATGAAGTTTTCAATTCCCCCTTTTCTGCTCAGCTATAGCAGAGGAAAATAAGTAGATGGGTTTTTTGTGGGTGTCTGGTGCTTAGCCAGCGTCAAACCCTGACGCCATCTCAGTCACTTCATGTAGCAACTCCATGTAAAAATCTCTATTACTGCACTGGACACCAGGAGGAGGGAGAAACTGATCAGCCTGAAGGGCCCTAGCACATAATTTTCACCAAAGTATGCTCTCCCATCTCCTTTACATCTTGTAAGTATTAAGATAATACATTGTTTTATAAAACCATTTACAAGCCACAGTCACATAGAGCTTCCAGGATGTTCTAAATTTTCTCAGGAAAAACCTACATTCTTTTTACAATTTGAGTTCCATTAAATGATCTAAGGGAAAAGGAGATATTTGACAAGGAGAAACAAAGAAAATAAGGAAAATTCAGAAGCTGGTTCTCTCTTAAGATTTTTTTCATTCTGTTTTGTGCCAATCATTTCAAAGCTCAGAATTTTCCCTGCACTGAAGTGGGCAGCAACACAATTACATATTTTGCCCCATAAGAACTCCAATTAGACTATTAGGAAGTTTACTTTTCACAGTGAACTACACAATAGTACTATGTTATTAGGAACTTTACATCCTATCTATACTCTCAAAATCAGACATGCACCTACATCACATCCAAGAATATTGATACATATCATCTGTTTAAAAGTTTCCTCTGAAAAATGGGTCAAAGATATAATTTCTGAATAACTAAGATTCTCCAAACTTCCCTACTCAACCCTTTCCAACCCAGTCCCTGATAATTGCATTGCTTTAGGAATGAGATACTTTTCTCATAGTTACCCATTTATCTGTAGGAAGAGTTGTCATAGCAATTTTTAAAGATTTAGCATAAGTAAGTTTCTTTACTGGAAGTGTCAACTCTTTGACACCTTGACCTCAACCTCAGGTCCAGGAAAAGCCCTACTGAGTCCACCTCATTGTAAGGATCTTCACAAAGATCGTATTTTGCAGACAAATTTTACTTTATCCAGGGAATTGCACTCTTGTTCATCATGTGAGTCAGTGAAATGATTAAGTTTTCTCCTGAAATCTACAACCTGAAATCTAGTTCATGTAGCTTCAAACCCTTAAACTGCTGCCTTCTCTCACTTCTGAGAGAAGATTAAGATTACTCTGATCTGAAAACACCACCAAAATCTATCATGTACTACTTGAAATACCTTCTTGATGCAGAGTGGAGAAAGAAGCAGAGATGAAATAAGTGATCCAATGCTAACGTGGGTTGCCTTGGTACTAAACAAATTGAATTTTAAAACCCAAAACTTTACTCTTGATTGTCCACATTGCAAGGCAATTCACCATTGCAAGTTGTCCTCTCCGCACTCCAAGCAACAAAGCAAGTTTTTGAAACAAGTCTTGTGGTTTTTTCCTCTCAAGAAGGACTAGATTAAGATGTGGTATTTTATAAAAATAATTAATCTAGCCATAGAACCTCATCTGATTCACAGCAAACCCTCATCATAATCAGCACAGTGATTGTAGATGCCTGGCAGTAGCAACTGCACATTTCTCAAAAACAAATGGTGTTTCTCCAAGAAAAAAAATCCTCCACAGAAATTTTTTAATGCCCTGACAAGGCAGAATTTTTCAACCTGTTTCCAATTATGTGAATTTCAGGATGCTTCATACACTAGCTACTCTTTGAAGCTACATACAAATTCTGTTTTCTGAGACAGCAAATCCACATATTCCATGACCTGAAACAAAGAACTATGGTGAACACTGCATACCCAAAACTAAATATGCAATTCTACATTATATCTCAAGGTGTTATCTTGAGAGATTTTCATACGGTTTTAAAGACAGAAGAGAGGTCTGCTTCTCAAAGCATTCATGTTCTATGGACTTACATCTCAAGACCATAAAACACATGTATCCCTGGGGATTCAGTCTCATCTTTGTGTTTTACATATAATACCACTGTGTTTATCTCCTTTTATCTGATATTAAAGCAGACAACTCCAGTGTGCTCCTTTCCATCTCTGTTTTTAAGATCCACATGCAGCTTCTCCCCTATCCCGCATCCCCAAACAAAAAAGATGAGCAGATAAAAAGGGTATAGCTCAGTAGTAAGCCAAATTTAGCTCAGAACCCAGTTACAGACTACTTCTTGAAGAGGGTTGGCTCCTCACAGACATGGTCTTAGCATGTTCCTTCAGTTCATCTCACCATAACATATGAACAGAACATGTTAGAGAACCCAAATAACCAAAATATTCAGCAACCAGCTGCAACATACTTCAAATGTTTCTTTAAATGCTTATTCACAATGTAGGTGATTTTATGGCCAAACTATGAGAGGGTTTTCCAAAGACTAAAAAACCATCAATGGCTTATTAGCCTTAGATTATGGCCTAAGGTTACTGGTCTGATGGTCAGACACAGGTGTTGTCAACTTTATTACTGGTAGTTTTGTAACAATACTACCAAATGCTTTTAAATTAAGTTTGGCAAACCCCCATTATCCTATGACACTTTCACAACAGCACATTTGGAAAGCCTCACGAGTCTTCCAGTTTTCATGTATGAACACATTCTTCAAGAAAATCATTCAAAGTGGCATCAACCTTAGCGGAACAGAGAAGACACTGATCATAATGCAAAGCTTTGGGTATTTTACAGCACATTTGAATGTACGAAGAAATCTATCAAAAGAAGTACATTTCTGAAAGGCTAGATCCAGGCAGCAGATGAACTGAAATTCTCTGGAAAAGATATTGCCATCAAACTGATCTGCTCTCTAAGTTGAAACTATTATAATATGGAACAAGAAGTTAGGACAAACTCACTAAGATCCCTTTTCTCCTAGAAGATTGCACCTGTAAACACAAGCACTTTGTTATTATGAATTCAAGGTAATGGCCACTTTCATAAGAGGGTGAACAACAGGATGGCTGTTCTAGGCTTGAAGAGGGAAAAAACCAAACCGGTAACAGAACGGAAGATGTATTTCTATGATAACTAACCATTTCAACGAAAGCATGTTCTAAGCTTAGAATTTTCTCCACAGTGAAGTGGGCAGAAAGAAGGACTGGCTAGAAGAGACTGCTACAGATAATTGCTTCCTTTTATGAAAGAACTGTAGCTTCCTTGCAAAGATATGAATAGGAAAGATGGGACAGAACTACTGGAATCTAAAGTTCCTCTTTTGGTGGATGGCAAAGAGATTACTCTGGAACCTGATAGCCCTAAAATCACATATATTTCAAACTCTTCAGTTTCTTGTGCTTGTTCTTGTCATTTGACCCTTGATCAAGACATTAAATTCAGAACTGCAGGGCACAAGTGTCTAGCTCAGTTTTGGAGCTGAAGTTACGTATCTGCTGCACTAAACTCATGGAAGTAAGGTTGATCAACAGGTTTATGAGCTGGTCCTTATATTTTGGCCCCCCTTAAGTGGATTTCACTGGAACACATCTGAAGCCAGATTCACTGGGATCTACAGTAGTAGCAAATTTTCAGACTTAACAGGGTCTTTGAAAAGTTTATCTTCAAAGCTCTTTATGCAGCTGGAACCTATCCTAGGCAATATCTCTACACATTTAGTTACAGAAAAATCAAAGTAATAGAGGAACTGAAAAAACCAAAAAAGCTTAATAAAAACATTCCAGAGACGCAACACAGAAATTAATGCAGTTTCAAGGCACCTATTACTCTCAAGTGCAGAAAGAAAATGATATCTGCTATGTAAAGTTAAAGCAGTTCAAGTTTGCTGTGAATATGCATGTGGATAACTACTCAGATTATTTTTTATTATTATCTGAATATCACATTACAATGAAGAAAATGGAGGTAACAGCTTCTTAAACTTTATAATTCAACTATGTTACCACATATTTGTTTCAGACTAAAAAGAGCCCAAATGCCCCATCATTCACATTATATACTACAGAGTTCATAATGATATAGTAATTACAGTTTAAACATGAGTTTTGACGACTTATGAACAGTAAAAGAATTTGATTTCTCGATTGCAACAGCAAATTACAAATTTCAAGTTTACTTACCCATTCAAATTAATATTTAAATTATTTTCAGATATTCTAATCACATGTGTACTTGACCAGACAATCACCAAGGAAAGTATTTAAATCTTTCAAAAGTGTTATGCAGTCAGTACCCAACTGGAACCTACCGTCTGTAACAGTTCGTGTTCTTTTGTCAGACCATTCCTTATCCCAAATAGAAGCTGAAAGAAAAGTACCAATATTGCCTTTTGGTCAGAAAAAGAGAGAGCATCAAGAAAATTTCAAGACTTTGCATGCCATTGTACCTAAGACAGGATCATTTTTCTCATTTTCTCTTTTTCCTGTTGCACTGTCAATGCACATCCAGAGTTCTTCTAACAAGAGCTTCACTCTTCCTGTTAAAATAAATAAATAAAAAAATTTATTTATTTAAAATAAATTGATAAAATTGAATAAGAATTTATGTTCATTTTACTCAGAACACAGACATACCTACAACAAAATACAAAATGCTCACAACAAAAATTAAGACAAGGCACAAGCTTCAGTGAAAGAAAAATGCTAGATGCCAGTTAGGGAATGGATCCTGTACTGGCCATATCCACACAGCAGTCTAAAGCAATAGCTGGAGAATGCTTTAGCTTTTCCTTTTTATAGGGAGTACTTCAAAAAGTTGTAGCAGCCCCCAGAGTAAAATGTAAAAGCAGATTCAAATGTAGCATTAGTGAAATTAAACAGCTTTGTAAAACCAATCAATTTACATGAACTTGGGAGAAAATCTTTTAGGAAGATGTGTATCACATTTATGCTCACTCAGTAATAATTCATCTTAGTCTTATCATGTAATACCACCATGTATCCGAACTAATTATCAGGCCACAACACTAGGAGACTCTGTCTACGGTCCTAACAGCACCTTTGCTAGGTGATGTCGAACAACCTAGTTTCAGAGACAGAAGGGCAGGTGGAGAGGGAAGAACCTCAGTAAAATACACAAGCACCTCATCTACTTATGCCAAAACTATCAGATCCAACAATCCAAGATCAGGAACTGAACTGTTTTTATGCAAATTCCATAAGTCAAAGGCCATAGCAAACTGCTATTATTTTATGAAGAAGCATATTAAAAAATCTTCAGCATATAAGAGGAAGACCTGCCAAACTTTGCTAAACAGCTAGTAACAACACTAACATTTACTCATTACTAATAATTCCTTGCTGCTATTTGAAGCTCAAATTAATGCTCAGATATTAATTTTCCTATTTTGCCATTAATTAAAAATCAAAGGATAAAATTGGGTACCAATTCAGTACAACCCAAAAGTAAAAAATATGCCAAGACACACAGAAACTGACATAGCCTGGCTTTTCCAGAAAATTTAATTTCTGCAACAAACATATTGCAAAGCAAGAAATAGGACAGTGAAGTTCTTTTGCCTCAAAACTGCCTTCAGAATATCTAAACAGTTCAAAAGCAGTACCAGCCTTTTAAAAGACTACAGAAAAAAAATTTAATTAAAGTTTGGCCTCGGTACTTCAGAGGAAGTTTTGAAGGAGTTTGCTCCATTACAATTAGATTCAGATAATCTGTAGCATGTATTTTAGATCACTAGGGGGGAAAAAAGTCAATAGGATAAGATACAGCTATACCTCTTGTATTTCCACTTGATTTACCAAGTCTCATATAGAAATTGTACCAGATTACGCTCCTATGTGGTCCTTTATGATTTCAGTGAGCTTCAGAGAGATTGTAATTTTTTCAGTGTTTGCATTCTGTTTTATAATTGCACATCAGCTGACTTCACACATGCACAGGGTACACTAGTCATTTTTATGAATCAAGTATTTTCCTTACTGCAAAACTGAAAATAGTAATCTATTACATTGGTCCTTCATCAGTGTAACCTACTTGTATCAACCACATCTGCTCTTATAGCACTTTGGCAGTATCCTTTGTTTCCAAAAATGCAACTCCAGAAGAGCTGCAATAAATTCATAACAAGTGGTTCCACACAGAGAATGGACTTGCAAAAAGTCTTACCTTTGTCTATATCTGTTGCAAGGTCTTCACTTGAACTCTGAGTTTCTGCATGCTTAACTATTAAAAAGAGGAGAGGTGTAAAGAAAATGTTCAAATAGAACAATATCACATACAAATCTGAAGGCATTCAAAGGTAAACACTTACCTTTTCTGCACTTCTCTTTAATTACACCATCAAGTTTTCCCTGATAAAATTAAGAAGTACAGAATTTTTATGCCATACATATTTTCAGAGCATCAACTCTAAAGAGCATGAAATCTAGATCAACATTTCAAAGGTCATTCTTCAGTTGGAAAATTTTTCTCTTATGGTGAATTGCTATGTTTAGTTACTCAATATCCCCCCAAAAATGTACTGTTTCAGCATCTCTTACACTAATAGCTTCCTTTCTTTCCCCCAAAAATACTTAAAGAAGCTTCACCCAAAGACAAGGAAAGCCTTACTTGTGCTTTTTTTAGCTCCTTTTCAAGCCTTTTCTTTTCAGTTTTCAGTTGTCTGAAGTCCTGTGTATGCTTTGTTGCAGCTTCTTCAAAAAAGAGAACCAAAATTCAATTCAGAAGCTACACTATTAGAGGCTACTCATTTAAGTGGTGCTGGTCACTAGTTTGCAAATCAAATCACCAGAAAAAACCAGATAGTGTGAAATACAAATTTATTGAAGCTATATTTTGGTTCATTCAGAAACAACTAATGCATACATGTATGTTGCCTTCTACCGCATAATTACTGTTTTGAACCACTGCAATACATTTATTATTTTTCTCAGTTATATGCAAGAATGAAGAGTGGGTCATATTGTAATAATATTGTACTGTAGAACAATATACACCAAGTGAAAAAAGGACATAAAACTGAGATGCAAGGGACTTTTTATTCTCTTATTCAAAAGAGCTCTGGTTCAAAGATGAAAACACCATAGCCAGCTGCATTAGAAAGATACAGATAGCACTCAAGACTAATAGAGAAGAGGACCTTATCTCTTAATGTCTAACAGACACCTCGAAAGAGTACAGATGGGTGGAAATATAGGGTACAGGGTAGGTGAGAACTGAAAGTGAGGTTTGTAGGAAAATTCTCAGATGACAGAGTTAGAGAGAACTCCTGAGAGTTCAGCTGGATGACTTATATATGGATAAGAAAGAAAAGAAATGGAATCTTCCTGCTGATCAAATCAGAAGAGAGCATTATTAAAATAAAAGTTGTTAAAAAAGAACCTTGGGTGGTAGGCTAATAGAAAACCAATCATGGCAAAATTTCATACTGACAAAAGATACAAGATCTGAGACATTTAATGGACATAGAAAAAAAGAAAACAGATAAAATAGTCACTGAAATTGGACCTAACCCATACTCTCTCTCAGTATTTTGTTCTAGTTCTGCCAGAATTTGAGATTTTGGAGGCAAGTGTGTAAAAAACCTGGCTGTCCTGTAATGGAACTCCAAAATTCTCATAAAAATAAACACCTTGTACCTGCACTTTACAGTAGGATTCAGGGGGTTTCTAACACTAAGATATAAGGCATTCAGTTCACTGTATTTTAAACTATGGTAAGCACAGCTATAATATGCACGATATGAATGCAAGTATCTGCCTTGCCAATTGACAGTACAGCAAATGAAGTCTCAAAAAGTCTTATGTACATTCACCCTCTACCAGCAAAACAAGAAAAACACAGTGCCATGAAGCCAATGCTTTTTCTCCATGTAAAAACAAAGCAAGCAAACAAACTAACTAACCAACCAAAACACAAGTGCTAGAATATTTAGAAATCAGAAGACATGCATCAGGATCACCATATACTTAAATATGAACACAAACATGAAGAATCCTGCCAGGATTATTAGAACACTGGAGCACGTGCCCTATGAAAACAGGCTTGTTGAACTAGACTTAATTAGCCAGAGGGGAAAACATAATGAATCTTAGAAAGAATCCAACAGCTTTCCTGTACAAGGAGGTATCAAGAAGAGGGAATGGGACTGTTCACTGCTGTATAATAGACATTAGGTGTAAACTGAAACATGAGAGTTTCCAGCTAGTTATAAGGAAAAACATGTTACTGAATCAAGTTGCCTAGAGAACCTGGTAAGACTCCATCCTTTGAAGTTTTCATGACCAGAAGTTCCCCACCAGCTTCATCTATGGCATGTGCATAAGACACTCAGCAGAAAACATTCTGCAGGAGGGCTGACGTAAATCAGAGACTAAGCACCCCACATAGTACTGCCCTGCCTTGCTCCTTGGGCATCAAAGTTAAAGTCAAAATTCCTCTGGTTAGAAAAGGAAAAAAGAGGTTATGTTACTGTACTGTTGTCCCACTCAGTGTAGAAAGTTACCTTCAAGTTTTTTCACTTTTGTTTCCAGTTTCTTTCTCCTGTTAAAAAGAACACATTAATAGATCATTTTTTAAAATAGAACTATGTTGCATGAAAAGCCAGAAAAAAATAAATCTAGCCATTCAGAGAAAACACACCTCCTATACCCAGGACCTGTGAGACCAATGAGTCCCTGAAGTTGAAAAATTAAACTGGTGGCATGTTGCTGACATTCTCACACAAACAGCTGTATCTGTTACAGAGGCCAAGTTTGCTTTTGAGAGCGTCAATCCACTAATCCAAGTATATAAAAATACCTTCAGCTACAACTTGGAACTAGAAATACAACTCCAGAAAACTGGCTTCTGCTTTTTGCATTTCTATGATGTAATGCAAACAGGTTCGTTTTACTCCTTAAAAACAATCAAGCTTTGCTTACAATTAATAGTATCTAAGCAATGAGATAACCATGAATAGCCTTCAGGATCACTAATGTCCCACAGTTTTTTGTTCAGAACATCCAGGTGCTTTAGACTAAAGCCAAACCAAAAGAAAAAACATTATGCATCCCGAACAATTTTGACTTCAGCATTTCCAACCCTACCTTATATGTAAAACACACAGAACTGGAAAATAAATAAATAGAAAAGCAAACATTTCTACTGTTTTCTTCTGTTAAATTCCAATATCCCAGAAATTGTTTTTAAACTGTTGTGGTAAGTAGAGGATTCTACCAATGCTCGCCAATCACCTTCATGAAGCAGAACACAGTTCATCTATTCCCCATATTAAAACCTATGTAATAGATTGAGATTTACTGTCTAAGCCTTTCTGGATATTCAGGCTTTAATTACCACTTCAGACATTAACCAGAATATATTCAAAAACCCACTCATAAATGGGATGATTGATCACCTTTTGCATGTTCAGTAGTCAAAGCATTTATACTATAAAGTAATAGGCCAATGATTCTGTGCCTTCTCAGCCTGAAGAGGTTCATACTTACTTTCCTATATGAGGGCATTGACAGTCAAGCCATAGGTGAGAATTTCAGCAAAATTCCTCATAAAAACATCTTTACAGAAAAAAAAAAAGGAGAGGTGAGAGAGGGGGGAGTTGTCCTTTAGAAGATAGGAGGTAAGAAACTTCTGTTTCTCTGTAGATTATCTTCAAGTGAATGCACAGAAGTACTACATGTACAATGCATGGACATTGGAAGCAAGATCAACTGACACAGGAAGACTGCAGAGATGCTGTTTACCATTGCAGGGAGAAGACCCATGCAGCCAAAGCTCGATTAGAATTCAAGCTGACCAGTACTCTGAAGGACACAAAAAGGGCTTTTCAAAATATCTTAACAGCAAATGGAAGATCAGAAATAACATCAGTCCATTGCTTGATGAGGTTAGTCATGTCACAAATAGGGATGCAAAGCAGAGATGTTTAATGCCTTCTTCAGATCTGTCACCAATGACAGACCCTGAGGACTCCCAGAAACCTGTGTGGAAGATCACAACAGGCTTGTTCAGCTTAGGAAAGAGAAGGCTAAGGGGTGACCTCATCACAGTTTACAGCTTCCTCAGTGGGGGACAGTGGAGATGAAGGTGCTGATCTGCTCTCTCTGGTGACCATTGACAGGACAGAAGGAAATGCAATGAAGCTACATTGGTGGAAGTTCAGATGGGACATTAGGAAAAGGTTCTTCAGGCTCTCCAGGGAAGCACTCATTGACACCAAGCCTGTCAGAGTCCCAGAAGCACCTGAATGACAGTCTTAGCTGTAGCTTAGTTTTAAGTAGTCCTGCAAGGAGCAGGGAGTTGGACTCAATAATCCTCATAGGTAGTTTTCAACTTGAGATAGAAATGCTATGATACAAATAACTAAGAATCCGAATAAACAGACACTAAATGCCAACATTATCATGGCAATAATATTTACAAATGAAGTAATTACATTTACACATGTAGTACTATACTAATTTCATCAATATGCAACTACATTAAGAAAATAGGTAGATGTTAAATCTAGCAATTTACAAAAAGCAGCTTGCAGATGATGCATTTGGGCAGAACTCCTCTTATGCTACACAACTCAAGTTCCTATCTGATCTTTAAGATAAAGGCACAACTGTAGTTGACAGGAGTTGTACTCCACAGGAATTGCCATTCTTGTAGAATATTCAGATCTCAACTAGACAGTCCTGAGCAAGCTAACTTTGACACTGGCTCTGAATGGCAGATTGGACCAAAGGACATGACCTAAGTTTTTTAACAGTAACTGTAGATTAACAGTAATTTTATGAAAATTCACTATTACTCTGCTTCTGAAAAAATCCAGCTTTCAAATTACTGAACTCATATGACCTACTGCTTAAAATGGCTTCAGTGTCAGACATATACAAAACAGCTACAGAACCACAGAATTGAGGCTGAGGTTGTGAGAATCCTCTGGAAGTTACCTTGTCCAACCCATGCTGCTGTAGCAGGGCCACCTACAGCTTGCTACCCAGGCCCATTGCCAGATGGCTTCTGAATATCTCCAAGGATGGTGAGGCCACAAGCTCCCAGGGCAATCTGTGGAAGTACTCAGTCATTCTCACAGCAAAAAGTGTTTCCTGATGTACACAGGAAACATGACATTCTTTGTCTTAGTTTGTGCCCATTGCTTCTTGTCCTGTCACTGGGGTCCAAGGAAGTGAGCCTGGCTCTGTCTTCTTTACACGCTCCCTTCAGGTATTTATAGACATTGATAATACCAACCCTGAGTCTTTTCTTCTCCAGACTTAAGAGTCCCAGTTCTCTCACCCTTCTGTCAATAGAGAGATGCTCATATTCCTTAATCATCTTCATGGTCCTTCACTGAACTCACTCCCGTATACCCATGTCTGTCTTGTACTGAGGAGTCCAGAACTAACACAGTACTTCAGGGGTGGCAACAGCAGTGCTGAAGAGAAGGAGCATCTCCCTCACCCTGCTGGCAAAAACTTTGCTTCTTGAAAACCAAGACACTGGTAGCCTTCTTTGCCACAAGTGTGTATCATTGGCTCACGTCATGAGAGCACCCCAAGCTGCTGTCCACCTAAGTGTTCCCCAGCAGGTACTGGTGTTTGTGATTGTTCCTCATCAGGTGCAGGCTTCACACTTCTCTTTGCTGAACTTCCCAATGTTTCCGTCAGCTCATTTCTTCAGCCTGTCAAGCTTGTGCTCGAAAGCAGCACGCCCCTCTGGCCCAGCAGCCACACTTGTGTCACTGGCAAGCTTGCTGACAGTAGGCTCTGCCCCATCATGCAGATCACTAACAAAGATGTTAAACTGGACTAGACTCGCTATGCAGCGCTCACTGTCTCCCCCCAGGGTACAGTGTTACCTCCTGGTCTCCTATGGGGAGAGATAAGATAGAACTGGGTTGTGAGCTGTAAAACCTGCCTGCAGAGGCACATGGCAGCACAAAGGAGCACACGGCGGCTCACAGAGAGGTTTGTCTCCTGGGGGGAGGAGGTGTCAGCAGACCCCTACGGCAGACCCCTACGAGAGAGGAGCCTGCCGGGAGCTGACGGACAGGTGAACAGCGGGTGATCATCCCACAGAAGGAAGTGTGCTGCAGATGTGGCAACATGGGATAGGTCACGTAGTGAGGACTGCCATATAAGGAAATACTGTGTCAAAAAAGTGTATAGAACCAGCTCGTTTCTTTGAATAAACAATTCAGATTCCACGCCGCTCTGGGTCCGTGCCTCAATTGCCAACAAATGGTGTCCCCGTGTGAGGAATTTATTATACACCTGTGTGTCTGTCGGTGAGCCCCGTGGGACTTGAAGTGCAGCTGATAGAAGGAGGAAAGCTGGCCAGCGTTTAATCCCTGCAAGTTGTAGGCAAGCTACGGGGAACGATGGGGGATGGTGTATCCCACGAACAGAACATCACAGAGACACTGGAGCAGATTTTAAAGAAACACGGCAGGAAAGTTGAGTCTACAAATTTGATCAGACTCTTGTTCTGGGCAAAAGACTATGACTCAACTTCAGATAGTACCAGTATTTTTGATCCTCGCTTTTTTGATCAACGCTTTAGAGGATGCGTTGTGGGACCAAGTTACATGCGGTGACACAGCACTGACAAAGCTTTTATATCCGTGGAGGACAGTGTGCAAGGTGCTCACAGCACATGCAGCACCCAGAGACCAAAGAAGGACGCTTGTGCCACCACGGCAGCTGTGCCGACCCCTTCTGCACCGCCAGTGAACCGTAAGTCTGCTGGGGCTGTTGTAGGAGAACCAGAAGATGGCCCCTTGTCCCCTGCCCCATTTGACCCTGGAGGGGAACCGGATGGTATCGTAGAAAAGCTCATGCTGCCCCGCGCCATGTGGCATCAGCTGGAGCTGGGTCGCGGCAAGCGGCTGGAGCCAGGGAGTCCTGTCCTGGTAGCGCGTTCCCTTTCCGTTTGCCCTCTGCAATAGTGCAGCAGCAGTGGCAGGCATGGCGGGGGAAGAGCGTGTGGGGCCACAGGGGTGCAGCGCGTAGCAGCGCTGGCGACCACACAATGCCAGCGAGCACATGGCGGCGAGCACACAGCAGTGAGCGCATGGCAGAGCTGCGCCACGGCCGCACCTGACAGCTGCCCCCACACCACAGGCAGGTGGGATCAGCCGTGCTGGGAGCTGGCAGGGCTGCAGCTCCACTCAGCACACAGCAGGGGTTGCGAGTGGTTCTCTGCATGTGGGATGTGAGGAGATGAGCCGGCAGGACCCGCGCAGCTGCCCGACCTGAACCGCTACAGCCAGACTCCCGTTCCCTGTGGAGCCTTGGGAGCTGATACTGTGCTGGAGAAAAGGACTGAGTGGACCGATGGCCCCTTCCCTGCGGGTGGGGGGCTGCAACATTCAGCATTTGCACCAGCTTGTGCAGAGGTGGCTGCGGGCTAGGCATGTCGCTCCTGCAGCTGGTTCATAGAACTCTTCTATTTTTGTTATTCAAAATGCTGCCACAATCCTGGACACTATCTCAAAGATTGCTTTTTTACCGTATCACCTTGCGACCCCTCCTGCATTGTTTTGATTGCTTTTTGTGATAGATAATAATTCTGATTTGTAAGCTATCTTTTCAAGCAATTAACTGGTATGTTTTATCGAAGTACTCTTTTCTGTAAAAATGGTACAGTATTTAAGCAGCTGATGATACCACCTTGCTTATTTTTGCTCAGTGAGTGGTTGTTGTTCTGTTAGATATATTATTTCACTGTTCATAGTAAGAAAACTGCATGTTATGTTATACATTTTCCTGAATTTGGTAAGTTAAAAGATGTTCGTGTTACACATTGTTAGAATAGAAAAGGGCAAGTGCAGGGATGGGGTGTGCCCCTTGCAAAAGACTGCAAAGAGGTTTATATGTTCTTAATTTTTCAATCGCATTCAGAATGATCACAGGCTCACTTAGAAAAAGCTGAAGTACTTGTTAAGAATCTTGAAAGTGGAAAATGAGAAGGCCCCTTTCCGTTGATAACCTGGGGGCAAAGATATGCTTGTGTTTCCACAGATTCCAGTCCACGATGCAAGAGTGGTCCAACCAGCCTTGGATACTCCAGCCTCATAATCAGCTTGTGGAAAAGATAAACTCTTCTGAAGTCATGTTCTTAACTGATACTAATAAAGTTTTTAAGCAATTTTGCAAGTATTTTAGGGAAACCCTCTCAGTCAAAGCTTGAGGCTCTGACCAAGCCCTAGCCCTGGCTGACTGGGGATTATACCATCAGATCCAGGTGTTTCTGCCCTAAAAGTGTAATCAAGTCACTTGGACGTGTTGATTTGATCTTATAAAAGCTGGACCCTCTTTCAAAGTAAACCTGGAAGTCTTGCCTGGGAAAGACTTTCTAAGTCTTCACTGTGAAACAAGACCTCCCAGCCATTGCAGACTCTGAGTGATGGTAGAAGTTTTAGACAACTTTACTTTGTTTCTCAAAGTTCAAGCTGTTTAATCAGTCTTCATATATAGGACTAGTTATTGAGTGTTTTCATCTACCCCCCTGTTCATAGGAAAGATACTGCTTTTGTGAGGAACAGAGCTTATTTGGTTCGGGTAGTGGGCCAAACACATCCTAATGTTAGAAGTGTTTTGTTTTATAATTCTTGTTTGTATAAAACAGAAAAGGCGGATTTATGGGGAGAGATAAGATAGAGTTGAGCTACAAGCTGTAAAACCTGCCTGCAGAGGCACATGGCAGCACAAAGGAGCACATGGCGGCACACAGAGAGGTTTGCTTCCACTGGACCCTGGGGGGAGGAAGTGTCACAAAGCAGACCCCTACGGAGAGGAGCCTGCCGGGAGCTGATGGAAGGGTGAAAAGCGAGTGATCATCCCACAGAAGGAAGTGTGTTGCTGATGTGGCAACACAAGATAGGTCATGTAATGAGGACTGCCATATAAGGAAATACTGTGTCTTAGAAAAGTGTATAAAACCAGCTCGTTTCTTCGAATAAACAATTCAGATTCCACACCAGTCTGGGTCCGTGCCTCAGTTGCCGACAGTCTCCAACTAGACTTTGCACAGTGCTCATCGCCACACTCAAGGCCCAGCCATTCAGCCAGTTTTTGATCCACTGTCTGCCCATCCAGCCCCTACAGCACCAGCCTAAGGGGCTATGATGAAGCTGTTATGGGAGACAGTGTCAGAGATCTTACTGATGGCCTGTCAGACTCTAGCCACTGCTCTCCCCTCATCTAGCAGACATGTCAATTTATAAGGTAAGTGAAGCACAACTTTCCCTTGGTGAGCAACTTGCCCTTGGTGAGGCCATGCTGTCTGCTCCCAAGGAGCTTCTTGTCTTTCTTGTGCCTGAAAATGAGTTCAAGCATGACCAGCTCCATCTCCTTTCCAAGGATCAAGGTGAGGCTGGCTGGCCTGCAGTTCCCTGGCTCCTTCTTCTTGAGGATATGACTGACAGATAGGGACAAACATTTTATCAGTGCTGACACAATAAACTGCCAGCACATCACAGTGGTCAGTTCCCTCTTAAGATGCAGCTAGCAATGGGGTAGCTGCTCTCTGCTGCTCTTAGATAGGACAATGTGCTAAATATTCCATTAAGCTCACAGTACATTGAGTACACCTATATGTGAAATAAGTGCAGTCTGGCTGAAGAAATGACAACAAAGCTAGTCTCCTCATACAGTCTTTTGGCCTCTTAATAATGGCCTTTTAAGCCTCTTAATAATGGCCTGATGCTGTGCTTGTGAAAATCGTATGTTTCACAAGTTATGTAAAGATACCAGAGTATCTCTCTTGAGAAGTGCTTCAGTCACTTGATCATCTCCATGGACCTTCATTAGACTCTCTCCAATACACCCTTATCTCCTGTACAGAGAAGCCCAGAACTGGGCACAGTACATCAAGGCATGGCCTCACGAGTACTGAGCAGAGGGAACCAATCACTTCCCTTAACCTGCTGGTAGCACCAAAATAGCTTAGAAACACCAAAGTTAAAAATGGTAACCAGCTTACATGGAAGCAAGGAGTCACCAGCAGGAGTCCCATTGGGATGTGTGCTAGAACACATCAAAAATAAAAGCTGACTACAAAAGCAGAAGGGTCTTAGAATTCGAAGTCACTAGAGAGCAATTATTGGTTTTCATAAATGTAAAATGATGCATGTGAAGAAAAATAACCACAACTACCAACACTTGGCTGTATATTAGCTGGTTCTCTTTTGTGAGCATGAGTACCTTTCCACACAATATTGAGAAGTCACAGTTCCCTGATATATGTGATTTAAAGGTTAAAAGTATTAGAGGATTAAAGAGCAATTAGACAAGTTCATTAGAGTATCCACTAAGAGCTCTCAGAGTTAACACACACATACAATCCAGGCAAGGAAGCTTCTGAGTGACTGCTTACTGGGAAAAACAAACTTTGGGAATTATCAAGGCACAGCTTCAGAATATTCAGTATTATGGCAGCAAAAAGGGTTTCTGCATTTTTGGTGCCAAATCCCTCCTGCTCATTTCCAAACATGGCAGACAGTTCACTATGAACTGCTGAGCTGTTATATTAAAAACAATTATTTTAAGGACTGATTTTAGTACAGACCACTTTGGCAGTATCATTCCTCTACTGGCCTCAGAGACTTAACAGCAAAACTGAAATGGACAGCAATAACAATAAGCCGAGACTAAGAACCACTTAAAACTGGAGAAATTACAGCTTTTTCTCAATTTCATCCTGTTCTTAAAAACTTTCATTAAACAACCATGTAAAGCTACTTCAAGACAAGACAATAAATAAAACTAACATTGCACTCAAGAGTGTTTGCTACAAAACTCAAGATCATTCTTCCATCAACTCCTTGTTCTACAAAGGCGTAAGTAAAAAAATTTTAGCGAAATGGAAAGCATAACTAGGTAAGGTACACTACCAAATTTGGAAGAGGTAAGAGAGGCAAAGAAAGGTTGTGAAAAAAAGAAGCATCACTCACACAGCATCACTGTTTAGTATTTCTTCTTTAATTTTAACATACTCCAGCTGACTCTCCCGATAAATCTTCAGAGAACTCTGAAGAAGGAAAGCACAGTTAAAATATGTCCATACTGAGGGCAAAAAAAAAATAGATGGCAGATACCTTACCTATTCTAATGAAAACAGTGCCAGGCCAAAACAATATATTCAATAAGAAAAGCAAGTTGGAAAGTCAGGTTATCCTCCTTCTTTAAAGGCAAAAGTTATAACAAACAAACACATAAATCTCTGTATGTCTATCTTTTGAGTACGTGCCTTCAACACCTAGCTGGATAGGTACTTGAAGCTGAAGTCAAGAGCTTTACTATTTTACACCATATATAGTCCTATTTTTTCTGAAAAAGTGCCATCAGGACATCAGCTACTAATGCTTGTTGAGGGAAGAGGAATTATAAAACCATTCTAACACAGAACACAAACTAGGTACAGCAACAAGACAAATGTTAGTATCCTGTCTCATACCGTTGTGGGGTATGCCCAGCCCCTGCCCTGGAGGGATCTCTGCTGAGATAAGAGATTTCGCAATTGCCCAGTAGGACTCCCTGGAAAGGCAACCACTCTTCACGTCGAGGAAAGACAGACCTACAATCCTTTGGGAGACACTATGCAGATTTTTTCGTAACCCATTGGCCTGTGACCATCCCAGATCCTCTGTAATCCATTGGCCCTTTACTGATCCCCTGTATCCCTATAAAAGCAAGCCCTATGGGCCCCTGTAGGGAGAGGGTTCTCTTCCCTGGCTCTCCCCTTCGCTGGAGGGGACCCACAATAAAGCTACCTTCCGTGCGGAACCAGCCACACGAGCCTTCTCGTCTCTCTCTCTGGTCTGGCTTGGCCTGGAGGCTGCCCTGCAGAGCTGAGCTGAAATCACGAGCTGATAATCACTAAAGAGCTGACAGCTTCTGCACGGGCCCTCCTGCCAGCAGCTGAGGGAAGACACCGGGCCTCGGGAAGGCGATTCCTTTTGGGACCATCCCCCCGGGCCGGTCACCTCTTCCTGGGTCAGAGCCGCTGACCCCCTCACCAGCTGTAATATACCATCATGAAAAAACTACAAGAAAGAAGGTGGGGTATTTTCTTCAGAAATAATAATAATGTCTAGAAAATACATACATTTGGGTAATTTGAACAATCTAAACCTTCTTTCCCACAGACTAAATCTCAGCTAAGCGATGGGAGAGAAATTAGGAATAAACTCAAGAAGCTAAAAATGTAAAAACATATGTTCAAAAAGATAACAGAAGCACAACCGTATTCTGCACAGACCCTCTTTCTTGGTACCTTCTCAGTAGTACAAGTTATATTCAATAATCTGACAAGATCAGAGCAGAAAATCAAAGGAGTCTGAATGTTTCTCCTTCTTTCCTTCCTTAGTGAGGAAATAAAAACCAAATAATCTGATCAAAAATCGTAAGAACTACAACATCCTAAACTTTTTGCCTCTCTGAATCCTGAAGTCATTTAATTAATTTCACCTAAACCCAGAGCTACCTGTCCCAATGAGCTGGAAATAACAACGGAGCTCATTAAAGTCAGCTTCATTAAGATGAGCATTAAATAGATACATTTCCTTCAACAGAAAAAGTGCAAGTTATTTAAACCTTACAAGCACACCTTTTTTTCCTCCAACTCTGCCTTCAAGGAACCCAACTCCTCCTGGCACTTTTCCAGAGGCAGAATTTTCTGTAACATCTTCTCCACTTGGCAACGAAGAGCAGAGATCTCTCTGAAATGAGATGTGCAATTAAAAAAGAAGTTGCCAAAAACACAGATGCTTTTAAATTCAGCATTCTGATTCTTCAATCAAGCGTCTGAGTATTACGCTTTTATCCTATGGAAAAAATGCTGAGAGAGACACCCAAAAGCTTTAAGAGTTTCAGCATTCTCATTTTTCTACCTATTTAAAGAAAATTCAAGATCTGATTTTAAAACACTACACTGAACCTAAAGCTAGATGCAAGCAGATGGCATGTGCCACAGAGATTTGCTGCCCACACCAAAGTGCCGGTAATAAGTGTCTCTGCATACATACACAGCGCTGTAAAATAAGAGCAGAGTCCAACTGCAGTGTTTTTCAGCAGGCAAGCTGGAGTGCATAAAAATTATACGCTGCCTCTTCCTCTATAATCACAGAATAAGCAAGGGCACACAGCAACAACTCTTAAGTCAAAATGCTTACACAAATATGGATGCCCCAAATAGGTTTATACTTAACCACCACCAAAACATGAGCTTCACACCTCCACTTGGTCACTTAAGACTATTACTAGCACAGGGCAAGGAAAGAATCCCACACAGGTATGGTAGAAGAAGGACAGATTGCTCTTCTCATCATATGTTTGCTAACTATGGCCTAGGAAGCATGGTAAAAATACCACACTAAAAGCTTAGACCCATGGCTGTTGCTATTACTCCATCAGACTTCTAAAACTAACCACAACACAGAGAACATAGTAATACATCTCTAGTAAACAACAGAAATCAAACTTACCGTTCAGCAAATTGAAGCTGTAATCTCTTGTTAAGGTAGAAATTAAAAACACTTTATCAAATGTTCTTAAGTATATTTCAATCCAACTGCAACTTGCAAAGAAACATCCAGTAAAGACTTCCTAACACAAAAAACCCTCCCCAAAACTTGCAGAACGAAGTGTTTAATACGTGCATTTCAATACATTTGAAGTGAATAAGCAGAGCTTCTTCTGTTACATGAAAAAGATTGAGTAATTCTCAGCAACACAGATTTCAAATAGACCACTTTAAACCATATACCAGAAACAGGCAGATCTTAAGTGGATAGTTTTAATTCCAAAGGCCTATTTTCTTTACAAAACCTACCCAGTTTGTTCTTTATTAGAGACACCATCTCATAACTTAAATAGAAAGCCTTAAGCCCTTTTATAAGAATTGTTATAGGTATACTAATCCTGTAAGAACACAAATAGAAAACTAAAGGATATCAGTGCATTTCTGTTGATACTCTGCCAGCAAACGACTGTAGGAAAAGAAAAAACCCAGACATTACTCATTTTCTCACCTGATTTCGACAATCATGTGTGAGGGTATCTTTCCTTTCGCTTTACAGATAAATAGAGAAAGTGTAAGATTGGTTTGCATTTTCTGATAGCAGTCAATACAACTTTTATTTCATTAAGCCATTCACACCTCAAATCAAACTGCTTTAAGTAGAAAAAAACCCCAACAATTACAAGAATTTGTAGCCATTAACTAATTGCAGCTTTAAAAAATATATTGCTTAGATAAAGGACATAAAATACATATATATTAGAATATACACACACACATATATAGATACATAAAAAACATGTTTCCAAACTTGAAGGGATGTTTTCCTAAAAAAGAACACACATGTCAGAGAAATAGTTCAAAAGGCCCTATGTTGGTCTCCTAGCAGCCAGAAAGGGTGACACCCTGATGCAAGAGGGCCATTGGACACCACCAAGGAAAGCTACTATTTTCCTTCCTCAAATGGAGGAAAGAAAATAGTAGCTTTCCTTGGTGCTGTTATGTTTTTTAAGAACAGAGAGAAGAAGGAACAAGAAAGAGTAACATGATGGGAGTTACCCCAATACAGAGAGGGCTGCATTATTTTCTATTGCAATAGTTGAGAATAATCCAGTAAGGCAAGAAAAGGCTGAACTGCAAGTAGTTAAAGAAGAGGCAATTTCCATAAGAAATATATGCACTGGCAGAAAGAAGAGGGACACAAAGTTTAGAGGTCAGAAAAGAAATCACAACAGAGTAAAGGAGCTTTGAAAAAAGGGTCCTAGTTAAGAGACCCAGTGTGCGCTACCTTAAATACTCTCTGGAAATAGAATGCAGGACTGACATTTAGATTCATTAAAGCCAGATTGACATATATCAAGGAAAGGGTACATAAGAAACAAAGCACTACAATTAGGAGACATAGCATGGATATTAGGCCATAGTACGAAGGTATACATAGCATACCTTTATATATTATTCCATACAATCATATGTTGATGGGTTTTGAGAAGAATTGGAAGCAAGCACAGAAGAGAAAGCAAACTGTAAGAAGGATTTTATAATCACACTGTTCTGAACAACCTTCAGCTTCACTTTCCATATTCTGATATTTAATCCCAACAGAATATCAGAACTTAATGACCAGATTGAATTCTGCTGAAAAAGTTCATATGCATCTGTACTCAACTTTTAGTTCTCATATTCCTCACTACAGAAAAATGAAATAAGCAAGCACAATTAAATGAATGAAATAAATATAAATAAATTACTAAATAAATATCATCAAAGATCTACTGCCTTAAACAAATAAATTTAATTAATCTCTTCAAAGAACTGTTTCTGCGTGTACTTCTTATAATATTATAGGTACACCAAATAGCCCTGTTTACTGCCATTATAAACAGATGTTTTACAGAAAAAATTAAAGAAGTTTTACAGTCTAGATTTAGGATCTGTTTGTGAAGAACTTACTTTCATTTTGAGCAGCATTTAGTGTAGTGCATTAACAAATATCCACATTCCACAAGTCGTATTTACCACATTGTTGTAAGTACTTAAGAACAATAAAACCCAAACAAACAAAAACGTGTGCAATTGTACTTACTCTCCGTCAATAATTTTTTGCTTCAGTGCAATTAATGCAGCTACATATTCATTTATATTCTGTAAGGAAGAGTCTCAAGTCAGTTAAGAACTTACATCCCAAAAACCAGTACTGTAAATAACACCTAATCTGACTGATAATGTTACAGGAAATACAATAATCTGTCTTCTTTTTTACAGTTCTCTTGGTGAACAAGTTACTAAATCACCAAAAGTACATTCATTTAAATACACATGGAGAATGCAGGCTCCACAAGAAAGTATGCATATTTAAATGTAGCCTTACTACAAAAGCCCTTCACACTTTGCCTTTGCAGTAGATTCCATACTAAATCCCTATAACTTTTCCCCTCAAAATCCAACTAACCTTTAGCAGAATATCAGCAATAAACATTAGCTCACTTCAATCTACAGATTTTCCAGTTTCTTATCCATACTCATTCTAAGTGTGCCCCGTGAACTCTCAACAGGACCTTCTCTTCATTTAAAGGAAAAACAAGTATTACCCAAAGCGTAATAGTATAAAAATACACGCTCGCTTAAGAGCCCTCAAGGAAGTAAATCGTAAGTCCTTACACTGCACTGAAGCCAAGCCGAACGGATAGGACTAGAAATTCCCTGACAGATCCCACTAGGCACATCGCAAAGACACGAACTACTTTTCCACACTTAGCCTGGTTAAAGCTCGACACTGCTGCTACTTTTACAGAGCCCGTTTGCCACGCACGCTATCCGCGTTCTCGACGCGCCGGGAGTGGTGACTGTGGTACCCGACACTTCCTAGCCGCCAGCTGCCCGACGCTGAGCCACTACCTCCTCCGCGAGCAAAAACACCACTCCAGAGACATAGGGACAGTGGTCCGTGCCTACCTGCTGGAGAACACCGCAGTTGGCGCAGGCCCCGCCGGCGGCCGCAGTCCCGGCCGCGAGCGGCGGCGTCTCCCCGGGCATCATCGTGCCCACGCCTCCGTCCGGCCCCGAGAGCGGTGCGTGTGCGCCGCTCCAGTGCGTCACATACCGCGCCACCGCCTAAACAAGGACCCAGCTCGCCTTTGCCTCCTCAGGAATGATGACCACCGCTGCCTGACTAGTAACAGCAAAAAAGAGAGCAAAAAGTGCTCTCTGCAGAAACTGAGCGTTGAAAGCAACCGGTAAACAGCGACTTAGCCCTCTGAAAGGCACCACCTCTGCACGTCCTTCTACCAGTACTATTATTTTATCTTCTTTTGGGTGCGGGCACTTCTGGTAAGGGAACTGCTGCGGTCCTGGCGCAGGCGCGGGATAGGGCCGCTTGTTTCACCTGACGCGAGAGGCGGGACGGAGCCGCCGCTATGGCGGCGCGGCGGGGAAAGGTGCGGCCTGCCCGCACCGGGCGGCCCGGAACCCGGCCTGGCACAGGTGCAGCTGCTCAGTGGCAGTGCGGCCCCGGGGACAGGCCGGGCCAGGCCAAGCCGAGCCGAGCTCCACTGGAGCCGGAGTCGCCGAACACTGGTCTCGGTGATCCGCGACGAGCCTGAGATGATTCCGAAATCGGCCGGAAAACAACATAATTAAAAGTATTAGAAAGTAGGCATTCTTTATTACAGCGCTGGACACCTTGGGAGGATATATCCTCTGATCGAATGTGTGTCATGAAACTACAACAGGGCATTTATTCCGTCATGAGCATACATATTCATTACAACGTACTGCTTAGCTAATACATAAACATCACTGTTGTAAAACTAATTTGCATGCGTCCGCCTCCTGTTGGAAGTCCTTTTATGGTCCTAGAAGGTCGTCTAAAGGGGTTTCTGATAGTCGTACTCACTGAGTGTCCCAGTATTACAGATGACCTTCCCTTGAACTATTTTTGGGCATGCGCTGTTGCTTCTTGTTACATAACTGCCAAAAAATCCCACTATATTCCTCATTATCTATTTATCCACTGGTTCCAGCCACATTTATCATCCTGTGCATACTTTTATATTTTTTTATCTTTTTTTTTTCTTTTCTTTTTTCCTAGTTAGCCTTTAAGCTTTATCTAGGAACTTCAGGAGAACTGAAAATGTGTTATTTCTCTGTGTTATCTCTCAGAGGTGAATCGCCCTCTCTGCCTTCTGTCTGCTGCTGTGCTGGCAAGCTAGAGCTGCCATCTAGACAAGGGCATACATAGCTGCTGCTATTCCCTGACACACACACCCCCCTAGTTTTTAAAACGGGAGCATACCAGTTCAGCTCACTCAGACAGCATTTTGTTGGAACATAATACTCATGGCAAGAGATCAAACTTTTCATTTCATCCAAGCATTTGTAAAGACTTTTAAAGTTTAATATTTAGCATTGCTTGTCATAGCTGCCTGCATTTACCATTTACACTACATCTTTCTATAGTGAGTGAGCTAGGGGAAAGACTTTATAGAATTACAGAATAGTTTGGCTTAAAAGGGACCTTACAGATCATGTAGTTCCAAGGCCCCTGCCATGGGCAGGGACACCTGCTGCTAGACCAGGTTGTTTATGTTTTTCAGGAGATGCTTTCAATCACTTAGAGGCACAGAAGTTAAAGTAGTAACTGCTTACTGTGTTTTGCCACTCTATTACTGTTTGAGGTATGTAGCAATCATTCAGTATTTAGCAGACAGGACAGATGGTTGCACACAGTGTGTATTAGTTTGTGATTTTTTTCTATTCAGCTTATGGTGTTGGACTTTATTCACTGAATGCTGCTTACACTTCTAGTCTACCTGAAAATTACTCCAGCTTACAATTTATCCAGTTGCTTTTTCACTGCTGTCTTCCTCGTAGTTTGTACATATTCCTCAGGGTGTCTCGGTTTTGGAGACAAAACTTCACGAGGAAACACTCCGGAATGAGTGTCTCCGCCAAAGGGAAAAGGGCCTCTCATTTTCCTCCACCAGTAAGACAAGTGGGTCAGAGCTAGTGAAAGTGAAAAAAACCAAACTGTTTATTAGCACACAAACAAAACAGGGTAGAACAGGGGGAAAAGAAACCCCTCAAAATACAACAAATTCCCAGAGAGGGAACACACAACAAACCTTTCTCCTGCTAGCCGGAACACACAAGAAACCCAAAGAGCAGCACAGCGCTCCCGGCGCACTCCCTCCCGAGCCCTGCCAAGCCCCACAGCCCCCGAGCCGTTGGGCTGAGCCATTGAACCGACCCCCACCCCGCGTCCCACGGCCCCAGCCCCCGGGTCCATCTTAAAGGCACGGCATCCTTGGGCATTGAGCAGACGGTTAAGGAATAAAGCAGCTTCATAACATCACCCCAGGACATTCCACCCCTTATTCCATACCGTCTGCTCAATGCCCAAATTAATACATTTCAGCTATAAACACACACGTTTATACATATATACATAGCTGTATACAAACAGTGGCAGCAACATTCGACAAACATATACAGACATTCAAACATTACAAGCAGTTCTTGCCCAACATCAAATCTCCCTGCGGTACATAACGTGTTTCTCCATTCTTCTGCATTATCCACCATGTGCAACCTGGCCCCTGAGCAAAGACAATCCCACGGATGGGTTTGTCTTTACTCGATGCAGGAGTAATCCAAACAGATTTTCCAAAGAGACCCCTGACATGCACTGCTGGGGCTTTGTCTCCATCTACTGTATGCAGGGGTTCGGATTGGACAGGCCCTGCTCGGTTGGTGGAGCCTTGGGCATTCACCAACCATGTGACCTTAGCTAAATGCATCTCCCAGTTTTTAAAAGTTCCCCCACCCAGTGCCTTCAAGGTGGTTTTGAGCAGGCCATTGTACTGCTCCACTTTCCCAGCCACTGGTGCATGATAAGGGATATGGTACACCCACTCAATGCCATGTTCTCTAGCCCAGGTGTTTATAAGGCTGTTCTTGAAATGAGTCCCATTGTCAGACTCAATTCTCTCAGGGGTACCATGCCTCCAAAGGATCTGTTTTTCTAGGCCCAGGATGGTGTTCCAGGCAGTAGCGTGAGGCACAGGGTAGGTCTCCAGCCATCCAGTGGTGGCCTCTACCATTGCGAGAACGTAGCGCTTGCCTTGGTGGGTTTGAGGCAGTGTGATGTAATCAATCTGCCAGGCCTCCCCATACTTGTATTTGGACCATTGCCCGCCATACCACAGAGGCTTCACCCGCTTGGCCTGTTTGATTGCAGCGCATGTCTCACAGTC